>NC_069502.1:619309776-619622276 GCF_027579735.1 Bombina bombina | reverse complement strand
TAATCTTATACTATAAGACATGTCAGTAGTAAAGATCTATTTAGATCTCTTTTGATCTATTTTAAATTGATCTTACAAAACAGAAAATAAAACATGTGATTGAATAAATTAATTCTGTCAAAAGAATTGTAATTCCATCAAAGTTACTGTTGTTATAAACCCAGATATTTATTTAAAAAAATGAATGTGATTATAAATTAATATGAGTTTCCCCAAATATTAAAGGGATATGAAATCCAACTTTTTACTTTCATGGTTCAAATAAAGCATTACATTTTAAACAACATTCCAATTTACTTCTATTATCTAATTTGCTTGGTTCTCTTGGTATCCATTGTTGAAAAGCATACATAGGTAGATTCAAGAGCTGGGAGCTAGCTGCTGATTGGTGACTGCACATAAATGCCTCTTGGTTAATTTATCAAGCTGCGGTGGACAGGGGCATACATACGCGCCCCTGTCTGCCGCAGCTCGCCTCTGACGGGCTGAATTCCGCTACCGGAATTCAGTATTGCACAACAACGCCGCTCGTGATTGGCTGTGCGCGGGCAGGAGCTGTCAATCTCCCCGGTCGGACAAGACTGGGGCAATTGAAATTCACCACCTAAGACGTGGCGAGAGGTTAGGGAAGCAGCGGTCTAATGACCGCTGCTTGTTAAATACAGACTGCAGCTTCTCTTGTGAGAACCTGCAGTCGTAAAGGGCCGAAGGCTGGCAAAAGCCTTTGATAAATGGACCCCAATGTGTATCATCTCTTTTAAGTGACAAAAATAAATATTTTTCCTACTAAGCCAATATCTGCTGATCATAACAATATAATGGACGGTACATTTTTTTAGACAATCCACTGGTGTTAATTTACATCATTCAGTTTATAATTTTGTTCTTCAATATTTTATATATTACAGGACCATTATTTTCAAATGCATATAATACCTATGTTTGTTGAATCACATTTTATTTTGTTCATATGTGTCAATTATTGCTATATAAAAAGAAATAACCAAATATATAAAATATACAATCAAAATATTCTTGATAACATTAATAAATTATACTGAATAATAAAATTGAAATCAAAATCTTCTAAAGCAATTTTTTAAATAGGAAAGTTGGTATTAAGTCTGGTTCTAAACAATATGCCAAAGATAAATGAAAAAAATCTTTAGAAATGTATCTTATTTTTTAAATTAAAAGCAATTTTTTATTTGATACAATTTATGTGAAAATCTGTACATTATATTAAAAAGGGACAGTCTGGCGGAGCTGATAGCTGAAGCGGCTGGACGTGTTTTCTCTGAGCTTCTGGCTCCAAAACTAAATAGAAGGACTTAATCTTTAATTACTAGCTTTATATAGGATCTACATTTTGGAAAATACTGTTGAACATTCCAGAGTCCAGATTGTTGCCTTGGAGCCGCACATCTAGCCTATGTTATTCAGCACAGCTACATAGTGAATGACCACATGGCGTTAACACCTATTCCTGCAGACAAACCACTCTACAGGTCATTTTGATGTGGCTCACAATCTATGGAGCTTAGGCTACTGCATATTAACCCCCTCCGGGTAACTGGGTTACTAAGCAGCTGGATAACGCTGCTATCCATTAAGATATTCTCAGGCGTCATAGAACCACCTAAGCCGCAACAATGGCGCTGAACCTAAAAGAAACTGAAGCTGTGATTATTAGCTTACTGGAGGACCATTTTAAGAACTGTTTTAATACAGATGGGCCTTGTACTACTGACTATTTTAAGAGCAGCTAACATTACCCCACACCGGAGAGCACCATTGAAGAGGAATAGCCTATAATTTTGCCCCCTGGCCTAGGGGTTGCGCACAGTATCCGGGAGAAGACCCACTTTAAAGAGGCCATGGCACTGCCGATGCCGGACTTTCATACCCCGCATCTAGTCGCAACAATATCGGATCTGCAGCGTGGGGACCTGGCCATCCCTACACAATGCGGCAGCTACTAGAGAGACATTAAAGAAAACCCTGCTTCTCTTCTTCCTACTGCGTCCCTCCTTCACATCTAAACTCATAAAAGGAAAGATGCTTTAAACCACAGAGATCGACTGGTATCCTGAGCTGTGTGAACTTTAACATCCCATATGTGAAGGTGGGGATAGGATAGATCCTTCGTGTGGACCTGTGTTTTTCTAACATTCATTAGCCTGCACAGTACAAAAACTGCTGTAATTATATAAGACTGACTCCATTCTTATGAACAGCACATTTCTAGATATGATATAGGATATTATGGAGTCAATGTTTAACTTGCTAGCATCCCTGATATTTACTCTAACCTATCATGCTTTCTCTTCCCTCAGGAGTAGGGTTAATGTTTGAGACAATGGGTATACTTGAACAATGCAGCTGAACGATAGTCTCCATATGAAGATTTTAGGTCTGATAATAGGAGAGTTATTCAGCATGCACTTTACTCTTTGACTTTGTTTTGTATCCAGTCTCTTATTATTGGTTAGTGTTAATATGCTGCTATATGTTAGTTGTAATCTTGCTGACCTCATACATTATATCTTCAGGGGGATTTAAACTCACTAGTGGTAGTTTCTAGCAACTTGACCATCACTAGTTATCCTTAGCAATTTGTATCAGTTTCTGCCCCAATATACCCAATATACATACATACATTTATGTGCTCTATGACTTTAGTTAGAACAGTTGTGACATTCCATTACTATAAGTCATATAGTCATTTTGTTATTATGTAGGACTCTCTGAAGTAAGCAGAGTGATTAGTTATAAGAGCTTGGTCTTCTCTCCTTGTGTCATATATGAAAGGGGGGACAGGGTAGATCCTGTAAATGAGCCAGTGTTAACCCAATAATCAGCAGGTTGCTCAGGCCCAATATCGTTGTAAGTTTTACTCCATCTGACCGGAATACTTTTTAGATCTGTTGTAGAATGTTTGGAAGTCATTGTTAACCCTTCACAGTTTTGTATGATATTCTGTAATATGTACATGGTATAGACCTCAAGCAGTATACTTTTATGAAGGAGGTTAGATGTCAGCAGTTCTCCCTAGTTATTACATTAGCCTTAAAGACAAATACCATAGTCACTACGCTGACCAGAGTTGTTTTTGCTGTGCTTCTGGCGGCCGGAGGGGCATAGCAACTTTAATATTGTCAGTGACTCGTAAAATAGACACCTCTTATCAGTTACACTAATACATATATACGCTGAAGTCTAGGATTGAAGCTACTAGAATAGATAACTCTTCTAAACGCCTCACACCATATAAGCATATAAACTAGTTATACCTCAGGTATCTCAGTAGATCGTTGGGCTCAATATCAGAATGGTTTGCTCTATACTCCCTACCCTTACTAGCTGGAGGGATGTATCTGTCCCCTAAACTCTCTAACTTGGAGTTAGTCAATACTATATCTTATGGTTTCTTTGTTCTTTAAGGAACAGCCCTTTTGTCAGTAAGGAACAACCCTTTTGTTGATATAACAATTTGCATAAGGTGGTTCTCTAAAGTATTGCTAACCCATTTTTTTCATTCTTCACTCTAAGATATATACCTACATTTTGATACCCCCATAAAGTTATATAATTCCAGACCTGAGAGGTCTATTAAAAGACCTGCATCAAACTAGGGGGTCCCTTGACATTACAATTTTTATTTTAATGTTATCCTTTGAAACATATAAGTGATGTTGAATTATATGCTATTATTATCATCCAAAAAAAGAGGTTTGTTAGCAGAAACCCAATAGTTGTCTCCTCAGTTTCAAATTACCACCTGTAGCGTGAATATTTCCAGTTATTTCTGGAGGTCCAAAAGTGGCCTCTTGCTTCATTCAGGAGGTCTCTAGATGACATACTTTACCTATACTACTCACATGATAGTTGTATTTCTCATGATCTCATCTTGTTGTTTTTATCCGTTGTTTACCTGACATTACTTCATGTGATATGTGTTTCATTTTTATATTGTTGTATGTCTTGGAAGAAACCTTAATAAAAAAATAAATAAAAAAAGGACAGTTTAGTCAAAATGAAACTTTCATTATTCCAATAGGGCTTGTAATTTTAAACAACTTTCCAATTTACTTTTAGCATCACATTTGCTTTGTTCTCTTGGTATTCTTAGTTGAAAGCTAAACCTAGGAAGGCTCATATGCTAATTTCTAAGCCCTTGAAGGCCGCTTATTTTCTGGATGAATTTTAACTGTTTTTCACAACTAGAGGGCATTAGTTTGTGTGTGTCTTATAGATAACCTTGTGCTCACCCTCCTGTGGAGTTTCTTATGAGAGGGCATTGATTGGCTAAAATGCAAGTCTAGCAGAAGAACTGAAATAAAGAGGCAGTATATTAATGTAGCTGTTTTGGTTATGCAAAACTGGGGAATGGGTAATAAAGGGATTATCTATCTTTTTAAGCAATAAGAATTCTGGTGTAGACCGCCCCTTTAATACTGTATTCAGCATGATGCTGTAGAAGATGTACTGTCTGTTTACTGCTGCTGAAACATTCACTGCAAATACTTGCTGCATGTCTCCTAACCTCATTTAACCTTACATCCTGTATAGTGCTGGGAATCTCAAAGCACCAGAAAAAGTCTGAATGTGTTTTAAAGGAAATATGTACTGTAGACATTCATAAAACTAGTTTGTCCTGCACTAAGATAACTAGCTTGCAGAGACAGTATCTAGAATAAAAAGTAGTAAGATAACAGTTTAAACCTGTTATTAACCAATCATCTTCATGCTGTTACAAAATATTATTGCAAATAATTTTGGTCTTTTCAGCTGAAAGAGTATGAATCCCAGAAAACGCCATCAAGCAACCAGGACTCACCAGAAGGGGTTGATGGTTCTTATCCAACCTGTGAAGAGTCTTCTAACTGTAATGTAAGTTTTTATTTATATATATATATATATATATATATATATATATATATATATATATATATTTTATAAATTTATCCTTAATTAATGTGTATAGGTTAAATTTGTTATTCTCTTTAAAGCAATTGTTAAATGATTCCAATAACAAAAAACAAACAAACAACAACTTGGTATAACAAATTCAGTGTCTAACTATAAACATGTCTACTTTTATATTATGATATGGGATTATCATGAAATCGGATTTGAGGCTGCTAGAATTTAAATTATGGATCCTAAAATGTGTGAAACTTATAATGCTCCGCCTCCTCGGTTCATAAAATTTCTCTCTGGCATCAATGTTTTATATATTATTCCCTCTTTCCATATTATTATTGCTATTGGTTAAGATCTGGTTGTCATTTTGCTATTTTATCTGTCTATATACCACTGTATATTAAGATCCACAAGAAGTCATAAGTCAAATATATAGGGTCGATTTATCAACCTCTTTGGCAGGCTTTCGCCTGCCTACGACTGCAGGGTCTCACAAGAGAACCTGCATGCCGTATTTAACAAGCAGTAGTCATCAGACCGCTGCTTCCCTACCCTTTCTCGTCCGACCAGGAAGATTGACAGCTCCTGCCCAAGCGTGATTGGCTGTGCGCGGGCAGGGGGCGGCGTTGCACATGAGCGCAAAATAGCCAGAGGCGAGCTGCGGCAGATAGGGGCGCATATGTGCGCCCCTGTCCGCCTCAGCTTGATAAATCGACCCTATAGTGTTGATTATTTTTTCATGCAACATGAAATAATATTAAGGAATACCGACATCTTGTAAACCTATTTAGTGGGATTCTCAATAGTGATATCTTCTAGATCAAATGTATTTAAATAAGAAATAAAACAGCTGGTTGATAGTTCTTTTACATAGCTTCTTTCATAACTATGTTTACATCTTTGGAAGTGACACTTAAAGGGACATTAAACACAAAATGTTTATTTCATGATTCAGGTAGAGAATACAATTTTAAAGTGAAAGTCAATACTAGCGTTGTACAAATGCTAGGATTGACTATTGAAACAAATAAAGGGGACCATTCATGAAGTATAAGATACTTTATGTAGAAAGCTCATTTATTTGTTTTAATCAATTGCCTCTTAGACAATAGCCGTGCGGTAAATCTGGCTCCCATCGGCGCCAAGCTGGATTTACCGCATGGCTATTGGCTAAGAGGTGAAAACGTCACCTCTTAGCAAAAATTTTTTTAGCCGTGGGCTGCTATAGCAGCTAAGAACAGCGTTTGATTGAAACAAATAAAGGAGCTTTCTACATTAAGTATCTTATACTTCATGAATAAAAGTCCCCCTCATTTGTTTCAATAGTCAATTCTAGCGTTTGTAAAATATCTTGTGTATAAACTGTTAATCAAATCCAAATATAACTAGGGTTTCTTTTAGAAAGGACCAGCTCAGCCTATCGAATGCTTTCTCGGCATCCATTGATAGGAATACCGAGGAGATCCGATATGTCGATACATAATCTGCTATATTCAGGATTTTAGTGGTATTGTCCCTTGCTTCCCTAAAAGGGGTGAAACCCACTTGGTCGAGATGTATTAAGTTGGGGAGAATTTTATTTATTCGAGAGGCAATGATTTTGGCGTATATTTTAATATCCACGTTTAGTAGAGATATTGGCCTAAATGCAGAAGGTGAATCAGCTTGTTTTCCCGGTTTGGGGATGACTACAACATGAGCCTCCAACATCTGAGGTGGAAAGGAGGCATCCTGGGAGATATCGTTAAAAACCCTGCACAGATTGGGAGAAAGGATTTCCGAGAATAAGTGGTAATATTTAGTAGTAAAGCTGGGCCAGGGCTTTTCCCTTTATTCAAAGATTTTACAGTGTGTACAATTTCCTACGTGGATATTGGGGCGTTTAGGTCCGCTAATTGTTCAGTGCCTAGTTGTGGTGTATGGCAATTTTGTAGGTAGGCTTTTATGCTAGAAGACTCTTGGTGGGCAACATTGCCAGGGTATAGGTTATAAAGATTTGCATAGTATGTATGAAACGCCTTTAGTATAGCGGAAGAGGTTTTAAGTGAAGTGCGACTGTCCAGGCGAAGCTCATAAATGTGGTGTTTAAGTCTTTTATTCTTTAAGGCCCGTGCTAATAATTTCACCGCTCTATTACTTTCATAATAGAACATATTGTTTTCTGTTTCAGTGTGTAATATTCTATTTGTAAGTAGTTATCTAACGCATTTCTAGCATTTCTACCTGTGTTAATAATTCTGAGTTTAAGGGCGATTGTTTATGTAAGTACTCTAACTTTGAGTATCTGGACGTTAGTTCCTGAAAAGCTATTCTTTGGGATTTCCCAATCTGGGCCTTTAATTTTATAAGTTCACCTCGTATTAGGCATTTGTGCGCTTCCCAAATAGCTATTAGTCGAAGGGTTATTAATTTGGAAATATTCTATAAGTGCATCCTGGAGTTTCTGTATTATTTGAGGGTTACTAAGGATAGTGTCATCTAACTTCCAGATGAAAGGGCCTGTTGGTTCGTCTGACCATTGGAATTGTAACTTTACTCCAGTATGATCGGACCAAGCCGTTGGGATAATGTTACATTTGGTCACCGTAGCTAAGCCCTCTTGGTCTGTAAAGATATAGTCTAACCTACTGTATGATTTGTTAGGGTGGGAGAAAAAAGTAAAGTCCCTTTTTTTGGGGTGCACAAAACGCCAGGTGTCGTATAATTTATGTATTTTCAAGTTTTTCCATAACAGTGCCGCTGTTTTATTTGGGTGTTTAATATGGGTGTTAGTGCTATCCATTGCAGGTTGTAAAGGTTTATCAAAGTCATCCCCCAAGTATATTGGACCTTTTGAATTATCCAGTAAACGGTTAAACATGGTAAAGAAGAATTTTTTTTGGTCCGTGTTAGGGGCATATACATTTATTAGAGTAATAGGTCTGCCAAAAAGGCGGCCGACCAAGCGCAGAAACCTGCATTCAGTGTCTGCCAGTTTTTGTATCAGTGTGAAGGAAATGGAATTTTTAAATAAGATACTGACTCCACCTTTTTTATTAGGACCTGAGCTGTGATAGTGCTGAGTATATGTTGATCCAAAATATTTGGGTCCTCTTTTATGTCTAAAATGCGTTTCCTGCAAAAACAATATGTCTACCTGGCATTTAGCGGCATCTGATAGGGCTTTGGACCGTTTACAGGGCGAGTTAAGTCCCCTAGCGTTTTGCGTCAATAGGGAAATAGGGTGTATATGTTCTAATCGTGAGGGTGACATAGGAACATATTGGAATTATAAAGATAATGTTGAAGGGGGTATCCACAAGTTTGGGTCCCATGTGATAGGAATTCGGCCATGACTGTAGCATATTTTGTCACACTATATATGAACACAGCATCAATAATACATGAAAAATAAAAAAACAAGCAAGAAATACAATAACATTTCAATAACAACAACAATATTAGTAATAAGTACATTTCTCTCAACCTACAATAAGGTTTAAAGAGATTAAATAAATGGGGTAAGCATCGGATTAGGGTCTTTTTCAACAATAAACAAACAATGTACAGCAAGTCTGTACTAGATATATACTCTACTCTCAGAATACAATAACCAAATATTAAGAGTAGTGTTCCTCAATTGTATTAGGAAGTCAATTTGATCCTCGTAAGGAATCTTTTCAATTTAAGGTAACATAATACCTGAATTTTTCTAGAGGGTCCGTGGTTTCCAGTAATCCATTATAAAAGTTTGCTTTCATCCTGGGCTTGACTCTGCTGGAGAGGGCCCCTTTTGTGAATGAGAATGGTTAGCTTTGTCAACCATTTTATAAGGAGTTAGGTTTAAAGGGACAATATCATATTTAAAGCACATACCTTGTATTTGAAGAAATGTATGTGATATTTTGTCTGTTTTGAGTAGAAAAACTAAATGCATGATGGCCAATGGGAAAATAGATTTGTTTCTTAGGTTTTCTTTTTCTTTTCTTTTAGTTTTTCCTTTCTCACAAACTTGAGGAAATACCAACATAGCAAGATTTTTCCGTTATAGACTTCTATGTATATGTAATAATATGTAGCAGAATTTTATCATGAATACTTTATTGAGCCTAAAGAGATTTGAGAGCTTATTCAAAGACTGAAATGAAGAACAAGTCAAGTTGTTCTTGAATTAGCACACAATGGTTTCCTTTCATCAGAGTTATATCATGACTAACAAGAGCAATCTGATTCTACACTTTTATTTTTATTTTTATTTTCTAGCCCTTTA
Source organism: Bombina bombina (assembly GCF_027579735.1). Lineage (NCBI taxonomy): Eukaryota > Metazoa > Chordata > Amphibia > Anura > Bombinatoridae > Bombina > Bombina bombina. Next base: position 619,613,101 of record NC_069502.1, on the reverse strand, counting down.
ATTTAAGTGCTACAATCTCACGGATATTCACTATTACATAACAAAATTTTGGTCTTTTAAGTGAGACCTTAAGTTTTAATGGACCAACATAAAAATGTAAAATTCCATATATACATATATATTCATCCAAAGCAATTCACTACTAAGACAAATGGATTCTTCAAATAAGAGCATTTTTTATGAAATACACATAAACTGTCTCCAAGGGCCTTTTAAAAATATTTCTATAATGCCATTGACGCACAAGGTTTTTTAAACATATGTCCTATAGCCTCTAATTGAATGGAACATCACTACTGTTGATTATGTCCTGGATTTTTTTTAGCCCCTGGATTTATGGAGAAAATAGCAGCCACGCTTTTCTTTTCATGGAAAAAGTAACTCTCATGTAGCTAAGCTTTGAGGTAGCCTTGATAACTGCATATTATCTCTAAGTTGCGCTTATTTAGAATCCAAATGGACAAGGAACTGCATCACTTGGCAACCTACAAGGTATTTCATGGTGAAACTCAAACGCTTTCTACTACCAGAAGAAGTGTACCACATAGCTCATACTCACAAGAGTATACTGATTTGTATTTGTCATGTTAGTCTAGCTATGAACGCTTGGTTTATATGACTTTGTAAAACCTTGGTCAGTTTTATCTTGTCTTAATAGGCGTGCTCTGTGATTATTATTAATAAGCATGCATTTGTAGTATGCACAGCAAACTTAAATTATACATTTCTCTTTTTTCTATTTTTTGGGGAAGTAAATTAATTTGTTCTGCTGCTTGTTAAATCAATAACACTGTGGCTCATTTCTCCAACATAGGTGTGTCCGGTCCACGGCGTCATCCTTACTTGTGGGATATTCTCTTCCCCAACAGGAAATGGCAAAGAGCCCAGCAAAGCTGGTCACATGATCCCTCCTAGGCTCCGCCTACCCCAGTCATTCTCTTTGCCGTTGTACAGGCAACATCTCCACGGAGATGGCTTAGAGTTTTTTAGTGTTTAACTGTAGTTTTTCATTATTCAATCAAGAGTTTGTTATTTTCAAATAGTGCTGGTACGTACTATTTACTCAGAAACAGAAAAGAGATGAAGAATTCTGTTTGTATGAGGAAAATGATTTTAGCAACCGTAACTAAAATCCATGGCTGTTCCACACAGGACTGTTGAGAGCAATTAACTTCAGTTGGGGGAACAGTTTGCAGTCTCTTGCTGCTTGAGGTATGACACATTCTAACAAGACGATGTAATGCTGGAAGCTGTCATTTTCCCTATGGGATCCGGTAAGCCATGTTTATTACGATTGTAAATAAGGGCTTCACAAGGGCTTATTTAAACTGTAGACTTTTTTTGGGCTAAATCGATTGATATTAACACTTATTTAGCCTTGAGGAATCATTTATTCTGGGTATTTTGATTTAATAATATCGGCAGGCACTGTTTTAGACACCTTATTCTTTAGGGGCTTTCCCAAAGCATAGGCAGAGTCTCATTTTCGCGCCGGTGTTGCGCACTTGTTTTTGAGAGGCATGGCATGCAGTCGCATGTGAGAGGAGCTCTGATACTTATAAAAGACTTCTGAAGGCGTCATTTGGTATCGTATTCCCCTTTGGGTTTGGTTGGGTCTCAGCAAAGCAGATACCAGGGACTGTAAAGGGGTTTAAAGCTTAAAACGGCTCCGGTTCCGTTATTTTAAGGGTTAAAGCTTCCAAAATTGGTGTGCAATATTTTCAAGGCTTTAAGACGCTGTGGTGAAAATTTGGTGAATTTTGAACAATTCCTTCATGTTTTTTCGCAATTGCAGTAATAAAGTGTGTTCAGTTTAAAATTTAAAGTGACAGTAACGGTTTTATTTTAAAACGTTTTTTGTACTTTCTGATCAAGTTTATGCCTGTTTAACATGTCTGAACTACCAGATAGACTGTGTTCTGAATGTGGGGAAGCCAGAATTCCTATTCATTTAAATAAATGTGATTTATGTGATAATGACAATGATGCCCAAGATGATTCCTCAAGTGAGGGGAGTAAGCATGGTACTGCATCATTCCCTCCTTCGTCTACACGAGTCTTGCCCACTCAGGAGGCCCCTAGTACATCTAGCGCGCCAATACTCCTTACTATGCAACAATTAACGGCTGTAATGGATAATTCTGTCAAAAACATTTTAGCCAAAATGAACCCTTGTCAGCGTAAGCGTGGCTGCTCTGTTTTAGTTACTGAAGAGCATGACGACGCTGATATTAATATCTCTGAAGGGCCCCTAACCCAATCTGAGGGGGCCAGGGAGGTTTTGTCTGAGGGAGAAATTACTGATTTAGGGAACATTTCTCAGCAGGCTGAATCTGATGTGATTACATTTAAATTTAAATTGGAACATCTCCGCATTTTGCTTAAGGAGGTATTATCCACTCTGGATGATTGTGAAAATTTAGTCATCCCAGAGAAACTATGTAAAATGGACAAGTTCCTAGAGGTGCCGGGGCTCCCAGAAGCTTTTCCTATACCCAAGCGGGTGGCGGACATTGTTAATAAAGAATGGGAAAGGCCCGGTATTCCTTTCGTCCCTCCCCCCATATTTAAAAAATTGTTTCCTATGGTCGACCCCAGAAAGGACTTATGGCAGTCAGTCCCCAAGGTCGAGGGAGCGGTTTCTACTTTAAACAAACGCACCACTATTCCCATAGAGGATAGTTGTGCTTTCAAAGATCCTATGGATAAAAAATTAGAAGGTTTGCTTAAAAAGATGTTTGTTCAGCAGGGTTACCTTCTACAACCCATTTCATGCATTGTCCCTGTCACTACAGCCGCATATTTCTGGTTTGATGAACTGCTTAAGGTGCTCGATAGTGACTCTCCTCCTTATGAGGAGATTATGGACAGAATCAATGCTCTCAAATTGGCTAATTCTTTCACTCTAGACGCCTCTTTGCAATTGGCTAAGTTAGCGGCTAAGAACTCTGGGTTTGCTATTGTGGCGCGCAGAGCGCTTTGGTTGAAATCTTGGTCGGCTGATGCGTCTTCCAAGAACAAGCTACTAAACATTCCTTTCAAGGGGAAAACGCTGTTTGGTCCTGACTTGAAAGAGATTATCTCTGATATCACTGGGGGTAAGGGCCACGCCCTTCCTCAGGATCGGCCCTTCAAGGCAAAAAATAGACCTAATTTTCGTCCCTTTCGTAAAAACGGACCAGCCCAAGGTGCTACGTCCTCTAAGCAAGAGGGTAATACTTCTCAGGCCAAGCCAGCTTGGAGACCAATGCAAGGCTGGAACAAGGGAAAGCAGGCCAAGAAACCTGCCACTGCTACCAAGACAGCATGAAATATTGGCCCCCGATCCGGGACCGGATCTGGTGGGGGGCAGACTCTCTCTCTTCGCTCAGGCTTGGGCAAGAGATGTTCTGGATCCTTGGGCGCTAGAAATAGTCTCCCAGGGTTATCTTCTGGAATTCAAGGGACTTCCCCCAAGGGGGAGGTTCCACAAGTCGCAGTTGTCTTCAGACCACATAAAAAGACAGGCGTTCTTACATTGCGTAGAAGACCTGTTAAAAATGGGAGTAATTCATCCTGTTCCATTAAGAGAACAAGGGATGGGGTTCTACTCCAATCTGTTCATAGTTCCCAAAAAAGAGGGAACGTTCAGACCAATCCTAGATCTCAAGATCTTAAACAAATTTCTCAAGGTCCCATCGTTCAAGATGGAAACCATTCGAACTATCCTTCCTTCCATCCAGGAAGGTCAATTTATGACCACGGTGGATTTAAAGGATGCGTATCTACATATTCCTATCCACAAGGAACATCATCGGTTCCTAAGGTTTGCATTCCTGGACAAACATTACCAGTTCGTGGCGCTTCCTTTCGGATTAGCCACTGCTCCAAGGATTTTCACAAAGGTACTAGGGTCCCTTCTAGCGGTGCTAAGACCAAGGGGCATTGCAGTAGTACCTTACCTGGACGACATTCTGATTCAAGCGTCGTCCCTTCCTCAAGCAAAGGCTCACACGGACATTGTCCTGGCCTTTCTCAGATCTCACGGCTGGAAAGTGAACGTGGAAAAGAGTTCTCTATCCCCGTCAACAAGGGTTCCCTTCTTGGGAACAATTATAGACTCCTTAGAAATGAGGATCTTTCTAACAGAGGCCAGAAAAACAAAGCTTCTGGACTCTTGTCGGATACTTCATTCCGTTCCTCTTCCTTCCATAGCTCAGTGCATGGAAGTGATCGGGTTGATGGTGGCGGCGATGGACATAGTTCCTTTTGCGCGCATTCATCTAAGACCATTACAACTGTGCATGCTCAGTCAGTGGAATGGGGACTATACAGACTTGTCTCCGAAGATGCAAGTAAATCAGAGGACCAGAGACTCACTCCGTTGGTGGCTGTCCCTGGACAATCTGTCTCAAGGGATGATGTTCCACAGACCAGAGTGGGTCATTGTCACGACCGACGCCAGTCTGATAGGCTGGGGCGCGGTCTGGGGATCCCTGAAAGCTCAGGGTCTTTGGTCTCGGGAAGAATCTCTTCTACCGATAAATATTCTGGAACTGAGAGCGATATTCAATGCGCTCCAGGCCTGGCCCCAGCTTGCGAGGACCAGGTTCATACGGTTTCAATCAGACAACATGACGACTGTTGCGTACATCAACCATCAGGGGGGAACAAGGAGTTCCCTAGCGATGGAAGAAGTAACCAAAATTATTCTTTGGGCGGAGTCTCACTCCTGCCACCTGTCTGCTATCCACATCCCAGGAGTGGAAAATTGGGAAGCGGATTTTCTGAGTCGTCAGACATTGCATCCGGGGGAGTGGGAACTCCATCCGGAAATCTTTGCCCAAGTCACTCACCTGTGGGGCATTCCAGACATGGATCTGATGGCCTCTCGTCAGAACTTCAAAGTTCCTTGCTACGGGGCCAGATCCAGGGATCCCAAGGCGGCTCTAGTGGATGCACTAGTAGCACCTTGGACCTTCAAACTAGCTTATGTGTTCCCGCCATTTCCTCTCATCCCCAGGCTGATAGCCAGGATCAAGCAGGAGAGGGCGTCGGTGATCTTGATAGCTCCTGCGTGGCCACGCAGGACTTGGTATGCAGATCTGGTGAATATGTCATCGGCTCCACCTTGGAAGCTACCTTTGAGACGAGACCTTCTTGTTCAGGGTCCGTTCGAACATCCGAATCTGGTTTCACTCCAGCTGACTGCTTGGAGATTGAACGCTTGATTTTATCGAAGCGAGGATTCTCAGATTCTGTGATCGATACTCTTGTTCAGGCCAGAAAGCCTGTGACTAGAAAGATTTACCACAAAATTTGGAAAAAATATATCTGTTGGTGTGAATCTAAAGGATTCCCTTGGGACAAGGTTAAGATTCCTAGGATTCTATCCTTCCTTCAAGAAGGATTGGAAAAAGGATTATCTGCAAGTTCCCTGAAGGGACAGATTTCTGCCTTGTCGGTATTACTTCACAAAAAGCTGGCAGCTGTGCCAGATGTTCAAGCCTTTGTTCAGGCTCTGGTTAGAATCAAGCCTGTTTACAAACCTTTGACTCCTCCTTGGAGTCTCAATTTAGTTCTTTCAGTTCTTCAGGGGGTTCCGTTTGAACCCTTACATTCCGTTGATATTAAGTTATTATCTTGGAAAGTTTTGTTTTTAGTTGCGATTTCTTCTGCTAGAAGAGTCTCAGAATTATCTGCTCTGCAGTGTTCTCCTCCTTATCTGGTGTTCCATGCAGATAAGGTGGTTTTACGTACTAAACCTGGTTTTCTTCCAAAAGTTGTTTCTAACAAAAACATTAACCAGGAGATTATCGTACCTTCTCTGTGTCCAAAACCAGTTTCAAAGAAGGAACGTTTGTTGCACAATTTGGATGTTGTTCGCGCTCTAAAATTCTATTTAGATGCTACAAAGGATTTTAGACAAACATCTTCCTTGTTTGTTGTTTATTCAGGTAAAAGGAGAGGTCAAAAAGCAACTTCTACCTCTCTCTCTTTTTGGATTAAAAGCATCATCAGATTGGCTTACGAGACTGCCGGACGGCAGCCTCCCGAAAGAATCACAGCTCATTCCACTAGGGCTGTGGCTTCCACATGGGCCTTCAAGAACGAGGCTTCTGTTGATCAGATATGTAGGGCAGCGACTTGGTCTTCACTGCACACTTTTACCAAATTTTACAAGTTTGATACTTTTGCTTCTTCTGAGGCTATTTTTGGGAGAAAGGTTTTGCAAGCCGTGGTGCCTTCCATTTAGGTGACCTGATTTGCTCCCTCCCTTCATCCGTGTCCTAAAGCTTTGGTATTGGTTCCCACAAGTAAGGATGACGCCGTGGACCGGACACACCTATGTTGGAGAAAACAGAATTTATGTTTACCTGATAAATTTCTTTCTCCAACGGTGTGTCCGGTCCACGGCCCGCCCGGGTTTTTTTAATCAGGTCTGATATTTTATTTTCTTTAACTACAGTCACCACGGTACCATATGGTTTCTCCTATGCAAATATTCCTCCTTAACGTCGGTCGAATGACTGGGGTAGGCGGAGCCTAGGAGGGATCATGTGACCAGCTTTGCTGGGCTCTTTGCCATTTCCTGTTGGGGAAGAGAATATCCCACAAGTAAGGATGACGCCGTGGACCGGACACACCGTTGGAGAAAGAAATTTATCAGGTAAACATAAATTCTGTTTTTTTTAGGATACAATAAAGGGACAGTCTACTACCCATTCTTCAGCTTTGTGCACAACCAACATTGATATATTAAAGGCACATGAAACCATTTTTTTTATTATTTCATGATTCAGATAGAGCATGCACTTTTAAGCAACTTTCTAATTTACTCCTATTATCAAATTTCTTCATTCTCTTGGTATCTTTATTTGAAAAAGCAGGATTGTAAGCTTAGGAGCCGGTCCATTATTGGTTAAGCACCTGGGTAGCGCTTGCTGATTGGTGGCTACATTTAGGGGGCAGTCTCAAGAGGGTTAGATACACGGTAATCACAGACGTAAAAAGTATATTAATATAACAGTGTTGGTTATGCAAAACTGGGGAACAGGTAATAAAGGGATTATCTATCTTTTTAAACAATAATCATTTTCGGGTAGACTGTCCCTTTAACCAGAAAGTATGAACGGGGAAACAAAAAGACTAAAACACATTTTAAAGATTAATTTGTTTTCCCTGTGTTCAGTTCTAATTTCACATCTCTTGCAACTAAAGTGCTGCAACAATGTTTCACATACACCAAGTTCTTGTCTCCTTTGACATCACTACTCAATTGGTCATTTATAGTTTGTTATGATTACGGTTAATGTCAGGGTTGTGGTTAATGATGGAGTTAACCTGTTATATGCCACAGAGTACTTTAGCTCATTAGCTTGACCAGGTAAAATTGTGATAGTTAAATAAATACAGGTCCATTGTCCACAAAAAACCTAAAATACCAAATCAAGGGGTGATAATATTAAGTCAGAGGGTAACAGATACAGGAGAAATGTGAAGAAACAGTTATTTACGGAAAGGGTTGTGGATTCATGGGGGCCGAATTATCAAGCTCCGAATGGAGCTTGATGCCCCTGTTTCCGTGCGAGCCTTCAGGCTTGCCGGAAACTGCAGTTATGAAGCAGCGGTCTAAAGATCACTGCTCCATAACTTGTCCGCCTGCTCTGAGGCTGCGGATATCAATCCGCCCGATCCTATACGATTGGGCTTATTGACACCCCTGCTAGTGGCCGATTGGCCGCGAATCTGCAGGGGACGGCATTGCACAAGCAGTTCACAAGATTTGCTTGTGCAATGATAAATCATCAATGTCTGTCGGACATGATCCACTGAGCGGGTCATGTCGGACACACCAATAATAAATCAGCCCCCATGGAATAAACTTCCAATAGAAATTGTAAACCCAAGGAAAAATAATTAAATAATAATTTAAAATAATTTATAAATGCCTGGGACACATATAAGGCTACCCTAAAAAATAAGTAATATGTCATATGTGTAGACTTGGTTGTCCTTTTGGTTCTTATCTACTGTTTTGTTTTTAATGTCCTGAAAATGTAATCTCACTTAAGTTTACGTAACTGGGCCAGTATATTAGCTAACAATATTATTATATCATAGGTATGTAAAATAAGTTATTAATTATTAAAAACTGAGGATCGAAGGGATAGAAATCTTTGTAACCAGTCATACATAAAAATGAATGTTTTATAAAGATGAATATAAAGTTTATTAAATGTACTTACTTTGATTATAAATGAAGCTTCTAAGTATGTGAAATCTTTATATTTATTTTTCATAAAATCTGAGGCAACGAATGCCTATAAAAGTGGGCATCACTTTCTAAATATGCATAACTGAAGCAGTGGCACCATCTTAATTATCATATTGATGGTCTGAGCTGGGGTTAAACATTGCATGCGCACTAGCGTTTTTGAAGAATTGCTTGTGCACTTCTGCTGTATTGACAGCCACTCCCTCTGACTGAGACCTCACAAACCTCTTGTTATGCTTCTGGCACTTTGTGGATGATGCGCTCAAGGCAGAGCATAGATAAGAACACATATTCGCATGCGCGAGTCATGGGTATAGACAAACTGCGCATGCGGGGCACCTTGATGGTTCTACCCAAGTAGACCACCGTTATAGGGCTGCTATAATGAGCTTAATGGTGGGTTTGGCAGACATTTTATAACAGAAAAAATAGGTAAACCCTTTAAAACATTTAAAATAGATAAATTACAAAAAGTATTTATATTCCACAATGTTTTTAATAATTAAGAAATATTTTTTGGGTTTACTATCCCTTCAATAAAGCATCAATAAAACTGTTATTTATGAACAATCACTCACTCAAACACACAAGCATACATTCATTTTGTGTTGAAATTTTAAACAACTTCATTTTTTAATAGAATGCAGAATATTCAACAGAAAATGTGGTATGAGAACATATTTAAGAACATATGTTTTCTGTCCCCCAAGAGTGTTTTAAATGTAATCCACTTGAACAGGAAATATTTCCACTGAAAAAAAAATGAATGACATCAGAAGCTCCAAGCAAAGCAGTGAGGGAAACATCTGCATTTGTATGTTTTAGAGTTTAATTTCTGTTATTGTAGGAAACAACATTTAATAACTAACAAAAACTCTTTATAGATTAGGTATACACTGTATGTTTAACATTTATTGGAACCCCAAAGTGTCCTTCTTTACTTATCATAAAGGTCCACCAAGAATGTCTTCCAAGAACAGTCACAACAAACTTTTAAAATGCAATTATTACTAAAATGAAATAATAAATGTATTTATTTTGCTAAATATATTGATCATGATATAGGGCCCCATTTATCAAGATGCAAAAGGTAACATTGTGCTCTCTCCCATGGAGTTGTGCAGCACACACCACTAATTGGCTAAAATGCAAGCCAATAGATAATTAATAAATAGCCATGGGAAAAGGGGGCTGTCAGAAGAGGCTTAGATACAAGGTAATCACAGAGGTAAAAAGTATGATAATATAACCATGTTGGTTGTGCAAAACTGGGGAATGGGTAATAAAGGGATTATCTATCTTTTTAAACAATAAGCATTTTTTAGTAGACTGTCCCTTTAAGACCTTTGTTGCTTAACATGCTTAACACCTAAAATATGGCGGATTTAAATCATCCCAATCCAATCGGGATAATTGACAGCTCCTGCTAGTGGCCGCTAGGAAACAGGGGGTGGCTTGCACAAGCAGTGCTTGTGCAATGTTAAATGGCAGCAAGGTCCGGTGGACATGATTCGTGGTGGGGAATCATATTCGCCCAACCTTTCATAAATAGAGCCCATAGAGTAAAAATATTGGATGGTAAATTTCTTTGCTGGCTTTCAATAGAAATGTATCTATTAGTAAGACCTGTGTTTTTACAGCCTTGTTAAATTATACAGTACAAAGATTCTCGGTAAAAGAATGATATTGCCTCAGGCATATAGAGCTTAAATGCCCTTCAATTTTAAATACAATTAAGAATAATTATCCATCAGCTCCATTCTCATTTCTTATTTATTCACTCTTGTGGACTGGTGTTAGGCTAGGTAACATATTCAATTTAAAAAATAGAAAAAAAGAGTTTCACTAGGAGAACAGAACTTGACAGTCAAAACAAAGTTATATATATATATATATATATATATATATATATATATATATACATACATACATACATACATACATACATACACACATACATACACACATACACACATACATACATATGTATGTATATATATACTGTATATATAGTCTTCATAAAAATATGTGATGGTTTATCCTGGTCAGCAGGGGGAGCTTTAGGTCATTACCTTTGTGTTGAGCTAGCTGAACACCTCAAGACAAGAGACATATAAGTGCCCCCACCAATCACAATCTAGCTCCCAGTAGTGCCCCTGAGCCTACATAGATATGCTTTTCAACAAAGAATACCAAGGAAACTAAGCCAACTTGATAATAGAAGTAAAATGGAAAGTTGTTTAAAATTGCATGCTCTATCTGAATCATGAAAGTTTAATTTTGATGTTACTGTCCCTTGAACACAAAACTCACCTATTGATTTTTAAACAAATGACATAAAATGCTGTACCAGTGACATTTTAAACCAATGTTTTTATATCTGAACGAATTTATTAAAAAGAGACACGGAGACAGATGCTACTGCAAGATTTGTTATGTCTGCCAAAATCTTTACTTATTTTATAAACAATAAACTTCAATGCAATGCTCTTTAGCTCACTTAGAAGCTTGTCCCGCATTTCTAGATGGTTGGCTAAAACAAATACGTTTTAATGTATTACTCAAATATTATTTTCCATTCATATTACACTTTGTATTCTATGTTTTACACAATAAATATGAATGTCAAAATACACAGCTACATAAAGAATACTAAATAGGAAGTCTTAAAGGGACAGTCCACTTTTTTTGTTTTTATTGTTTAAAAAGATAAATAAAGCCTTTACTTCCCCTTACCCAGCTTTGCACAACCAACATTTTTATATTAATATAGTTTATACCATTTAAACCTCTAAATCTCTTTTCACAGCCAGACAGTGCTATTTCATGTGTGCCATATAGATAATAACATGCTCAATTCCTTGGAGTTATTCATGAGTCAGCACTAATTGGCTAAAATGCAAGTTTGTAAATAGCACATAAGGGGGCAGTCTGCAGAGGCTTATTAATATAACAGTGTTGGTTACGCAAAACTGGGGAATGGGTGATCAGGGATTATCTATATTTTTAAACAATATTTTTTTGGGGGTAGATTGTCCCTTTAAGTAAAATAGCAATATTACATTTGCAATGTCAAATATAAAATATTAAGTATAAAATAAATTAAATTTGCATTCTAAGTAGTATATTATACTGAAAAATGCTCCTCATAGAGGCCTATTTATCAAGCTGTCAACTGTGCTGCATTCACCGGCACCAATACGCTCACCTGACATCGCCTAACATCGCTGCCGCGGACCTGAATACGATCTCCATAGTTAACAAAAAAGCTGTCAAAAAGCCGTGCACCAAGTACAGGGCGATGAGCAGCGGACTGTTGTTAAAGGGACAGTCGAGTATAAATTAAACTTTCATTATTCAGATAGGACTTTTAATTTTAAACAACTTTCCAATTTACTTTTATCATCAAATTTGCTTTTTTCTCTTGGTATTCTTAGTTTAAGCTAAACATAGGTAGGCTCATATGCTAATTTCTAAGCCTTTGAGGGCTGCCTCTTATCACATGCTTTGTAAATCTCTTTTCAACACAAAGAGACAGAAAGTACACGTGGGCCATATATAGATAACACTGTGTTCAGGCACAGGGGGTTATTTAAGATTTAGCACAAAACAATGCTAAATTTAAGACAATAGATAATAAGCAGTCACAGTCATGTGATCAGGGGGCTGGAAGAAGGTTCCTAGATACAAGGTAATCACAGAGGTAAAAAGTATATTAATATAACTGTGTTGGTTATGCAAAACTGGGGAATGGGTAATAAAAGGGATTATCTATCTTTTAAAACAATAACAATTCTATGGTAGACTGTCCTTTTAACTAACAGTTATCGATCTCGCTGCTCTTCGGCTTTTTCCCAGCTTTATTTGTATACTGTTACTAAACACCCACACTATACTAAACTGTTTAACCCCTATCCCTCCACTCCTGGACCCCGCCGCAACTAAATAAAGTTATTAACCCCTAAAACGCTGCTCCCGGAGCCCACCGCCACTCTAATAAAGTTATTAACCCCCTATTCCTCCGCTCCCGGAGCCCACCACCACTTACATTATGTTATTAACCCCTAATCTGCTGCCCCTATACCGAAGCCACCTACATTATACTTATGAACCCCTAATCTGCCGCCCCCTACACAGCCTCCACCTACATAAAGTTATTAACCTCTAAACTGCCAGCCCCCCACATCGCCATAAACTAAATTAAACTATTAACCCCTAAACCTAACAACCCGATAACTTTATATTAAATATTAACTCATTCCCATCTTATAATAAATTTAAACTTACCTTTAAAATTACATTAAACTATATTACATTAATAATTAATCTAACCTAACTTTTAAACTAAAATTACATTAAACTATAATAAATTAATAATGAATCCAACCTAACTTTTAAACTAAAATTACATTAAACCATATCAAAATAAAAATTAATCTAACCTAACTTTTATACTAAATTACATTAAACTACAAATTAAATGAACTATATTATATATTTAAACACCTAACCCTACTCAAATAATTTAAATCTACACTAAAAAATTACTAAGTTACAAAAAACTAACAACTAAGTTACAAAAAATAACAAACACTAAGTTACAAAAAAAATAAACACTAAGTTACAAAAAAAATAAACACTATGTTACACAAAAAAATAAACACTAAGTTACAAAAAATAAAAAAGAAATCAAAGATTTAAACTAATTACACCTAATCTAAGGGCCCTATGAAAATAAAAAAGCCCCCCCCAAATAAAAAAACCCCTCTAACCTACAAAAAACTACAAATAGCCCTTAAAAGGGCCTTTTGCGGGGCACTGCCCCAAAGAAATCAGCTCTTTTACCTGAAAAAAGAAAAATACAAATACCCCCCCAACAGTAAAACCCACCACCCACACAACCAGCCCCCCAAATAAAAACATAATCTAAAAAAAACCTAAGCTCCCCATTGCCCTGAAAAGGGCATTTGGATGGGCATTGCCCTTAAAAGGGCATTTAGCTCTATTGCAGCCCAAACTCTAATCTAAAACCCACCCAATACACCCTTAAAAAAATCCTAACACTAACCCCAGAAGATTGACTTACAGTTTTGAAGAACCAACATCCATCCTCCAAGAAGCCGGCAGAAGTCTTCATCCAAGCCCGCAGAAGTCTTCACCCAGACGGCATCTTCTATCTTCATCCTTCCGGCGCGGAGCGGCTCCATCTTCCAGACATCCGACACGGAGCATCCTCTTCTTACGACGTCTTCTTCGGAATGAAGGTTCCTTTAAATGACGTCATCCAAGATGGCGTCCCTTAGATTCCGATTGGCTGATAGAATTCTATCAGCCAATCGGAATTAAGGTTGAAAAAATCCTATTGGCTGTTGCAATCAGCCAATAGGATTGAGCTTTCATCCTATTGGCTGATCCAATCAGCCAATAGGATTGAGCACGCATTCTATTGGCTGATTGGGTGGTGGGCTTTACTGTTGGGGGGTAATTACATCTGATGAAATGGTCAGTGTAGACCGTGAAACGTTGTGTTTTAATTTTAAGAATAAAGTCTTTTTAATATATTAGACTTTCCACAGACTTTTATTATATATTGTTTTATATTTGGGAAAGGTAATTAGTTCCCTGGGAGCAGCAGTCTGTGACTATTTGACAGAGAGTACTCTGAATATCTGTCATTGCCCCGGCTGATATCGTGCAGAAAAACTGAGCAGCCTGTCTGGAGCCGGATTGTGGGAATCGACTGCAGAAGTCGAGGTCCGGTGGAAATTACGGTGAAAGTTTGCTGGGCGACTGTAAGAGACCAGGAGGCCCTTGTTGCACTTCTCAAGTGCCTTACAGCTTGTAAGTACGTTATATAGGTGTGCAGGCATCTTTTGATAACACTGATATCGCACTATGGTGGCGCCTTCTTTCTTCTTTTATATTTCTAAGCAGCATGCCCCCTTTCCCTATCTTGCCCATCGTAATTTTTAAATAAAGTTGCGCGGTGACGTCATCACGTCATTGCGCGTGAAGTCACCGCACATAATGGGAAGCCCCGGCGATGCCTGTCACTATACAGGCCCGATCGCCGGAGTGGGAGTTGATGGCAGCCGGATTGGTGCTGTGTTCTACCACAAGTGACCATGAGCAGTTTGTTAAATGATATAAGACCTTTCAGTTTTTAATATGATTTTGATATACTGTCAAATGTTCAATTACAAAAATTCACAGAATATATGTCTATGCATTTGTGATTGGCTGGTGGCTGTCACATGACGCAGGGGGAGTGAAAATACACATAACTGAAAATAGTCGGGAAAAAAATCTACTCATTTGAAGTTCAGACTTAGTACTATTGCATTGTCTTTTTATCATGCATTTGTTGATTATGCAAATCTACTGTATTTACTGGTCATTTAAAGGGATATAATACCCATATACCAAATCACTTGAAAATGATGCAGCATAAATGAAAATAAAGCTGGCAAGAAAATATCACCTGAACCTGTAATAAATATTTTACCTCAAAATGTCTTCAGCTCACAATAGTAGTAAGTGCTTTGTGAACAGTTATCCTTCAGCTACATGCATAACAAACAGCCAATCAGCTTCATTAGTGCTGATGTCACACTTTGCTTTTCTGTTATCTCATGAGATTTCACTGAAATTACAGAAGCTAAGAGAAATAACATAAATGTGCCAGCACATGCCAGAGGCACACTCCCTTACAAGTCCTGGTACTAGCATCCGGATTGGCTGCTTAAAGTTCCTTTACACTGGGATATGGCTACTGAGGATATTGAGGTAAAAGATCTTTCAGCTAGTCAGCTTTTTTAGAGCTATACTGCATCACTTTCAAGTTCTTCAATTTATGTGTGTCATATCCCCTTAAAGGGACACGCAAGTCAAAATTAAACTTTCATGATTCAGAAATTTTTGCACAATCTTTTTATAATCAATTTTTTAGGCACCAACTCCTGAGGATGTGCACAAGCTCACATGTTATATGTATACTAGTCTGTGATTGGCTGAAGTATGTCACATGATACAGGGGGCGGGAAAATGGGAGAAAAAAATAATTTGCCAGAATTTTTTTCCCCCTGCTTTTGTGAAGTTCAGTGTAAGTGTCATTGCATTGTCTTTTTATTATGTGATTTTTAATTATGCAATTCTCAAGAATTTAGTGGCCCTTTAAGTTCTAGGGTGATGGTTATTATGATTATAGACAAACTTATAGTTAAATCCGCATCATTGTTAAGATCATTAGATTATGTAACTGAAGTAGCTGAAAAGATCACAAATCTCAAAGGTCACAGCCATAGGAGGTTTTAGATTTTTAGATTTTACAGACAATGGATGTCACATTATGAGAAAAGGCTGAAGGGTGGCTTTGTAGATGGTTATAATTTCTGCTAATTATTTTTGCTTAAAGTGAATGTAAATTTTGATGCTAAAGTACACGTTTTTTAAAAATTTGATTAAAAACAGGGGCACTTTAATTCATCAACATTTACATTTCACTCTTGTGAAAAAATACTTACCTTTTAATCTTGACAGCTGCTCCAGCTTCTTCCGCCGTTGCAAAGCCTCTTCCTGGGTCTAAAATGAGGAATCCGGCTTCCTCCAATCACGGCTTCGAATCAGACACTAATTTCCCCGGGGGGGGGGGGAGGGAAGCTGTGATTGGAGGATGACCGATCCATCATTTCTGATGTCAGAAATGGCTTTGCGACGCCCGGGGTAACCTGGAGCGGCTGTCAAGTTTAAAAGTTAAGTATTTTTTCACAACGAGTGAAATGTAAATTTTGATGAATTAAAGTGCCCCTGTTTTTAATCAAATTTTTAAAAACGGGGCACTTTAGCATCAAAACTTACTTTCACTTTAACTTTAAAGGACACTATAGAAGATAGCGATAGTTAATTAATGAGTTGCAAATGACCTGCATACAAAATAAATGTTTTAAAAGCATTTAAAGTTGCCACAGAAATTTGCAGTTTTGTAATTCTAAGGAAACACTACTTTAAAAGCCTCTTGAGAGTTGTTATTGTTATTGCTGTAGCCAATAATGCCATATATAAATGAGCAGCTGCACATATCAATCATCAGTCATTATAAAGTGTGTGGGAGGGACAGAGTTCTGAATTCATTGGAATGCTTCCCAGCCTTTTTGAGGGGAGTGGACAATCTTCAAAAGTTAAGTAAAAATGGATAAAAACAAATAATGAAAGTGTGTTCTAAAGATTATTTTCTCTACATAATTAAAGTTTCATTAGGAATTACATTTTGAGTTTAATGTCCCTTATAACGATCCCTTGATTTACCTCTCTCTTTGTACTGCTAGAATTAAGAGCATATAAAAAGGGGGTTGCCTTACAAATGATTGGCTGTTGAGAATTTGGATGCTGCAATCCTGGTTGGGGGTGCCCAGTGCCTCCCAATGTCCACATGGAAACACTACTGGTTACAAACTAAGATAATCAAAGCTCCTGCAAAAGAGATAACTTTAAAGGGACAGTCAACACCAGAATTGTTGTTTAAAAAGATAGATAATCCCTTTTTCCATCTTAATGGGAGGAGAGTTCACTGCTTCATTCATTACTTGTGGGAATTAAGAACCTGGCCACCAGAAGGAGGCAAAGACACCCCAGCCAAAGGCTTAAATACCTCCCCCACTCCCCTCATCCCCCAGTCATTATTTGCCTTTTGTCAAAAGAGGTTGGCAGAGAAGTGTCAGAAGATTGGAGTAGTCTCTTATGGAGGGTAGTACTCTTCAAAATGGGACTGGAGTTTTAAGTAGTCCTGTCAGCCTCTCAGTGTGAGCATGGGTAAAAGTTAGAGTCCGGAGATGCAGGAGGAGTTCTTCTGCAAACCCATCCCGACTCATGATTAACAACTCCTTGACGAGTTTCGCTACCTGCTTTATTCTCTCAAGTCCATGTCAGGAGCGATGCTACTAACCTGTCACACTTGAAGGGCCGAGTTCCTGTTCCACGGCATAGATTCTTGTAAGAAGACAGGGTCACAGTCTCCTTTTATCTGTATAGAATCATGGGTTAATATCCTTGGAATGGGGGTTCTTGAACAGGAGGGGATTTATGCATAATATTTTATTGTGTTTGATGCTATCTCATGTATGAGATGAGGCTCTAGCAATGTGTGAACAGTCAGGCGTAAGATTGGCGCGGCCTTCCTTTGGCGCGTTTTTTCTATAGTGCAGGGTCCTGCTTGGCACTCCATGTGACCAGGTGTGGTCTCTTCCACTTCCTCTTTCCTGATCAGCTATTGCGGGAGACGTAACATTTTCTCTGTGGTCCGGGTCATAGGAGGTTGTGAGTGCCCCGGCCATTGGTGTATAAAGGTGCCATCTAATCTATCTAGTCCATATTAAAGGCGTAACCTATGGAGGACTTTGATATGTTAGACTGGATACTCCCTCTTTAATTAAATCTAATACCTGTGTTTATTGTGAAGAGGTACAGGTTGATCCGCCTGCTCAACTGTGTTCCACATGCTTTGATATGATTGCAATATCTAAAAAGAATAAGATATTTAGTACGACTGAGCCATCTACCGCTGGTCCTCCCACGGTAGGGGCCTCATGGCCGCCAGATTTCGTTGCCCAGTTTCAAGAAGCGGTTTCTGCGGCTTTACATGCCCTACCACGCCCTGTGAAGCGCAAGCGAAAGGAAAAGCATAGTATTCCGTCCAAGAGATCATCTACTCTGTTGGATGTCTCTCAGCCTGAGAGATTATCAGATGACGAGGACGCCTCCAACTCGTCGGAGGAGGCCCTCTCTGGGACGGAATCGGCGTCTTCAAAACCTCCAACTATGGAGAAGCCAGATTTTAAGTTTAAAATGGAACATTTGCGCTTTTTACTAAAAGAAGTGCTTGCTACGTTGGAGGTCCCGGAACTGAAACTTCCGGAAGAACATTTGATCCCTAAACTAGATAGGGTTTTACGAGGACAGGGTGGTGCCTCAGACTTTGCCAGTGAAGATGGCTACTATTATTAAGAAGGAGTATGAGAAACTAGGCTCATCCTTTTCTCCTTCTACCTCTTTAAAGAAGTTGTTCCCCGTTCTGGATTTTCCACTCAAGCTATGGGGGGGGCCATTCCTAAGGTGGATGGAGCTATCTCCACTCTTGCTAAGCGTACAACTATTCCCCTTGAGGTTGAGGATAGTTCATCGTTCAAGGAGCCCATGGATAAAAAGTTGAGTCCATGTTGAGAAAGATGTTTCAACTTACGGGGTGGGTGTTCTAACCTGCAGCTGCAATTGCTGCATTGGCAGGAGCGGCTACCTACTGGTGTGACGCACTGTCCGCTATGGTCGAGGAGATACAGGAAAAGATTAAGGCCTTAAGGGTAGCTAATTCCTTTATCTCAAATGCAAACATGCAGGTCATTCCCCTGAATGCCAAAACATCAGGTTTCTCTGTTCTAGCCAGTAGGGTCAAAGTCGTGGTCAGCTGACATGACTTCCAAGTCGAGAGTACTATCCCTTCCTTTTCAGGGGAAAGTCCTTTTGGGTCCAGGCCTGGACTCTATAATATCCACGGTCACAGGAGGCAAGGGTGCTTTCCTCCCACAGGATAAGAAGAATAAGCCTAAGGGCACTACTTTTCGTCCATTTCGTTCGGACAAGTCTCAGCGTCAGCAGCCTGAGGTAAAGGCCGAGCAGTCCAAGGGATCTTAGAAGCAAGCTCAATCTTGGAACAAGTCCAAGCAGAACAAGAAGCCCGCCAAGACAAAGTCAGCATGAAGGGGCGGCCCCCGTTCTGTCTCTGGATCACATAGGGGGCAGACTATCTCTGTTTGCAGAGGCTTGGATAAGAGATGTACAGGATCCTTGGGTTCTGGAGGTTGTCACCCAGGGTTACTGGATAGGATTCTCAACTCATCCACCCAGGGGCAGATTCCTCCTGTCAAACTTATCCTCAAGACCAGAGTAGAGAGACGCCTTTCTAGAGTGCGTGAGGGATTTCTCATCTCTTGGCGTAGTCATTCCTGTACCTCTAGCATAAAGGGGTCTAGAGTACTATTCAAACCTTTTTGTGGTCCCAAAGAAGGATGGCACGTTCCACCCAATTCTGGACCTAAAGTGCCTCAACAAGTTCCTGTCAGTACCATCGTTCAAAATAGAGAAAATCAGGTCAATTCTGTCCCTAGTTCAAGAGGGGAAATTTATGATGACGATAGACCTGAAGGATGCTTACCTTCACATGCCCATACACAAAGACCACGTCAGGTTCCTAAGATTTGCTTTTCTGGACCAACACTTCCAGTTTGTGGCCCTACCATTCGGTCTGGCAACTGCCTGAAGAGTCTTTACAAAGGTTCTTGGAGCGCTGCTTGCAGTAGTGAGAGCCAGAGGTATTACGGTGGCTCCTTACTTGGGTGACATTCTGGTCCAGGCTCTGTCCTGCAGTCTTGCGGAGGACCACTTGAGGACTCTTCTTCTCCTTCGATCCCACGGATGGAAGATAAATGAGGGTAAGAGTTCTCTGGATCCCAGCAACAGGGTGGAGTTCTTGGGTACGATAATAGATTCCATATCCATGAAGATATTCTTGACAGACCAAAGACGTGCCAAGATTGCATCCAGCTGTCTTGCCCTTCAGTCCTCCTCAAGGCCATCTGTGGCCAGGTGTATGGAGGTGATTGGGCTTATGGTATCCAGCATAGATATCATTCCATTCGCCAGGTTCCATCTCAGACCTCTTCAGTTATGCAGGTTGATAAAATGGAATGGCGATCACTCAGATCTATCCCAACAGATATCTCTAGACAACTGAGTGAGGGAATCCCTCTCTGTCCCAGGGGATATCCTTCTTGAGGCCATCCTGTGACCACGGACAGGAGGCTATCAGGATGGGGAGTTGTTTGGGGTGCCAGATGGGCACAGGGCAGGGGAGCTCGAGAGGAGTCAACTCTACTGATAAATTTTCTGGAACTTCGAGCGATATTCAACGCTCTGAGGGCTTGGCCCCCCTGGGGTTGTCCTTAATCATCAGATTCCAGTTGAACAACATTACCTCGGTGGCTTACATAAACCATCAGGGGGGAACGAGAAGCTCCCTTGCCATAAGGGAGGTATCTCGGATTCCAGAATGGGCGGAGACCCACAACTGTTCACTCTCAGCGATCCACATTCCGGGTGTGGACAACTGGGAAGAGGATTTTCTCAGCAGACAATCATTTTATCTGGGGTATGGTCTCTCCATCCCGAAGTGTTTATGGAGATTTGCAACAGATGGGGGAGGCCGGAGATAGACCTCATGGCGTCCAGACTCAACTTCAAGCTACCCAGATATGGGTCGCGGTCCAGGGATCCCCAGGTGGCACTGATAGATGCCTTGGCGGTCCCTTGGTAGTTCAATCCAATGTACATATTTCCACTGTTGCCTCTTCTCCCTTGAGTGGTGGCACGCATCAAGCAGGAGCAGAATTTAACAATTCTGATTGCTCTGTGGTGGCCACAGAAGACGTGGTTTGCAGATCTGGTGGGGATGTCGTCATCTCCTCAATGGAGGTTACCCTGTCGCAGCAGGGTCCTTGTCTCCACCAAAATCTCGATTCTCTGATGCAGACTGCGTGGAGATTGAATGTCTAGTCTTGGCCAAGAGAGGGTTCTCAGAGAGAGTGATTGACATTAATTCAGGCCAGGAAACTGGTCACTCATCGCATCTATCATAAGGTGTGTGGTGTGGAGGACCTATTTATCCTGGTGTGAGGAACATGGATATCCCTGGCATAAGATTAGGGTATACAGGATTCTGGATTTTCTTCAAGATGGTTTGGATAAGGGCCTTGCCGCTAGTTCCTTAAAGGGACAGATTTCGGCCTTATCAGTTCTGTTACAGAAGAAGCTTGTGGAGCTTCCTGATATTCAGTCCTTTTGTTCAGGCTCTGTCCAGAATCAGACTGGTTTTTAGACCTTCAGCTCCTTCTTGGAGCTTGAACTTGGTTCTTAAGGTTTTGCAGAGGGCTCCTTTTGAGCCTATGCATGCTCTTGACATTAAGATTCTTTCCTGGAAGGTTCTGTTTCTTCTGGCTATTACATTGGATCTGAGTCTCTGAGCCTTGCAACATGAACCCCCTTACCTGGTTTTTCACGCTGATAAGGCTGTGCTTCGTACTATGTTGGGATTTATTCCCAAGGTGGTGTCTGATCGGAACATCAATCTGGAGATAGTAGTTTCTTCTTTGTGTCCTAACCCTTCTACGCCTAAGGAAAGGTTACTTCATAACTTGGATGTGGTTCGAACCTTAAAGTTTTACCTTAAGGCCATGAAGAATTTCAGACAAACTTCGTCTTTGTTTGTGGTGTATTCAGGGAAGCGTAAGGGGCAGAGGGCCTCTTCCACTTCACTGTCTTTTTGGTTGAGGAGCATTATCCGTTTGGCCTATAAGACAGCTGTCAGGTTAGGTAATGTCCAGAAGAAGACACAAATGCTAGGGCGAACTAAAATAACACCCTTGCACTCTGAGTTTAATCCAGGACGTGACCCCACGACAACTACTATAAAACAAGGTACTCACGATATGGAGCAGTGTTGGTCTGGGTCCTCTGGAAAGAGTGAAGTTAATCTTGATAGTTGCAGGTAAAACTTCAGATTAGGGAACCAAAAACAAACAGACGATAAGGAAGGGTTAGGTAACTTGACAATCAGGTACTTTTGAGGGTTAAGCTCAGCGTGGTCAATGAAGCAGAATTTAGCAACTTGAAATCTGGCAGATTGTGGGTTAAGCAGTAGAATAGTCTTATATGCAGAGTTTGGCAACTTGTATTCAGGCAGTTTGAGGGTTAAGCAATAGAATAGTCTTATAAGCAGAGTTTGGCAACTTGTAATCAGGCAGTTTGAGGGTTAAGCAATAGCGTAGTCGTATATGCAGGGTTTGGCAACTTGTAATCAGCCAGTTTGAGGGTTAAGCAATAGAATAGTCTTATAAGCAGAGTTTGGCAACTTGTAATCAGGCAGTTTGAGGGTTAAGCAATAGCGTAGTCGTATGTGCAGAGTTTGGCAACTTGTAATCAGGCAGTTTGAGGGTTAAACAATAGAATAGTCTTATATGCTGAGTTTGGCAACTTGTAATCAGGCAGTTTGAGGGTTAAGCAATAGCGTGGTTGAATATGCAGGGTTTGGCAACTTGTAGTCAGGCAGTTTGAGGGTTAAGCAAAAGCGTAGTCGTTCAGGCAAGGGTTCAGAAACAGATTCCACAAATAGAGTACTCACAATAGCCTTCCGGAATGAGAAAACAATCAGGCACCGGAGGATTGAGAGACCGGAATAAGAAGCCGGTCCTGACGTCAGCAGAGGGGACGGCCCAGAGAGAGGCAGACGTTGCCCGGCAACCAAACACGCCGGAAGAGCCGCCGGAACCTCCGGCGGCGGCGTGACAACAGCGAGACATAAGCCTCAGTGGATTACAGCTCACTCATCTAGGGCTGTGGCCTCTTCTTGGGCTGTTAAGAGATTTGTAAGGCGGCTACTTGGTCTTCCTTGGTTTTTGCTTTGGCGGAAGCTGTGTTTGGGAGAAAGGTTCTGCAGGCTGTGGTGCCCTCAGTATAGGGTCCGCCTTCCTTTTACCCTCCCGTTTTTCATTCAATGTCCTCTAGAGCTTGGGTATTTGTTCCCACAAGTAATGAATGAAGCAGTGGACTCTCCTCTCATTAAGATGGAAAACATAAATTATGCTTACCTGATAATTTCATTTCCATCTGTGGGAGGAGAGTCTACTGCTCCCGCCCGTTTGCTCCAGTGGGCGGACCTAAATGTAATATTTTCTTCTGGCACCATTTATACCCTGATATTTCTCCTGCTGTTCCTTGTTCCCTTGGCAGAATGACTGGGGGATGAGGGGAGTGGGGGAGGTATTTAAGCCTTTGGCTGGGGGGTCTTTGCCTCCTCCTGGTGACCAGGTTCTTAATTCCCACAAGTAATGAATGAAGCAGTGGACTCTTCTCCCACATATGGAAATAAAATTATCAGGTAAGCATAATTTATGTTATTACCCATTCCCCAGTTTTGCACAACCAACACAGTTATATTATTATACTTTTTACCTTTGTGATTACCTTGTAGCTAAGCATCTTCTGACAGCCCCTGATCACATGACATTTTATTTATCTATTGACTTTCATTTTATCCAATTAGTGCAGTGTCTGCCACAAGCCACTGACGTGATTACAATGTTATCTATATGGCTCGCATGAAATAGCTGTCCCTTGTTGTGAAAATAAAAAAGCATGTTATAAGAGGCGGCCTTCAAGGGCTTAGAAATTATCATATGAGCCTTCCTAGGTTTAGCTTTCAACTAAGAATAGCAAGAGAACAAAGCAAAATTGGTGATAAAAGTAAATTGGAAAGTTATTTAAAATTATATGCCCTATTTGAAACATGAAAGGTTTTTTTTGGACTTGACTGTCCCTTTAACCAAGAATAATTTTTTTGTTAGCACTGTGACCATAATAGGTTTATCACCCCCATGTTTGGAAATCAAGCATGTAAGTTGGTCAATGTTGACGTTTATCTGCAATAAGATTGTCTCTTGGTACCATTTTGAAAATGGAAGAATGCCTTTGTTCATGATATATGTGTATAGGACATATGCCACCCACATCTTAGTACATGCCTGGCATCGATATAGACAAACAGAGATCTGAACACAAAGGTCTGCACTAATAAATACATCAAACACCATAACGGATGCAGCAGAAAGCAAATTATATGAAGATGGCTGTAATTTAAATATATAGCACCAAGCATAAATTGTGTTCTTCATTTTGCTCTGGGGCATTCCCTTTCAGTTCAGAGTATTTAAAGGGTCAGGCCCCATTTTTACTTGCTGAATCTATATTCGCCTTTTCTTTAGTCAAAATTCCATAGACAGCAATTAAGGCTTTTGAGGCCAGCAAGAGGTTAGCTAGCCTTCGTCAGTGAAAACAAGGATTGTTTGCATGTACAACACTCCCTTTTTTCCTTGTGGTGAATAGAAGATTTGCTTAAAGCTGATGACTTGTGGCTTTTTTTTTTTTTTTTACTAGCTGTACAGCTCAGCGAGGATCCGGGGAATCAGTCATATTGCAGAAGGCAGTTAATTAAGTCCAGCATCCTCTTTCTTCTTCTTTTGCTCTCTCTACCCCTCCCTCTTCCCAACTCTAGTTTAACTTAATAGCTGTGGTTCTTGGAGTCTTTTATGTGTCTGATAATATAACTTGGAAAAGAGGTTGCATGTGTACGATTGCAATCACATGTTGCTTTTAAGTGCCTAATCTCTGATTTGGGGGCTACAAAGGCTGATACAAAGCAACAGTTAAGTACTCAGGAAGTCCAATAACAATTGTGTTAGACCTCCTAAATGCCGAAACTGGTAAGTCTATTACACATTATTCTCATATCACTGTTTCACTCTCATTACTGATAATGCTTTCTTGATTGGACTTTCATTTTTCAAAGTTTTTTTTCTTTGCTTCTCATCTTTAGTGTAAATATGAATAATGACTCTGTATTATTTTATTTTCTATCAAAAAGTTTTGATTCTAGAAAAAAGTTCTAGAGTAATGATCAGAACCTTCAGAAGGGGTTTGCACTGTGTATCTGTTTTACTGATATTGAGGTAAACTTTTGGATAAAAATACATTGAACAGATAGAAATATGTATCTGTCTAACAGTGTATGGCTTCTAAAAAAAGTGAAGTGGGAATTGTATACTTATATACTAATTTTAAACCCTCATTTTCATTGCTCTCAATGGATTATTGGGGAGCGATTCTATTAAAAAATATTACTTATTATTTTGTATATTTAATTTAAAAGATCATTTTGTTTGCAGTTAAACTATTTATTTTAGTTTGTTTAACACTACCAGTTTGCTTTGGGTGTTGTTTATAGCACTTTTTATTAGTCACAGACACAGTTGTTTGGAATTTAAATATTTTGTCTTTTTTTTAAATGATGCAACAACTCTGTAAGCTGATGTTTAACATGCAGCAGCACATCTGTCCTATCGAGTCTTCACAAGTACTAGCGATGCCTTGTATGAACTGCATCATGTCATATTGTATTAACTAGATCTGCCAAATTTCTTGCAGCTTTGCAACTCGTAGCTCTGCTGTCCCTGTCTCATTGCCACTATATTGTTTCCTGCATGAAAAGCTGATGCATTATACTGTCATAAAGTCATCTAACACAACACTGTTCGTTATTTCATTTTATTGGCTATTATATCTTTACAGTATAAAAATAGATGTCTTTTTTTTCACTACTTGGGTTTGTGCTGATTACTTGTGCATTTTATAATTCAATTAATTATCTATTGCCTTTGGGAATTATATTTTGCCCTTTGACACTGGCTATATAAGACAATACAATGCATAGGCATCTCTTACTTATGATGTCATTATCCATTTAGCTTATGAACGGCTTTTGTTTTTTGCTGAACATAGTAATGTATGGGGTACTCGGCAGTTGAAAAATTAGAAAACAATCATACAGATATTTTTCTATAGGCGAATTCTAAACATTTCTTTTGTAAACAGCTTATTATTTCATTTGCATTTTGTAAGATGTGCCATATATATATATATATATATATATATATATTGTATTAGTAAGTTGTTTGTTCCCAATAAAGAGGTGATAAAAACAAGCATAGATACTCCAGACAGTATTTATATTTCAGGTCACAAGATTGCCGATATATATTTGTCATTTTAGATTGTAGAAGATGCACTTTTTCGTGATATAAATTTGATAACACTGATTTTCCTACCACAACTGTTTCACAAAAGATGTACAATTTAGACAAAAAGTTGGTATCTAACTGTAGTTAGACGCATCTCTTATTACTCACCTTTTAATTCAAAATATTTGACTTCATTGATAGAAAAAAGAATCATTAAAGGGACACTGAACCGACATTTTTTTTTCTTTTGTGATTCAGATAGAGCATGTAATTTTAAGCAATTTTCTAATTTACTCCTATTATCAAATTTTCTTCATTCTCTTGGTATCTTTATTTGAAATGCAAGAATGTAAGTTTAGATGCCGGCCCATTTTTGGTGAATAACCTGGGTTATTCTTGGTGATTGGTGGATAAATTAATCCACCAATAAAAAAGTGCTGTCCAGAGTTCTGAACCAAAAAAACAAACAAAAAAAAAAAAACTTAGATGCCTTCTTTTTCAAATAAAGATAGCAAGTGAACGAAGAAAAATTGATAATAGGAGTAAATTAGAAAGTTGCTTAAAATGTCATGCTCTATCTGAATCACAAAAGAAAAAATTTGGGTTCAGTGTCCCTTTAATGTTTAAGGCTAAATGAAAAACAATGCTATTGCTGATTTAGTAAAAATAAAATGAACATCTGCTTAATTAAAGGGAAATGAGCAAATGTCTTTATTAATACGGCTGGAACATTGTCATCTTCTCTTATTTTCTTTGGACACATCTACTTCTCACGGAAGTAGTACATGACTGTTACTTGGGAGGCATAGCTTGCCAGACCCTGCTTTATGGGACTAGCTGCGCACAAGGTGGCACTGCTCCAAATTTGTCCCAGAAATCCAAAAATGCAGGAAATCAACCCACAGTTACAGCAGCAGCAGCAGCAATACACGTTGCTCATTTTTTCTTAAAACAGTTGTTTGATGCTATAATTATTTCTTTAGTTGGTGATGATAATATAGCGTCAACTATTACTTAGATACTGTGCTATAGTTTATAGAGGTGTTTTATAAGTTGAGCTCCACCCCCCCCCCCCCCGGCCCACTGCTGTTGCAAAATCATTATTGTTGCAATATTTAGCTATAGTGAAACCATGGGTGCCAGCAAATCACTGTTAATGAGTCATTGACTGATGAGACTGCTACCATGGCTTACATTACTAGCTTTAGAGGGTATTGTCTGTGCCTAAATCTGCCTGTGTAGCAAATGAACAAAGTATATGTTTCTTATTTAAAGGGTCATTAAAGACAATTAAAAAATATTATTTTAGTTAATATTATCAAATTTACTTTGTTTTCTTGGTGTCCTTTGAAAAATATATCTAGATATGTATGTGAAGAGTATATCTAGATATGCTCAGGAGCGTGCAAATGTCTTGAGCGCTTTATGGCAGTAGTGTATAACATTTTTATTTATCTCACTTCACAGTTGTATCAAACCTCATAGACTTTGAAATTGTTTAGTTGTTGGAATCTGACAGGAGCCTTTTTCTGTTAAAGAGCTAGCACAAACAAGCAATTGTAAAATAGATCTCATTCTTGGAGGATTGTGCACAATTAAGGACATGCTTGTGTTGCTTATCATTTATGTTAAAGGGACATAAAACTAAAAAAAAATTAATTCATAATTCAGGTAGAGCATACAATTTTAAACAACTTTCCTGTTTACTTCCATTATCAAATTTGCTTCATTCTCTTGATATCCTTTGTTGAAGGAGCAGAAATTCACTGCTCCTAGTTGAACACATTGGCTGAGTCAATGACAGCTGGCATTTACTGTATGTGCAGCCACCAATCAGCAGTTAGCTCCCAGTGGTGCAATGCTGCTTCTGATCCTACCTAGGTATGCTTTTAACCAATGAATACCAAGAGAACAAAGCAAAATAGATAATAGAAGTATATTGAAAAGTTGTTTGAAATTAAATACTCTGAAACATGAAAGAATAATTTTGGGTTTCATGTCCCTTTAATACATTATCTTTGCATGGACCTTGATATTACTTTTTAATAAATGTAGCTAAAATTAATATCTTAACCCTCTTTGGAAGTATAATCATTGGTAACAAGTTGGATAGCATGTTCTATGAATGTGAAAAAAACTTCCTCCAAGAGTAATTATATGTGTTTAATTTCTGACAACAGGGCCCATCTCCTTTCCAAATGCTTCTCCAAACATTGCACACTCAGAATTGTCTTAAAAGTCATCTTTTTTCTTTGTTGCGTCTAAAAGTGGGTATTTTAAAACCTATTCCATTTTTTATTTCTGCAAAACAGTTCCTGTGCTAAAACAGATTTGTTGTCATCCTTGTGCAACATGTCACTGTTCACCAATAAACCAGCAGGAGTTCTGTTTATCAGCCAGTGAGCAGTCAGTCCTCAAGGACCAGTTGTATATAGACATTCACTTCCAGTTAGCTCTGAAATAAATAGAAACAACATATGCATGATATAATTTTTTACAGTTTATTTTCCATTTAAGTGCAAGTCCAAGAATATCTTAGAAATTGTAATAGTGTGTTGTATGAAAGTTATGCAAGAGGTGTTTGTACAACAAAGGAAATACAATTTACTGTTTGCCAAGTACCTTCATGCTAACCCTGCTGAAAAAAAATGGTTGTAATACATATTTTCTCAACTGTTTCCCTAAAAGACAAACAAGAGGCATATAATAAAAATATCTCTTATGAATCTATAGTGGTTTAATTCCAGTAACTAGACCTTTAATTTACTGTGATCAAGTCATGGACCTGTGTGGAACAGAAAATAATCAACTGGGTAATCATATTACCGCTAACCTATATTCAAACCTGGATACCGCCAAACTAATAATTGTCTTTAATCACAATGCTGGTGCAGTAGTACATCAAATATCATTTTAGTAGAACAACAAAGGCTACAATCTTGGTATTAAATTACTATACTTTGGACAGTGGGTTTCCATTGTGGTTGCTAGATTGTCACTTTATTACCTACCTTGTAATTACTGCAGCTGTTAATTTCTCATCAATTTGCTGAGCTTCTGTATATATGTTTTTTTTTAAAATACTTTATTTTAAAGACATATATAATAAAGACTCTTTCCAAAGAAAGAGGAAAAAAATGCCTGGCTCTCATTCTCAGTATGAGAACATTGCAGATGTGTGAAGGATACACTTGTTCCAAGACAAGCTGAGAGGTTCCACCCTAGGAAACATGCCAATGGTCCCGTTGATTTCAGTCTAGTTTCATGGTAGCCAAAATGTCCTCCTCTCTCTTTAAATGTATGATCTTGCGTAATAGATTGGGTGCTTCGTTTTGGTTTGGAGGTATACAGCCAGCTGTCTGCAATCTGATGTAATGTTGCCTTGGAAACTGAAAATGGAACACTTAGGCATCGTCCTTGGATTTAACATACATAGTTTAGCCAACATTATTAAAAAGGTTGTGCCATATGTGTTCTGCAATGGAAATTTTTTGCTGTATCAGAGATGTAAATTAGACTTGTGTATTACGTAGACATGGTGTGTGTGTATGCATATGTATGCATGTATGCATGTATATATACAGTATATATATATATATATACACAAAAATTGAAGAAAGAATTCGATCCGTGGGTCAAATGTGTAAGTAAAAACAACTTTATTGGTATGCATGTATGCATGTATATATACAGTATATATATATATATATATATATATATATATATATATATATATATATATAATTAATAATTACACACACATCATTAATATGATGGGTTTAAGGGAAAAGCCTGCATTCAAACGTACTAGGTAGTCACCATCAGTATTGAATTAAGTAGCATTCATATTTTAATTTTTGGTTTGGTGTTGTACATTTTGCTTCCATCAATGTCTCTGAAAATCTTACTAAAATGTACCCGAGAGGCTTGTGACATGCATTCATTTTCAGTTTTGACTATTGGAATAGGGGACCAGTACAAATGAGCAGACAGCATAGGTGTTGTTTAAAGCCATGTGAGTTAAAATGTTTTCTATGCACTTATCAGATAAGTGATTTTCATTGAGAATACAGCGTTAACGTTAGTGATGTCATATTACATGTGATCTGTGACATCATGGATATGTTTTTGTGTGGTGATGTCACTATGTAGCAATTCAGTCTCTATAATAAAAGATAATAAAAAAATAGTGAATTTGTAACCAGTGCACATTATTATATTTTATATTTAATTTTGGGAAAGCATTTATATACATTGTACCTTTTGTACTTTTTTCCTTGTTCTGGCTAGTGCAGCTTTATTATCTTTAAATGTTTTCTAAGGATGACATTGATGATGCATTTGTGTTGATAAATACAGTCATTTATAGTGTTGGTACACATATTATGTGTATTTGAATGAGAATATAAGATTTAGTATTATTTTTTGCCATTAATAAGTAAAACATGCTACAGTATCAGCAATTCACAAATGCGTCCAAATCAATGTTTCCAGTTGCCTAACAATTGTATAAAATAAGGAGATATCAGTAATTAGTATTCACAATAATCTAAAACCAAAATGAATTATGTATGACTTTTTTAATTTGTTGCATATTTTGACCTACATTTCCAACCCACTGCTGGCATTTGAATTTTTTTGAAGATTAAGCTTGTCATGCTAGCGTCTTTTGTGGTCTATGCACATATTTTCTGAACATTTCATTTTGTTTTGGCACATTGTCATGTGCATATATTTTAGAAAAAATAGTGAAAGGCTTTTACAAGATTGCAAGACATCTAAAACGCTCATACTAATCACAAGAGAGAATGCTTTTACCAACCAATTTATTTAAAAAATTACATTTTCTCAACAATACTGCTTTGTATGACACTTAACTGTGGTTCACTTTCGGGTTTTTTTTTTAAATTTAAGCTCTAATATGATTAGATATTAAATTAAATATAGAATGATTCAGATAATGTGCAGGGTTTATGCCACATTAAAGTCAGTCTACCAAACCTAAAGTCTTCTTTTTTTTAAAATTTGCCAGTGAAGCTGTCAACCAATCAGAAGCTGTTGTCCGGGTTTGAGCTCCACCAGCTGTAGCTTAGTTCCCACTGCAAAGTCAAATTACTTCACGGTGTGACTGTATCTCTTTCTCCAAACTAATTGAATAACAAACACACATTAAAGTGGCATATTAGTTAAAATATTACATGCTCTAATTCATTAGAGCATTTTATTATTATTATTATTATTATACTTTATTTATGAAGCGCCAACATATTCCGCAGCGCTGTCCATGGATACAATTCATTTAAATAAAACAATATAAGACTTGTTAGAGATAGGACAACATTTACAAACACATTCAGGAGTAATCGAGGGCCCTATTCCCGTGGGAACTTACAATCTAGAAGGGTAGGAGGTTGAGAAACAGGAGGTGAGGACTGCAAGATTGAGAAGGATGTTAAGATGAGGGAAATGTTAGGTAAGTGAAATTAATTTATTATTGAGTTGGGTGGTAGGCTTATCTGAACAGAAAAGTCTTTAGGGAGCATTTAAAGGAAGAAAGATTAGGGCAAAGCCTGACAGCACGAGGGAGAGTGTTCCAGAGGGTAGGTGCTGCACGACAGAAGTCCTGCAGTCTAGCATGAGAGGAGGTGATAGTCGCGGACGCAAGGAGCAGGTCATTGTTGGATCTTAGTGGATGGGCTGGAGTATACTTTTTTATTAGAGAGGATAGGTAGAGGGGAGCGGCGTTGATGAGAGCTTTGTATGTAAGGGTAAGAATTTTGAATTTAATTCTGCTGTGAATGGGGAGCCAATGAAGGGACTCCCAGAAAGGTGCAGCAGATACAGAGCGACGGTAAAGGTGGATCAGCCTGGCAGAGGCATTTAGGATGGATTAAAGGGGAAAGAGGAAGGTCAGTAAGTAGGTTATTGCAGTAGTCAAGTCGGGAAATAACAAGGGAGTGGATTATTTGCTTTGTTTTGTCAGCACTCAGAAAAGGGCGAATCTTGTAAATATTGCGTAGATGGTTGCGGCAGGATGTAGAAAGTGATTTGATATGGGGGACGATGGATAGATTTGAGTCAAGTGTAACTCCAAGGCAGCGGACTTGGGGCGATGGGGAAATGGTGATGCCGTCAACAGGGATAGAGAAGTCACAAGTCAGCGTAGAGCTTGAGGGGGGATAAGAAGGAGCTCAGTCTTGGACATGTTAATCTTTAGGTGGTGAGAGGCCATACAGGAAGAAATACCAGATAAGCAGTCGCTGACATGAGAAAGGACAGATGGAGAGAGAGCAGGGGTGGAGAGGTATATCTGGGTGTCATCAGCATAGAGGTGATATTTGAAGCCATAACTGTTGATAAGTTTACCCAGCAAAGAAGTATAGATGGAGAAGACTAGAGGAACCAGAACAGATCCTTGAGGTACTCCAACAGACAGAGGCAGTCGTCGGCAAATAACACAGAAAGAGACCTGTGAGAAAGATAGGAGTGAATCCAGATTGCAGGGGGTCAAGCAAAGAGTTGGTGGACAGGGAGTGAGTTAGGCGATTGTAAACTAGTTTTTCAAGGAGTTTTGATGTTAGTGGAAGCAGTGATATGGGACGATAGCTTAAGAGCATGCAATCTCAAGACTATCGACGCTTCACTAATGTGTGTTTAACCGCTTTGCAGGAATTTATCAACAGTTTCCTCTCAGGACCAGCTGTGCCTTTTTGGTTTCTCTAAAAAGCAATAGCCTTGTTTTTTTATTACAAGGGGGATGCAACCTCTTTCTGGGTTTTCTATACGTTTTCTCTGATATCTGGTAAAATACACTTAGAAGGCCCTTTAGACAAATAAATCTAATACGCTCTAACATAGACTCAGTTTATTTAAACCTTGTGGACACTATCGTGTCCATATTTATTAAAGGGACAGTGTATTGTAAAATAGTTTCCCCTTAATGTGCTTCCTATGACTTCTTATACTTACTGCAGAGTATAAAATGTATGAGAAATTGCTTCTTAGTTTTTTTTTGTATATGAAATAGCTGGTTTGTTCGTTGATAACAAAACCGATTAAATTGCAGAGAAATCAGATTTTCAAATGTAAGCACTTTCTGTCCACACACATGCTTCTTTATATTATCTCGGCCTGTATACCAAAGCGCAATACCTAGAGAGAACAATTGAAAATTAACACTTTATTGCATTTTTTCCTGTCGGCTATGTTTACATAGCTTTTCTATAGCCTATACTTAAGTATAGAAACTTTCAGTATAGGTAGGGATATCACAGCTATTTCAAATGCCAATATAAAGGTAAAGAAAATATTTGTAAACAATTTAATACACTCCCAGCAGGTAAAATGGATCATTGGTAACTAATTAAAGGGGAGAAAATGTAGGGCAAACTGTCCCTTTAAATGTTTCAAACCAGATAGTAAAAGAGCAAATCAGGTTTATTACAAGGCTTTTATCTGCCATCAATCTCTATATTAGCAATGTAATCAACATCATTACAAAAGATTCAGTGCACATTTTTATTTTATTTTTATCATATGTGGTATTCCTTTGTTCTTTTCCAGATTCTCTTTCAACTAATTTTGCTGCTATCTATAGCCATCTAAAACAGTTATTGAAAATGTGTATAAATATAGAGATTAAAGCAATTGTTTCTTTCAAACAAACCATTCCTACTTTTTTTATATTTTAGACATCAAACTCCATCTCGTCAAATGATTCAAAATTATTTCTGCCTGATCTGGATTTTTCAGTACTACAGACTGCTGTTTTGGTCAGTAATAAAATAACCACTAGCTTAGCTTTCATACCACCTTATAATTATTTTCCATAACTATATTAAATAAAAAAGAAGAAACTACTTTAGGGTGCTATGAATATATCAGTCTGACCAAGAATCTAAAAAAAAATCTGGCAAGCAAGCTCTACAAAGGCTGTGCATTTTCACTGCAAGGTCAGAGATGGCTGAACATTTCCTTAGCAATAAATGAGGAAAATGCATCTGACTGTCTAGAAAACACATAAACATTTCTGTCAGGTTCATTCTTGTAGTCTTCCTTACATATTGAGTTTTTACAAAAGCCACAGCTATCACCTGTAAAGTAGCATTTAAAGGGATACTAAAACACAAGTTTTTCTTTCATGATTCAGATAGAACATGCAATTTTAAGCAACTTTCTAATTTACTCCTATTATCAATTTTCTTCATTCTCTTGCTATCTTTATTTAAAAAGCAGGAATGTAAAGCCTGGGAGCAGACCCATTTTTTTGTGAGAACCTGGGTTATGCTTGCTTATTGTTTTGATAAATGTAGCCACCAATAAGCAAGTGCTATCCAGGGTGCTAAACCAAAAATGGGCTGGCCCCTAAGCTTCACAGTCCTGCTTTTTAAATAAAGATAGCAAGAGAACGAAGAAAAATTGAATATAAGAGTAAATTAGAAAGTTGCTTAAAATTGCATGCTCTGTCTGAATAAAAAAATAAAAAAATTGTTTTAGTGTCCCTTTAAACACTGTCTGCTCACTTACCTTTGTAATTTTAACATTTATCCTTTAAATCTATGAGACCCAAAATGTGTCTTTTATGAATCACATCATATAGTTTTAAATAACTTTCCAATTTGCTTCTATTATTACATTTGATTTATTATCTTGCTGTCCTTTGTTGAAGGAGCAGCGATACACTACTGGGAGCTAGCAGAACACATTGGGAGAACCAATTGCAAGAGGTATATATGTGCTGGCACCAATCAGCAGCTAGCTCCCAGTACCTACCTAACTGTGCTGGCACAGTTGTTTAAAGATGCATTCTCCCTCTAAATCATGAAAGTTCAATTTTGACTTTACTACATGTTCTTAAAAAATACATATTGCGAGGGCTTTATTTTTAAAATATCCTGCATTATGTAATGCAATAGTGTTGTTTTGTATTCTGTTTCAATTTGGCACCCAAAACAAGACTGAATTACATATAAGTCCATTAAAGGGACAGTCTAGTCAAAATAAAACTTTCATGATTCAGATTGGGCATATCATTTTAAACTACTTTCCAATTTACTTTTATCATCACATTTGCTTTGGTCTCTTGGTATTCTTTGTTGAAAGTTAAACCTAGGTAGGTTCATATGCTAATTTCTAAGCCCTTGAATGACGTCTCTTATTACAGTGCATTTTTACCGTTTTTCACAGTTAGACAATGCTAATTCATATGTCATAATAGATACCATTGTGCTCACTCCCCTGGAATTATTTATGAGTCAGCACTGATTCGCTAAAATGCAAGTCTGTCAAAAGAAATGAAATAAGGGGGCAGTCTGCAGATACTTAGATACAATGTAATCACAGAGGTAAAAAGTATATTAATATACTGTAACTGTGTTGTTATGCAAAACTGGGGAATGAGTAATTAATGGATTATCTATCTTTTTAAACTATAACAATTCTGGAGTAGACTGTCCCTTTAAGTGTTATAAATAACTCATCTTCAGAAGGCTGGATTTATATTGCATTATCCCTTGGTATGGGCACACACATATGTAACTTCGCAGCTACAACTGAAAAAAAGTATTTTCAAGAACAAGGTTTATCTTGCGTGCTGGAAACAGACCAGGTTTTTAGGGGGCATTACACATCTCTTGCTTTGTGTAAACTGTGTACTTGTCCCACACTCTAGAGAGGCCAAACAGTAAAATCTGCAAATGCTGCAGGTTTATGCATTTTGCAGCATTTTGAGAACCCAGGTTACAGATCTTGCGTTTCACCTCTCTAGAGACCATGGGGCAAAGCACAATTTGTACACAAAAGCAAGAGGGGTTTAATGTCTTTTTAAGGAAATCAGAGCTGGCAAATCACACACACATATATATATATATATATATATATATATATATATATATATATATATATATATATATATATATATATATATATATATATATATATATATAATGGAGTCTCTTCTCCAAATCACACAAGTAATACTTCCTTTACTATGAAAAGGATCAACTCATGTAAAATTTCAACATACATTTTTGTAAGATACTTTTAACAAATATGGGCTATGTCTTCTGAATGAAAAAAAGAGTGACAGGTTGAAAGATTGTTACAAATTATTTTCCTCTTATGGTTGTATCGAAATTGAAGAGCTTTTTTGCTGTAGGTATTTTTTGTTGTACAAATAAGTGCAAAATACAGAACAAGTTGATGGATCTGTGATATAAAAACATATATTCAATTTTGTGATATTTTTCTTGTTTTCTTATATTATAGACCAATGAAAACATTATGGCATTTGTATTATGCTGCATACACCAGTCCAAAGGTGCTATAACTCAATACATTGGTTTTAGCCATAAATTACATAAAAAATAAAATGATTAATATTTGCTCTTTCTATAGCTCCTAATCAGCAGGAACACATGTTTATAAAGCTCACAGTGAGTTTACATTATAAAGTAGCAAATATAATTATGTGTTCATAAGAATGATTGGTTATTAGTGGAACTGCATCACTGAAAGCTACAGTATGCCTAGCAAACATCATCCAGCTCCGGAAAACAAAGGAATTTTACTTGAATATGAGTTGGCTCCGTTACAAAATCTCTGTTCCGTCTTGCTCAATCTGCTAGAGTAGAGATACAGCCTTTTGTGTTATTATTTTATTATATTATACTCTTGAGAGAGAACAGCTGGGATGCAGCACGTTTGATCAAACACAAAAATAAAGGAAATAAATAAACAAACACATGAAACGTGGATGGGGAATATCTGCTGTATATTCCTGGAGAGGTTTCTAGTTTCCAAAGCCCTGAAGTCAGCATTTTAACCAGTTCAGTGCTGTTAATAGTATGCATACGAAATATATGATTTGCTTAACAATGTTATCTTAATTCAGTTTTGTTCTACAAAAGATTACACGGAAGGATAGATTTTGTTCCAATCTTTGCCTTAACATTTCTTGAGTTTGTCTTTCCCATACTGTATTCCTATTGAAATCAATGAATCCATTGAAAACAAAGTATCCTAAATTGCAATGTCTTGTAACACCATATATTTTTTTCTTTTTTTTTTGTACGTGTTCTACACTGTTGGTTAGTGAAAAGTGTTCTTTTTTTAAGACACATTTTACAAACAAGATCAGTGTTTTTTTCCGCTATTCAGTAGCCCTATATCTATTTGTGTATATGTTTTCCTTTTTTTTTTCCCCGCTAGTCGAGAGATCAGTCAGAAGATGAATCAGAGGAATCGGTGAAATTTAAAAGGCTTCATAAGCTGGTGAATTCCACAAGGCGAGTCAGAAAAAAACTTATTAGGGCAGAAGAAATGAAGAAACCCAACAATGAAGGTAAGTCCATTAGACAGTACTCACAGAACTTGTATTAAAACATGTATCAGAAGATAAAGTTATATTATCTGTTTATTATATGTTTACCAACATGTACCATGTCTCGGTTCTCTACAGCCAGTGGATAGTTTTTTTTACCTCTCTTTTTTAAGTAATAAGAGACAATGAAGCCGAATTATCAAAGGTCTTGCGGACCTGATCCGACAGTGCGGATCAGGTCCGCAAAACCTAGCTGAATGCGGAGAGCAATACGCTCTCCGTATTCAGCATTGCACCAGCAGCTCACAAGAGCTGCTGGTGCAACGCCGCCCCCTGCAGATTTGCGGCCAATAGGCCGCCAGCAGGGAGGTGTCAATCAACCCGATCGTACTTGCCCGCCTGCTCAGAGCAGGGGGGCAGGGTTATGGAGCAGCGGTCATTCAGAGCTTGATAAATGGGCCTCAATGATTGGAATATATTAGTGTTGGCAGATTGTTAAAGTGCTGACATTTTCCTCATCTTGTGCATATCCTCTTAGGCTATGAATAGGTTAAAAGAGAACAGCGCCAGCACAGTTGTGCACAGTCTTTTTACATGTACAAAAGTTTGTGAAGTATATGAGTCTGTGATTGGCTGATGATACAGGTCAGCAAATTGAAGTACATTTTGAAATTTGTTTGAAACAAAATCTGCTGAGCCAACAAAGTAATGTTTTTCAACCAAGGATACCAAAAGAAGAAAGGAAATTAGATAATAGAAGTAAATTGGAAGGTTGTTTATAAGTGTGTGTTCTATCTGAATCATGAACATTTTTGACTTGACTGTCCCTTTAAAGGGACTGTTTATTGTACAATTGTGTTTCCCTTGATGTGTTTCCAATGACTTGTTATACCAGTTGCAGAGTTAAAAATGTATGAGGAATTGCTTTGTTTGGTTTATTTTTGTATATGAAATAGTTGTATTTGTTCTTTGAAACCACAACCCATTACAATTGGTTTAGCTCACACGGAAATCAGATCTCCTTATTTTATCACTTTCTGCACACACCTATGTTTCTTTATATTATATCTTCCTGTATGCCAAAGCCCATTACTTAGAGAGAACAATTAAAAATGAAGATGTTATGACATTTCTCTCCAAACCCCCAATGGGAGTGTAATTTCTTCTGCTGGCTATATTTACACAGCTTTTCTATAGTATATACTTAAATATAGAAACTTTAGTACAGGTAGGGATACCACAAGCAAACTCAGCTAATTCAAATATCAAAATAAAGTTAAATTAGTTATATGTAAAAAAATGTAATACACTCCAGCAGGTAAAATGGATCATTGGCAACAAATTAAAGGGGAGACAAATTTGACGTGCACTGTCCCTTTAATGATTTGTTGAAATATTAGCAAGCAGTGGTCCAATTAGCAGAACTTGCAAGAGTCAGTAAAAAAAATTAAATATATTTTTTTATTTTTTTATCTGTATATACTAAAAATCCCTGATACCTTCAAGCAACACAGCTTGGATTAAGTCTCTATAATAATTAAAACCACAAATTCTTTAGGTAAAGTTTTAAATGCCTATTTATAACTGTTCAGGTTCTAGCTTCAAATAAATAGTCTGCAAGTTTATAGTTATAAAATGCTGAAAATATTAACACATATGATAGATTTCAGAAGACTGAGGCTAAACATAACTATATATATCCTAGTTACCCAGCATACCAAGCCTTGACTTCCCATTTATACTGATACTTTAAAGGCAATATTGATAAGATCTTTAGTTTCACTATATGCAAGAGAAAACTAATTATTATTATTTTTTCTGTGTTACTGAGATAAACGTAAGATATTTCTGGATGTAACAATCTGTATTTTGTTTCTTCACAGGGCTGGAAGATAACACAATTCACAGTTCTCCTGTAGTGGATGACAAATCTGCACTTTACTCAGGGGTCCATAAGAAGCCAGTGTGTAAAGATAATTCACTGGAAAAGTCTGAAGAGGACTCCCTGTCTTTATCTCATCCCTCCGGGAACTTTGATACAATGACTATAAATAGAAAGCTAGTAAAGACTTTAAGTAAATCTGATAACCGGGGTCTTATCAAGCCCCCCAAGAAAATGGGTACATTTTTTTCTTATCCTGAGGAGGACAAGTCTCAAAAGGTGTCACGTTCAATGACAGAACGAGAGATGAAGAAAAGCCTGAGTTCCTTAAGCCATGGGGTAAGTTCAGAGAGTGTTTGCTTTTATGACAGAAACAGGCATAGACATCACCTTTTGGTGTCTCTGGAAGAGGTACAGAACATCAGAAAACAGATAAGAATGAAGAAAATTGATTCTAATTATTCATGTGCTAGAGCTTTTCTATGTCAGCGTCCAACCAGGAAAGGAACTTCCTCGCCAACCTGTGACCAGCAAACATTTCGCCAAAGAGTCAAAGGGAGTGGCTCTGCTTTTCCAAACAGAAGGCCGCGTGGCCGCACAGTCAGTGAGTTTAACATCACTTATGTGGTGGAGAGAAGCTTGTACAGCCATTTGAACTTAACCCATCTTGTGCGTCCTGTCAGTGACAGGACCCTTAGCAAGGCTGAAAAACGCTGCCTGTTGGAGGAGGAGGAGGAGGCTGAGAGGAAGTGGGCTGCCACAGTGGACCGTTGTACTAAAAGGGTTCTCTTGAGAATCCATCAAAAGTCTGTGAGTCGAAAAAGTTGGGATGTCATTTGCCTTCTATTTCCTATTGAGTTGCAGTCAGAGATAGTTCTGCACAGCTCCTCCCAAGTATGACCTTTAATTTAGATGCGCATATTTTTCCATCTCCTAGACATGCCAAAAAAATTGATTACCATTTAATTTAATAAACTGTGAACACGTATTAGATCATTTTATTTAACTCAATTCTTGAGTCTAAACTAACCCCCCCTCCCAAAAAAAACAACAATGCTTTTAACACAAAACTTGACTCTAAAGTGTTATACTTTTTAATTTGATACTGTTATTTAGTTCATAAAATATGTTTCTAATATTGACAAAGATTTCAGCTAAAAAGTACAAAAAAAATTATTTCAGACACAGTTATAGTGTTAATATACATGTAACTCATGCCCATTGCAGACTAGTGGGGCTGTGGAGATTACATGTAACTACTTTGGAAAAAAATGCCTCAAGCTATTAAGATATTTTTATTTGTACAGTACAGCTTCATATTTAAAACTTTGCTTTGATATAAATAATAATCATGCAATGCTATAGACTCTGCATGAGAAGCAAATCTATGAGTAACTAGGACATTTTCCGAGCACCAAAGCCCATCTTCTCTTTAAATAACAACTGCTATGACTGTAGCCTGAAACCTCCCATTTGCTGGAATGAAATTCCTGCTGACTGCAACCTCTGGGAAGAGGCAGCCATTAGTGTTTCGTGGAAGTGGTCATTCTGTCTGGACATTTTTCATATTTTATTTTCAGATACTGGAATTGAGCATGCTTGGTGTTTTTATTTGACTCATGGTTCCTTCAAGAAATGTGAATTGTAATTTGCATGGTCATTTCATCAAACAGACCACGTCACCAATCAGCTTTGCACACATGATTATTTTTTCTGCACACATCTAGCAAATACCTTGGATAAATGTAATACTGAGATGTCATTTTAATAGTTTTTTGTGCCCAAAAATAATATTTTGTTTACCCCAAGATACATTATTTATTTGTTTATTTATTTGGGAAACAAAGATTGTGTTATTGCTAAAACCCCAGGCTTGCCAAATCTTGGGAGCCATGACGCCTAACTTTATTGTCCCAGCTCCTAATGGTTTTATATTTTGCTCAATTTAAAATCATTTTCTGGCTCCTAAAATTGTATGGCTGGCTTCTCAGTATTGTGGGTTTGTCAATCCCTGTTTAAAATGTCAAACTGTATTTAGTGAGATTGAATCACAGGTGTGCATTAAATAAGTTATTATAGATTTCGGCCTAGTTTCCATTGAGGTGGTAACGTTTGGAAACTAGTGGTAACATAAAAAACTCTCCATAGACTTGTTTTTAGCACCAGTTTCCAAGCTTTACTACCTAAATAGAAACTAGGCCTTAGTTGGCAAATGTTATGTTTTACTTGCGCAATATATATTTTATTTCAATAGTTCTGGTGTAATCATTATGACTAAATGCAATTTCTTTATTTATCTTTATATTTATAATTACAAATGCTAAAATTAGGAAATGGTAATATCCTACACACAGGTGTGATGGCATATTTAAGCCTAATATCCCTTTGTTGTATAATTTTATATTTCCTTCCTTTATTTGCTTATGAACAGATTGCTTTTTTATAATTATTTGTTAGATCTAAAACAAATACGGCTGATTGGCTTAGGACAGTGTTTCTCAAGTTCCCCTAACAGTCCAGATTTTAATGAAATAATCAGCTGATCAGTAACCATGGTAACTAACCTGCTCTCATCCATGAGCTGATTATTATTTCACCTGAGCTCTAGTTAAGGTATCATCTTTTACTGGTACTTGAGACTATAGTTGTGAAACACTGGTGTAAATGCTGACATGCTAAATGTAATGATTAGGGTATATCTGCCCATATTTCCTTTTTAATGTGAGATATGTATGAAAATGAGTCTATAACAAAGCATATTTTTCGGCATATAAGAGGCACTAGAATATAACTTTCAGTATTTATAGACTATAAGAAGTTGGGCATATTATGAGTTTGTTTTTTTGTTAAGGAAAGTATTTTATGCCAAAATACTCTATTAGCAATTTCCTTTAGGGCTGCTCATGGTTAAAACAATACAGCATACTAATTCCCAAGCAATCCATATTTTGTTGAATTAGAATGTTTGTTGCAATATCTCTATCAATACAAGTTTTGGCCAAGTCCCCTTCTTTCTTAAGAACTATTTCAAAATAGTTAATCTCCCCTGTGTAGTTACAGTCATAAAAAAAAACAAACCCTGGCTTTTTCCTGCTTCCTCCAGCTGCTCAGAATATACTTTTTTTTCACTGAAATGTCCCTACTGTTATTGAGTAACCTAAATTGCTTTGCTTCCCCCTGATCAATGGACAAAAGGCCAAATGAGCTGTCTATTTCCTGTGCAGGGAGCTATGGCTAACAATGAAACATCAGAGGAAGTGACAGATGCAGGGGAAAATGGAAGACAAGGAAAGAGTAAAAAAAATGGCAGGAAACAGTAAAGAAGTATCTTTCTTTGCAGATATGATGCTGTTTTTACAAATAAATTGTTACCAAAGGTTTTATATTATACCATGTGCAGCTGTAGCTTGATTTTATTACGTGAAATACAAATGCAATTAAAGTACTAAACTTAAAGGGACAGGAAATCCCAAAAATTTCATACATGAGGCGGATAGAAGATACAGTTTTAAACAACTTTCAAATTTACTGTTATTATCAAATTTAGCTTCATTCTCTTGTTATGCTTTTGCTGAAGGAACAGCATTGCACTGCTGGCAGCTAGCTGAACACATCTAGTTAGCCAATCACAAGAGATAAATATATACAGGCACCAATCAGCGGCTAGCTCCCACTAGTGTAGGATATTTGCATATTCATTTTCAACAATGGCTACAAAGAGAAGAAATCATATTTGAAAAAAAGAAGTGATTTTAAAAGTGTCTTAAAATTACATGCTCTGATTCTTGCAAGTTTAATTTTGAGTTTCCTACCCCTTTAATAGAGGTTTGACCAGGTTTTATATCATGGTCTAATAAAAGTTGCCTGGTATCTAAATGTCATGCTTTAAGGAACAATTCTTAATCACTCTAAAGGGACATTAAACACTAAACAAATGCTAGATAGAATAATGCATTCAAAGAAAAGATTAGTCTAAGAATAACACGTAGATGTATTTTTTAAAGTTTCATTAGCTGTTTAAATAATGACAAAATAAGCGTAAAGTTTTAGTGTCTATAAAACAATGGGAGCTGCCATGTTGTAACTTAGGTGTCCTCTGCTGTGGCCAATTAGGGACAGTTATAAATAGGTCACTAGAGTGTGTAGCCAATGGCTGTGTAGAATATAACAGTGTTCTGCACTTCCTTTTCTAACAGGAACTGAAAAGCTCCCAATTTCAGAATGGAATTACAGTAAAAGTAAACAAAATAAACAATGAGAGTATATTGCAGAGTTCTTTTTCTATATATAATTTATCATTTTATATTACTATCTAAAAGTGTTTAATGTCCCTTTAAAGTTATATTGTTGGGTCACAAACATTCTAAAGTAGTTTTCTAATTGAGTTTGTTTGTTTTTTCAACTCCAATTGGCCAAATTGCATTGACCCACCTAAGTGCACGTAGGGAATTTGTGGCCAATTAGGAAAGTCCATGCTTTTGCTAAGAAGCTAAGAAGCTTCAGTGAAAACATAGGAGTCTATTCATAAGAGGTGAATGGCATGTGAATTAAAACATTTAAAATTCTCACCATTACCTATGCAGTATGAAGAGCCAAACCCCCGTGACTATCTCCTGCAAAAAGAGCTGAGTTAGCCCTGCACAATGCGTAGTTAAAGGGACAGTCTAGTCAAAATTAAACTTTCATGATTCAGATAGGGCATGCAATTTTAAACAACTTTCCAATTTACTTCTATTATCTAATTTGCTCAATTCTTTAGATATCCTTTGTTGAAGAAATAGCAATGCACATGTGTGAGCCAATCACACAAGGCCTCTAGGTGCAGCAACCAATCAGCAGCTACTGAGCATATC
This sequence comes from Bombina bombina, assembly GCF_027579735.1. Taxonomy (NCBI): domain Eukaryota; kingdom Metazoa; phylum Chordata; class Amphibia; order Anura; family Bombinatoridae; genus Bombina; species Bombina bombina. The sequence goes on along the minus strand of NC_069502.1, from coordinate 619,569,114 downwards.
TAGATATGCTTTTCAGCAAGTGATATCAAGAGAATGAAGCAAATTAGATAATAGAAGTAAATTAGAAAGTTGTTTAAAATGACATGCTCTTTCTAAATCACGAAAGAAAAAAAATTGGGTTTCATGTCCCTTTAATGCTGTGTACAAAACGACTAGCATAGCATTGCAGCAGTATTATATGCAGCATTAACTATGCATTGTTCAGGTCTAACTCAACTCTTCTTGCAGGAGATACTCATTGGATTTTGGCCTTGATAATGCATAGTTAATGAAATATTTAAAACCACCTACAATTCACCTGCAATTAATCTCCTTGTGAATAGAGTCCATAGTGTTGACGTTAAAAATAAGGCTACAGAATAGTTTATTAATGTAGCTCTGAAATTGAGCTGAAATGATACAAACTTCTACTTCCTGATTTTTTTATGTAGCTTTAAAGGACTTGGTATTGATGCATTAACTCTTATGCATCACTTGTCTGCTAAAAATTTTTTTTTCCAGTAATGAAAGTTACCTTTCTAGCAGATTCTGGTGCTTCCCCTGTCAGTCAGTGGCTGTGTAGTGCGCTCCCAATGTTGATTTTTGTGTAGGAAGAAATTGATGTGCTGAGAGACCTAAAGATACAGGAAGGTTTTGGGGTTTTTAAAGGGAAACCCAGCATTTTTCTTTTATGATTCATATAGAGCCTACACTTTTAAACAACTTTTTATGTTAAAAACCTTATCTCTATAGCAAGGACAAGTACCAATAGGCTTACGCGTTTCGGCCTAAGCCGTAGTCATAGACCACATATACCTGGTACTAAACTTCTATGTACACATATTCCTTAAATCTCATTGGCGAAAAACAATAATACAATTGGACACCTCCTATCTCCTCTTAAGGTGGTATTGCACCATTTGTTTATTAATGATGTAAAACCCACCTCACATACATCCTTTGATGAAAAGCATACCTTGGTAGGCTCAGGAGCTGGGAGCTAGCTGCTGATTGATGGCTGCACATATATGCTTCTTGACATTGACTTACCAATGTGTTTAGCTAGCTCCCAGTAGTGCATTGCTGCTCCTTCAACAAAAGATACCAAAAGAATGAAGCAAAGTTGATAATAGAAGTAAATTGGAAAGTTGTCTAAAATTGTTTTCTCTATCTAAGTCATGAGAGAAAAATGATTGTGTTTCATGTTCCTTTTAATTACTAACAAGCTCTGCGTACATTTCTATAATGTGTGATAGTTCCGTCATCTTGTGTATAATCTGTGTTAGTACTGCAGTGTTTTTTTTTCTCTATTAGATTTTTGCAGTAATCAGTAAAGGAACGTGATACTCAAAATTGAAATGTGCATGAGTGCATTTCATTTTTGAATAAATATATTTAAACAATATGCATGGTTTAGCAAAAAATGCCACAAGTACCAGCTATCGCTGTTTCAGGGATATAGGTCGTATGTTGTTTGAGCCCTGTGCACCAGCAGTGGCGTTTATGACACAAACTGAGTTACTGCTAATATGATACATATGATACACTCCTCCACTAGCTCTCTCTTAGCAGGTATGGTGTTTAGGTCATGTTCAACATACTTACATGTGCTGCTGAATGTGAAAGCTTTCAATTCTTGTTATTTTAAGTGTACAGATAAACAAGTTTTTATTCAAAATTGACATGAAATCATGGACCTAGCAATTTGAACTATTATGTCCCTTACATTACCTAGTGAGCAACCAACCCCCTGTTGCGCTCCTTCTGATGATTTTGTAATAACAAATAGGTGAGGGTGTTACAGCCAATCAGATTCTGCATCAGCTGAATCTTTATACACTATAGAGGTATGGTTATATGGTTGTTTAGTTATAGAGTATTATATAAAGGTAGATAACCAAGAGATAAGACTACAGCCTCAAAATGGCTGCCAGTATTGGTGGTGAAATGCATTCTGTAAAAGTGAATGTTAGTTTCCTGTCTTCACTCAGTGTTACACAGCATTTCTTTTAGAAAATGATTAAACCTAGTATTTTCTAGTTTCATCAAGGAAACTATTATCACCTTATTAATAGAGCATACAATTTTACAAAATAAAAGTTACTTCTATTATCAAATTTGCCATGGCATACTTAAGGGACACTGAACCCAATTGTTTTCTTTCATGATTCAGATAGAGCATGAAATTTTAAGCAACTTTTTAATTTACTCCTATTTTCATATTTTCTTTATTCTCTTGGTATCTTTATTTGAAATGCAAGAATGTAAGTTTAGATGCCAGCCCATTTTTGGTGAACTACCTGGGTTGTCCTTGCTGATTGGTGGATAAATTCATCCACCAATAAAAAAGTGCTGTCCAGAGTCCTGAACTAAGAAAAAAAGCTTAAATGCCTTCTTTTTCAAATAAAGATAGCAAGAGACCGAAGAAAAAGTAATAATAGGAGTAAATTAGAAAGTTGCTTAAAATTGCATGCTCTTTCTGAATCACGAAAGAAAAAAATTGGGTTCAGTGTCCCTTTAGTTGAAGAGATACCTAGGTTGGTGTCTGAAGTACTACATGGCAGGAAATAGTGCAAATTGATAATCTTGCAAACTGCTGCTATATTGTGCTCCAGACACGTGCATGTGAGCATAAGTCCCTGCTTTTCAACAAAAGATATCAAGAGAAAAAAACTATTTGATAATAGAAGTAAATTAGAACGTTGTTTAATTTAGTATTCTCTATCTTAATTGTGAAAGAAAAACTTTGGATTTCATGGCAATTTAAATTTATTTATGTTCTTGATAAATGAACTGAAATGTACAACAAACTACTTCCACCGGTGTCGTGCTAGAAATGTTTTGCATTCTCTAAATGTATGAAATGCAAAAACAGCTGTTCTTGCCATTATGACTGCCGATCAGAGCCATACATGGCTAATGATAACAGTGTTGTCCTTGTATATACAAAGCTGTAGCTGTGCTTAAAAGGATGGTGTACTGTAAAAAAATATCCACTTGAATGTGTTCCAATGATCCATTTTACGTGCTGGAGTTTATTACATTGTTTATACCTTTATTTTGTTATTTCAAATAACTACTTTTACCCGCTGTATTCCCACCTATACCGATGTATACAGTTTAGTTTAGAAGTAACCACTTTTAAAAAGAACATTAGTCAAATTTTTCCCAGAACTGCTATGTGGTTTTAACATGTTATTTGTTGAATTCTGAAAAACAAGTTAACCAAGTGCTGCCAATCATTTTATACTAGGAGTTTGTAGGTTTGGTTCTATTTATCTAAACACACAAAATATACTGTCCTCAAATATCAACCAATAAAACATTCACATCATTACTATTAATGCTTGGAGAGATACATTGCTGTCCTACAATAAAAGGCTAAACAATATCTTGCTGGTTACCATATACAGTACAGTACTATTTAAAAATAAATGCTTTTTACCAGGGTTTTAGGTTGGACAACACCACTTAAACCATTTTCGTTTTAATAAACAATGGGCCATATGGTTACCATACGTCGGCTCATGATGTATGAAATCTCAACATGATTGAAGTTTGTCTCTGCAAACTACTGGCTCCAACATCTTATAAATCTTTTTTTATTCCTTCAAACCAAAAATGGCTTTATAGATCTTTGAGGAACACATCCATTACAACGCATTGGTTGCATGTCCTCATGAAAAAGCATTTGTAAATCTGAATCAAGCATGAAACATTGTGGTCAGACTTCAATGGAGTCCTCATTCCATATGTGCCTGTTCTCATCATTTACATTATGTGTGTGTGTATATATATATAATTTGTGATATAGGGGAGATACTTATTTTTTTCTGTCTCCCCAAATATATTAATTCCTTCCCCTGTCTCGCTATTCTAACGTTGTGCTTTTTTTTTATACAGAGGACATGCAGTTTTGGTGGCTTTGATCTAACTAATCGTTCTTTGCATGTTGGAAATAATGGTGGCCAATTGGTAAGTTAAAAGATGCATTACAAATACTGTATTTTTAGTGTTTAAAGTGCCATAAAAAAGGTTGAGATCTGTGCATATATTAAAAGGGCTAATTCATTTAAATTAGTTTTGCATAAAAAATTGTTTAAAAATTGCTAGCAAGTATTTTAATTTTTTTCTCCAAAATAAGCTAAATGAATTACATAGCTTAGCTGCCTGGAGCAGCTAACTCCACCCCTCCTTATCAGTGTTTAGACACAGGCATTGTATTTCACCTGAGGTCACAGCTTCTAGGCATGCTCCAGCACATAATCCCTATTCATTTGTGCATTCTAACAAAAGAGCAATAGATATAGCTACAGCCATAAAAGGAATTGTCTGGGGGGAGTTAGAGCTTTACAATTCAGAAACTAAAAATAAAGGGTAAATGGCGAGGCACTGCAGTATACATTTGCAGGTAAAGTAATTCAAGTAAATATTATTATATTTTGTCTCTATCCCAACTTGTTTTATGTCCCTTTAAAGAAGAAATAGCAGTCTTCTCTTAACACTGTTATATATATAATTTTTGTTTAAATATTTTGCCTAATTGGATCTAGATTGTATCTTATCTTTTAGCTGACTTGAATCCAATAAAGATATGCAGTAGAATAGATATATTTTTAAATTAATGTTTAAGGAGTAATGTATAAAATGTTATAAATATTGGAAAATCAGCAATTAAAGGGACAGTAAACACCAGAATTTTTGTTGTTTAAAAAGATAGATAATCCCTTTATTACCCATTCCCCAATTTTGCATAATCAACACAGTTATAATAATATACTATTTACCTCTGTGATTACCTTGTATCTATGCCTCTGCAAACTGCCCCCTTATTTCAGTTTTTTTGACAGACTTGTCAAAATGTTATCTATATGAAACACATGAACTAACGCCCTCTAGTGGTGAAAAACTGGCAAAATGCTTTCAGATTAGAGGCAGTCTTCAAGGTCTAAGAAATTAGCACATGAACCTCCTAGATTTAGCTTTCAACTAAGAATACCAAAAGAACAAAGCAAAATTGGTAATAAAAGTAAATTGAAAAGTTGTTTAAAATTACATGCCATATTTAAATCATGAAATATTTTTTTTTACTTTACTGTCCCTTTAAATCCAGCAGCCTTTTAGAGCTAGTAAGGACTTTTAACTGATTTAAGAAAAACAGAACAATTTAATGGAACATAAAAGTCATTTTTAATTATCCATAGTATGTATTAGCAATTAACCACAGTTTGTAATACATCTTAACAAAAATCAATGTTTTACATGAATTTTCATCTATTATTTTGGCAGTAAAATTTGCAGTTCTGTGTTGCAGAAAAGTCCAAGGTTACGATTTTGTGTATGTTAATTCTTCCTCTTTTGTGTTAACTCTGTGGCACGTTGCACTCAGGTCAACTGCAGCATATTTAAATATGCAAGACAAGAAAAGAAGCATTTGCACAATTCAGTGATGTGTTTACTTTTTGTACTGCCATAAAAAAATAGGAAATCTTTCGCTTACGCAAACCCCCCCTCAACAAATGTCCTCATATGTTTGTCACATCAATAAGACTCGCTTACAGAATTGACATTTTACATGAGCAAATACTGACAAAAAGATGTATATAATGTTCCACTGCGAGCACAATATACTGTTTATTAGATAACTCTGCACACATTATTTTTTTTTGCCAGTTAATGATTATTTGCCATGATATAAGGCAATAAGATTATAAAGTTGTTTTTTGTCACAGAGAATACAATTCAAGTTTTAAAGAGTAATTCAACTTAACATTTAATTTAACCATACATTCTTTTATTAAAGGGATATGAAAACCAACATTTTTATTTCATAAATCAGATAGAGAATGCGATTTTAAACAACATTCTCATTTACTTCTATTATTTGTTTTCATTCTCTTGGTATCTTATGTTGAAAAGCATGTGCTTAGGAGCTGACCCATTTCTGGAGGACTCTATGGCACAGTTTTGCAAGAATGTTAACCATTTGCAAAAACACTAGATGACTGCACTATTTCCTGCTATGTAGCGCTCCAGATGCCTACCTAGGTATCTCTTGAACACAGAATATCATGGGAACAAAGCAAATTTGATAATAGAAGAAAATTGGAAACTTTTTTAAATTGTGTACTCTGTCTGAATCACAAAATACATTATTTGGGTTTCTTATCCCTTTAAGGAAAATAGAACAACATTGCAATATACATGAATTGGTTATTTTGCTGTCTTTTTCTGTCAAATACCTCTTAAATGCATACTCGTTTCACGTCTTACCCGAAAAACTGCTGTGCCTCCATTAGTAAACCATCCAGGGGCATAACTAAACCTCACTGTGCCCTAGGGCAAATGCTGGGGCGAGGCCCCTCATTGGCTTGTCTGCATTAGATGATACGCGCTTGTACGATGACAGGTTTTTATGTACAGTTATGTTGTGGTGGCCATCTTGGGAAACCTGCTACCATGTTGTAAAGGCAAATCCGTATACTTTACTTCATGTACAGTGCTTTGTTTTTTGTAATGTGCTATTAGTTCAAAGCCCTTTAAAGTGTTATGAGTATAAAAAAATATTATACAAAAAATTAAGATACATATGTGATGAATACAACTTATATTCCTATAAACTGCTGATGATTAAGTTGTCTATCCCCAATTTAATTGTAGTGTTCGTTCATTTTCTTCTGGCTCAATTTAAATTTAAATGAATTAGAAACAGGAGTTCTGTTAATTATGCTAGATTTTAAAAATGCAAAACTTTTCATCAAATCTGTGTTTACTATGTGGTGTTTGTGTAATAAGTACTATGTGCATTTCCTTTGTACTTATTTAGTGAGACAATCACCTTAAAGATAATCATGGTCTATCTTTTAGCAGGACAAAGAAGGAGAATTTATCTACAAAGAAGTAATCAAGTCTCCCACCACCCCACGCATTTCACTTGGTAAAAAAGTGAAGTCTGTCAAGGAAACCATGAGGAAAAGAATGTCCAAAAAGTACACAAATTCTGTGTCAGAACAGGTCAGTAGGAATTTATCAACTTGCTACACGCAATATTTATTGAAATTCAGCCGTCTTAAACACAAAACTAAGCATTTGTGACTTGGGAGCCCAGCTGGACTGTATAGCTGCAGTACCTTGTGCATATACTGTATGGCTTCTGTAGCTACTATAGCACTGTATGTAGAACCTATTCTGCTGGTTTTATTTAATAAGTATATGGGGTTAAAGGGACACTGTAGTGTTACAAATGTAAAAGTACCCCTCATATGTTGTCCTAATGATTTGTTATACTTGCTGCAGAGTAGTAAATGTATAGAACATTCCACATCTGAGTCATGCAACGAGCGCTGCTGATTGGATAAGTTGCAATTTCCACTCAGGAAGGGGACTAATATGGCCCTTTAAATGCAGGGGATTCCCCTTTAGATGGTTTAATTGAGGCACTTTAGTAGTTGAGAGATTTCTTAAAGGGAGATTAAACTTAAAATTGTTTTTCATGATTAAAGGGAGATGAAACCCCAACATTTTCTTTCATGATTCATCTATAGCATACAATTTTAACCAACTTTCCAGTTTACTTCTATTATCAAATGTGTTTCATTCTCTTGGTATCATTTGTCGAAGGAGCAGCAATGTACTTCTGGTTTCCAACTGAACACATGGGTGAGCCAATCGGTATATATATATGCAGTCACCAATCAGCAGCTAGAACCTAGGTTCTTTGCTCATGAGCTTTCCTAGATAAACCTTTCAGCAATGAATAGCAAGAGAAGGAAGCAAATCAAATAGTAGAAGTAAATTGGAAAGTTGTTTAAAATTGTATGTTCTATCATGAATGTCTAATTTTGAATTTACTGTCCCTTTAAGATAGAGCATACCATTTAAACAGCCTTCCAAGTTACTTTCTATCAAATTTGATTTATTATTTTGTTATATTTTGTTGAAGGAGCAGCAGTGCACTACTGGGAGCTAGCTGAACACAGGTGAGCCAATGAGAAGAGGCATATATATGTGCAGCCAACAATCAGTAGCTATCAGCTCCCAGTAGTGCATTGCTGCTCCTGAGCATACCTAACAATGTTCTATATGAATCATAAAAGTTACATTTAGTCTTATATAAAGCATTGGAGGGTAACATCAGAGCACAATGAGTTTGGTATTTCTATTGTTATATTTCTTTGAAACATTTCAATTAACTTATTAAAATGTTTATTTTAGCAACATACAAAATATTAAAGGGACAGATAGAGCATGGAATTTTAAACAACTTTCCAATTTACTTTAATTACCAAAATGTGCACTGTCTTTTTATATTTACACCTTTTAAATCTCCAGCTCCTACTGAGCATGTGCAAGAATTAACAGAGAATAGGTATATGCATTTGTGATTGGCTGATGGCTGTCACATGATATAGGAGGAGTGGAAATAGACAGAACTGAAATTTTTCGGAAAAAAAATCTACTGCTTATTTGAAATTCAGACTAAGTGCTATTGCATTGTCTTTTTATCATGCATGTATTGATTATCTACTGTATTTACTGGTCCTTTAATCCATAATTCTTCCTTTTTTTTATAAGAAAATGAAAAAGATAAATCTTGCTGTTGAGCTTGTCACAGAATTTTAGGATCAAAATATTCTACCATTTTCCTTTTATCATTATATAAATATGTTATATATATTTTTGTCCTCATGCATTTATTTAGTGGTATGTCCTGTCTTTTTTTGTGTTAGATTTTTAGAGATATGCGCTGTAAAGAATTGCTTTAGCGCTATGGAATCTGATGGACTTCTACAAATAAATAATAATAATTTTAGCTCTCCGTTTATTTATCTTAGTAGATGTTTGGGTCAGTGGTTGCACCTAAATATAAAAATATATTGGGGGCATCTTGCAAGTTTTTCAAATGATGTCAGGTGTGTTTTAAAGCATAGCGCTTGAGAAGCACTGCACTGACTATAAATGCTAATGTATGTTAGATAAAAAACCAGTAAAACCACACCTGGGTAGATGATTATTTTGTTTTGCTCTGGGCTGATATATGAAACAGGCAGGTGCTGCATGAGACAGGTCACTCTGCAGGCACATTCTACCCTTTGCATTGTTATCATTTATATTTTTGGGAAGGTGATTGTGTTTGTTTGTTTTAATCCAAACAGTTTTTGCAAGAGTTGGTAAAATAATGCATATGGCTGTTTGCACTATACTGCACATGTGTAGCTAAAAATATTTGATTTTACTGCTGTTGTTGGCCTCAAACAGTTTAATCTTGGATAAGTACATACATATCTAAATTATACTCTACAGCTATCCATAAATAAAGATAACTGGTTTAAACAAATGCTAAAATAAGTTCAATTTAAAATGCCATTTTTCAGCTCTTATATTCTTAAACCTCTGTTCAAGTTTAAAAACAGTATATTATGCATTAGCAAATGCTGCCCTCTAGTGGTAATTTGGTTACATTGTGTATAATGCTCCAAAATAAATGCCTAAAGTTCCTGATTAAAATTACCTTGCGTTCATTTTCCAAATGTAATTATCAGTCTAGGAACCTTTTGCCAGCACAGCAAAGCAAGTAGTTAAGCAGGTATTATCAGCATTTCTTAACATTCTATTCTATTTTAGAAAGAAACTAAAAATTAGAAAGGAATTGTGTAAATAAACACAGATCACTAAAAACAAAAAATACAACTGTAACAAATATTTTTAGGGTCTTATTTTATAATAGTATAACTAGGAAAGGGAAAAAAAGGCAAATTTATATTATTATTAGTATAGTAGTATTACAGGGACACATTGCTTCATCAGAGCACTGTTGTAATATTATGTAGAGATCTTAAAGGGATAGGAACAGGAAGTCATTGATCTTTCAAGTGAGCTAAAATAGGTGCCTTGGACTAGTTCAGTGCAGTATACACTAGCCCCTTTATCACTGCAGTTCCTACTGATCTCACAGTTTAGGACATTTCCACTTAGGGGTGTACTCACTTTTGTTGCCAATGGTTTAGACATTAATGGCTGTGTGTTGAGTTATTTTGAGGGGACAGCAAATTTACACTGTTATACAGGCTGTACACTCACTACTTTACATTGTAGCAAAGTGTTATTTCTTCAGTGTAGTCACATTAAAAGATATAATAAAATATTTACAAAAATGTGAGGGGTGTACTCCCTTTTGTAGGATACTGTAGCAATATCATCATTATATCATGTGTGGCAACCACAATGATAAGTGAAATTGCAGCAGGCAAACAGGGCTTATTTTGTGCATTGACCATGTTTTGTTTCAGTCAAGTTGTTACTTTTAAAACTATTTGCTGCTGTTCTTGCAAAAATGCAAATTACAGGTTTCATTTAACTAGTTTTATGACTTGTCATAAGTTCCATGTACTTGGCTTGTCCGAACCTTTCTTGGCGTTGTCATTCTGCAGACGAGTTGAAATTTCTGCCCACTGTAATTTTCTTAAGTAAAGTAGTTTTATATTTATTGATGTACTATGTGGGTTTATGTTGCACCCGATTCATTACATAGGAATCCGTCCAGATAGGTGTAGCCGTTTCATGCAGAAAGTCTACAGCTGGACAAACACACTTATAGTTCAGGTTGCTTGTTCAATAATACTACACATTTAGGAGAGTTCATATTTAACAGTACACCTACCTATGCCTGAGTTCCTGCCCACACGTGTCTATTGTGTCATTTATGGAATTGCCACTGGTCCACTTGTGCCACAAGTAAAAATATACCTGAAGATTAACAATAAATAAAGCTGACTAGTCATTTCTGTGCATGGTCGGTAGTCTTTAGTACTGGGCTTGACAATTCCCAGGAGCTAGTGAGCTACAGTTTGTAAAGTATTACATCAGGCTTCTAATTCTTGGGATTATTTTACATACATCTATTTTAAATATTCCTTTCATGGTTTCCACAAATAGTGTGACTGAATCCTCAATATTTGGGTGGTTCCTGAGTTTTACATTTGTCGACACATAATTGAGCCCTAATTATGATATTACTTAAAGGGACAGTCAACACCAAATTTGTTATTGTTTAAAAAGATAGATAACACCTTTACTACACATTCCCCAGCTTTGCACAACCAACATTGTTATATTAATATACTTTATAACATTTTAACCTCTAAATGTCTGCCTGTTTCTAAGCCACTACAGACAGCCTCTTAATCACATGCATTTTATTAGCTTTTCACAACAGGAGGCTGCTAGTTCATGTGGGCCATATAGATAACATTGTGCTCACGTCTGTGGAGTTGTGCATGACACTACACTAAATGTCTAAAATGCAAGTCAATAAATAATAAACAAATAGCCATGTGATCAGGGGGCTGTCAAATAAGGCTTAGATACAAGGTAATCACAGAAGTAAAAAGTAACTTTGTTGGTTATGCAGAACTGGGGAATGGGTAATAAAGGGATCATCTATCATTTTGAAAAAATAAAATTTTTGGAGTTGACTGCCCCTTTAACAACAGTAGTTGTGGGGATCCCCCCATCCTGCTGCTAGTTTTTCAGTTAGGTTTTTTTTCTTGATGAAATATATATCCTGATATACCCATAAATACTTATTTATGTAGGTTCCCTGTTTTGTGAAAATGCACTCACCATCGCATTGGAATCTAAGATAAAATACACAAATAAGAGACAGAGAGTTTTATTGAAAGATATATGAGAGAAATAGGGAAATTAATTTGTGTGATGGTTTAGAAGTGATAAGGAATAATCACACAGGATATTTTTCAATAGGCTGCATTGGGCTGTGTGTTACCCACCACTGACTCCAGTTTGGAAATGTATAATTCCCAAAGCATGATGGTCTAATGCTACAAAATAAGGGGAAAAAACTAATACAAGGTTCCAACTTTTGCTTTTTCTCAAAACATATTATGACCTCCTTTAAACCAAATACATGATTCATTGGTTGTTAAAGTCACATTTGCTGCTGCCTAGCTTAGACAGTTATGAGAATGCAGAATAACATTGCATATCTTTGAAATAAATTGGATTTGCTGTCCAGTTCAGATTAGGGGGGGGGGGGAACGCATAATGTAGGATAAAGTAAAGATGTGTTTGCCAAATACTGTACTTCTGCTTTAATTTAAGCGTCACTGTACTCCATATAGTTCATTTTGATTGATTTATAAAAGTAGAAGGTTTGTTAAATTATCCTCAGACATTGAATTTGCTAGATAGGAAGAGCGAACAGCCTTGTAACAGTGTATATTTGTCACATCTGCCTTATGAAAGAGTCAGATGTGAAGGGGATAGTTGAAAGGGGAAATGTAGTGCAAAATTTACATGCTCTAAATCTTTTTCGAGCATGGTAATTGAAGCACAATCCAGTAAGTATATATATTTAACCCCTGCATATGGATTAAACACTTAGTTAAAGTACTACTATTGAGCAGTAGACCTGGGTAAAGAACTTGTTGGTCCCATAAGAAAGGGTCACTAAGTGTCAATCAGCAATCACACAATCCCACCAATCACTGGCCTTCCCAGTTTGGGACAAACAGTTGCCTGCTTCTCCTTACAGGGACTTTAACTATGCATTTAACCCTCTTTACTGGTTAAGCATATACACTCATAAGGTCAGTAGTGCTTAAACTACATGTTTATAAACAATTTAAAACATGCCAGTATTTTCACAATATGTCCCTTTAAGGTATACAAAGTATATAGAACATCTAGATACCCAGGCACATAAAATATGTTTGTGTGACTATGGGAGTTCTTCAGCCCCTATACATAAGTTCCTAAAAACAGTATATACAAAAACAGTATATACAAAAACATAGACAAAGTGAGAGCTACTTTCAATGACTTTTTATTTATTTAATACATTTGTCAAAAACGGAACTCTCTAACATTACAGCGACATTGAAATCTTTTTTTTCTTTTCTTCTCAGCCTTTTCCAAAAGAGGGCTTATCAAATTGTATTACAGTTTTATTATTTGTTTTAATGCTGTTTCCTATCCTGAAGTAACTAGAAACTCCAGGGCCCCGGGTCATAGACATTCATAAGGACCCACAGTCACCTATATGCACACACACATATGGCTTCTGCAATTATTAATATTTCACAAGATATGCCGCTGGAGAGTGACTAGCTAGAACAGTATGTGTAATATATTTATATATATTTATATACACATACATATATACATACACACACACACACACACATATATAATATATATATATATATATATATATATATATATATATATATATAAATATATAGATAGTATATACACACACACACATGGCTGCTGAAGTTAGATTTTACACAATACCCTCATAAACAGACCAGCAATCCCTATTATCTATTTTACTCATCCAAAGTATTTATAGATATAGATGAAATAGATAAGAGATATATCAAGAGTAAATAATATTATGGGATCCCTGGTCTCCTTAAGTTCTATAATACCAAAGCATCATCAAGTGGGTAATTATTATAATGTGCACCAATAGTTTTCTGAAAACTACAAGCAGCACAAGATCTGAATAAAAATAGATCTAGCCATAAGAGGAGACTAAATTCAGTGTCATAAAGATTTATATGAGCAAGTACAGATTTTGAAGGCAATGAATGTATAGGGCAGTATAAAACAAAAACAAAGGGAAATTCCTGTAAAAAGTAGGCTAATTCATTAGTAACAACTTTTTAACACTTTACAATTTTAAAACTCACTGAGAATTGAAGCCTTGTGCTCCCTAGTACCACAATGATAGTGGCTGCTTCCCTCTGTGATGTCAGAGTGCAGAGAGTTAATGGGAAAATCCTGAGAAGCCTATCTATCAATTAAGAGTTCAGCCACAACATATTTAATGGAGCTCAGGAATTTTTTAGCTTTTGAAGAGACTACACGTGCAGTCAGGAGCCAATGTACACTCCAAAGTGGCCAATGAATCTATAGCTAAGTTTGTGCTGAAGGCAGCTGGGGGGCCCCCCTGAGGGGGGGGGGACCTCCCGAGCCCGGTCGTAGTTTATGCCCATGTATCCTAAATAATCTTTCACTTCAGATTTGGTAGATGTGTTCTTCGCTCTTACCAATAGAGATGTTGCAGTTGATACGTATGTGCCCAATGAGTATTAGAAAAAAGTGTACACACAATTAATTACTTAACGATTAATTCGCTTTACAGCTTTTACTTACATTTTTCAGGGAAAACATTTTTTACCTGTTTAAAAAATGCTGATCTTTCATAAGGATGGGGGGGGTGGGGGGGGGAGTTACACAGTTTTCAGTTTGAGGAATATGCCCCTTTTAAACCCCCCCCAAAAAAAACACAACATTGATGTTGTTTGTGTTTTTTGTCACATGGGCCAGCTGCAGAAATTTTTTTCAGGGAAGGATGTAAAAAAATAAAACCATACTCTCACAACAGTAATGAGTTTCGATAACAAAATGCTTGTATAGTTTAATAGGATAAGAATCAAACAGCCAGCTTTAGAGCATTAAAGGACAGTGCCAAGCTAAAAAAAATGTTTATATACCCATTTATTACCCATGTCCCCAGTTTTGCACTATGTGCAGCATTATATAACATTATTTTTTAGGTTTTCCTGTCCCCTTTAATATACTTTTTACCTCTGTAATTACCTGTATCTAAGCCTCTTTGACAGCCCCCTGATCACATGACTTTTTATTTTTTTATCTATTGACTTGCATTTCAGCCAATTAGCACTGTGTTGTTAGAACCCACGGGCGGGAGCACAATGTTATCTATATGGCCCACATGAACTAGCACTCCCCTGTTGTAAAAAGCTAATAAAAAAAACATGTGATAAGAGGCTGTCTTTAGTGACTTAGAAACAGACAGAAATTTAGAGGTTTAAATGTTATAAAGTATATTAATATAACAATGTTGGTTGTGCAAAAGCTGGGGAATGAGTAGTAAAGGCATTATCTATCTTTTTAAACAATAACAATTTTTGTGTTGACTGTCCCTTTAACACTGACAGAGAATTTGTTCAAAGCTTAAAATGTTAATGAAGATGTCTACTTTTTATACAGCATGATTCTTCTTTTTTCTCTTTCAATAAAGAACCATTACATTGCATAATCAACAAACACATAATAAAAAAGACATTACAATTGCACTTGCTTTGAATTTCAAATGAGTAGATTTTGTTTTGTGTTTTTTCAAATTTGAAAATGCTTCCATTTCTCTGCCCCTGTATCATGTGACAGCCATCAGCGAATCACAGACTGGTATATGTATACACTGGGAAGTTTTGCACATGCTCAGGAGAATATAATGCCTCAGAATGTTTGCATATAAAAAAGTATTTTGTACAATATGGTAATGGCAGTAAACTGTAAAAAAAAATTGTTGTTTTTTTTAAATTGCAAGTTCTGTCTGAATCATTAAAGCTAAATCTTGTCTTGAGTGTCCTTTTAATGGTCTTAATAAGGTGACTGGTTCTTGTTTGTTCTCTGATAGTGTATAAATCTATTGTTCGATTTTGTTTTTTATCTGAGTTTTAAATATCACATTTCCCTCTCTCATTTTGTTAAAATTTTATTTTTGTTTGTTCTTTTCAGGACTCCAGCATTGACGGAATGCCAGGCTCACCGGGAATCCCCCCAACCCCCTACCAACACGCTTGAAAAAACCTAAACTTAAAGCAGGCGGCTCTGTAGAAAGTCCTTCGGAGCTCGCTAAGCGGGCAGAGTTCTATGAGTGAGTAACATAGTATGTACAATAATACAGCAGTATGTTCTGCCAAAAACAAACATGTAATTCTGTATAACCATTCATTGTTTTCTTTTTGTCACTCCTTCCCCTATTTGAATTAATAAAGTTGAACAAGAAAGGAAGTAATATAGTAGTAAGTGGTATATTATATACACACAAATCATAAGAGAAGATTTACTGTTCATTGCGCTTGTTATGAAGTCGCATCCGCTAAGTGTGCAAAAGTGTTATTATAGAGTGTTGTTCTGTGCAGAGTAGTGATGGTGTCACTGGGATTCAGTGAAGAATTATTATTTTAGTTTGTGGTCTAATTTTTTATTTGTCTCTAGGCGGTCAGACTGTATGTACAGACAGATTCGTCCGCCAGCAACAGGGAAAGTGTCAAGTCTGAAGATGGTGATGATG
Organism: Bombina bombina; assembly: GCF_027579735.1. NCBI lineage: Eukaryota > Metazoa > Chordata > Amphibia > Anura > Bombinatoridae > Bombina > Bombina bombina. The sequence continues at coordinate 619,553,003 of NC_069502.1, read as the reverse complement.
AGGAACCGCCTTACAGGGGGCCTTTCTGCGGTAGAGCAAGAGTTCACACAGATTTCACACCAAGTCCTTATGACTCAGATTCTCTGAAACTCAAGGTGACTGAACTCAACTTTGGTGGAAAGTGAAATTTTTTTTAGCATAGTTCAGAGGTGGCAAATAAACTTCTAAAGAAGAATTTCACAAGCAACATAGAGCTGTGTAGGGCAGGAGCGAGTAGCAGATGGGCAGCGCTACATGCTAATGACATGTTTTTTGTATACCATCTTGCGTGTTTGCCATAGTTTGTCACCCCTATTCTAGTGGACTTGTGTTTAAAATGATCAAAAATGCAATGAAATTTTAAATCACTCTAAAAATGCAAACGGACAAGGAGGGATGCCTCATGTGTATATCAATAGTTTCTCCCACTTGTTCATCAGTATAAGGGTCCAGGGTACTTGCATTTAGTAGCAGCACCCTGAGATTCTCAATGCTCCAATAATGGTCTGGATTTCCCAAACGTTTCATTTTTTTTTTATTTTTATAAAACATAAGTAAAAAGAGTTTAAAATACAATTGTGACATCAAAAGGGCACCATACAGTTAATGACCCCATGCGAAGCATTTCTCGGCTTTCTCACCATTTCATCAGGCATGTATAACAGTCTTATTGCTACCTTAAATATAACTAATATTCAAACGTATCTTTCTAATTAAAACCCAGCTTTATATGCTTAATTATCAAAATCAGATTACCTGACTTCTCAAGCCCCTCCCACACGCATGCGATTAACCCACTCGTATATTAAATCTGACATCCACTATGTTAATAGAGTGGAGGCATTATTATATATGTATCACAACACTTATTTACCCCCACTATATAAACCTATTTGTATAACTGCGTGCCATTTATAAAACTCCAAATACTGAATCCCATTAACTATTATATTTTTATATATTGTGCTTCATTGGCTGTTTGATCGTCACATGATTCATGTGTCAATGCCAAGTCATTGTCAAAACAATACTAAATAGAGCAATGACGCTTTCATTAAAGGGACACTGTACCCAAATGTTTTCTTTCGTGATTCAGATAGAGCATGAAATTTTAAGCAACTTTCTAATTTACTCCTATTATCAAATTGTCTTCATTCTCTTGGTATCTTATTTGAAATGCAAGAATGTAAGTTTAGATAGCCGGCCCATTTTGGTGAACAACCTGGGTTGGTCCTTGCTGATTGGTGGATAAATTCATCCACCAATAAAAAAGTGCTGTCCAGAGTGCTGAACCAAGAAAAAAAGCTTAGTTGCCTTCTTTTCAAATAAAGATAGCAAGAGAACGAAGAAAATTTCATAATTGGAGTAAATTAGAAAGTTGCTTAAAATTGCATGCTCTTTCTGAATCACGAAAGAAAAAAATTTGGGTTCAGTGTCCCTTTAAAGCTTATTGGTTTTTAAAATGACTCCAACGCCGTATTCATCCGTCACTTGGTACAACTGTCATAAGATACCCTGCCCACTACCTGCTATGCTAAGATCTGATGACAGATCCTAATAAATATTGGTCCTTGTCACTAATCTAACTAAATGATGGTGTCTGCCCATAAGGTGTGTGGTGACGTGTGTATAAGGCTATACTATTTGTGAACTATGCGATTGCCTATATCCCACTTCCCTTCAATAAATGATCCTAACATATTAATATTATGAACTCACTATCACTTGCAGGGCCAAATCACACACACACACATATATATATATATATATATATATATATATATATATATATATATATATATATATATATATATATATATATATATATATATAGTAGATATATATATATATATATATAGTGTTATACATATTTAAGAGGTGAAGTGAAACCGGACCACAAAATATCTACATATTCCATATCTCATAAAATAGTACCTATGTCGCTATTACCCAAAAAGTGTAAATTAAGTCCTATGCTCTAAGCTATGTGTCCAGACTTCCATTCTAAAATTTAATAAAAAAAAACCTATGTGAAAAACAAATAAATAGGACCTTCCATTGGGGGAATAAATAAATAATGTGAAAGTATAAAACATGTGAAAGTAATGTAAATTAAGTCCTATGCCCTAAGCTCTGTGTCAAGACTTCCCTTCTAAAAATTGATTAATACCTTTGTGAAAAAACAATAATGTAGGACCTTCCATATGTGAATGGATAAATGAAGTTTATAATGTGAAATGATCTCTCCTAATGAATATTGTGAAAATATGTGATAGGTGTTTGTTACAATATTACTCTAATATGAAACTCCATTATAGTTCCTATATGTATAACACTAGAAAACTGCAAGATCTATAACTTCATTCAGACCAGAGGGAAACAGTGACTGGAATTTATATATCCAGTATGATTCCCTCTGTCTGAGTTTCTAGTTGGAGGTTGAAGAGGAGCTGCCTGTGTGTATATATGTATCACACCCAATTATGTGATTATTGACTTTCTACCTCATTCATGCCTATGTGAAAATACATTTTTGTTCTATGCATTTTTACATTGTTTGTATACCATTTTATTTATTTACATGTTTTTTTTTTTAATCCGATAGTTTAGGGATTCTAGGTAACTAGCTCCACCTAGTGATCTTAGGATAATTTTTTTATTTTTTTTAAATTTAAAATCACACTAACTATTATCAAAAGTATGAAAGATATTTACTTTTAGACCATTTTAAAGGGGCATAAAATACTTTGTAATTAGTGAACTATAGTCTTGCAATAAATTAACAGCTTTCTGAATACATTAATATGTTGTTTGCTGCATTTGTTTTTCTTCAGCCAAATTCCTCCAACCACTTGTCTTATTTGGAAGAACTAATGTGAACTTATATCTGGAGTAGGCAAGGCTAGCCACTATCATTTTGTTTGGACAACATATATAGTTTTGCAGTGTGTTATCTAATCACCTGTGCTGAGGAAGCCTACAGTGTGCATTTCCAGTTCTCAGAATTAAAAAATAATTAAATTGCAGTGAAATTAAGATTTTTATTTCATATAATTAAATATTTGATCACAATCTCAAAGGATTTCATGTCCCTTGAACACACAATATACAAAAAACTCCACAGCACAATATATCTTTTCAGCTTTTATTCTTCTTCTTCTCTCAATGATATGAAATGCACAAAACTGAAGGAAAAAATACTTCTGTTTATGTGTGTTTGGAATGAAGACAGGGCTATATTCATTTTCACAGGATTGAATGAACAAGTACAATTGATTTAGTGTTATTAAATGCTTCTAAGGGAACCCATTGTAGAGATAAATGGTTTATTGCTTTAATTATTTAAAGTGAATAACACACCAAGTTAAACAGTGTCTCTACCCAATTACATTTCCTGTACTAAATTGTTTCTTAATGTGTTTTCTTTCTTTCTGAAAAATGACTTTAGCCTCAAACCAAAGAATAACATTGTTCATTTGCTCGTGTTCTTGTTAGTTACTGTTTCTAATCCAGAAACATACTGTTTTCTCTAATGCAGAGAGGAGACATTATTGATATTATAAGCAAGCCTCCCATGGGCACTTGGATGGGTCTATTAAACAATAAGGTTGGAACCTTTAAATTTATATATGTGGATGTGATAAATGAAGTAGAGGAAAAACCAAAACGGCCCACAAGAAGGCGACGCAAGGGAAGACCACCAAAGCCCAAATCGGTAGAAGATCTTCTAGATCGCATCAATTTAAAGGTGAGTTTTCCTGTCAATCCAGTGATTAAATACTGTTTAGTAGAATGTATCAGTAAAAACAGATATCTCCTACTTCAGGGCTCCCTGAGTCCTGGGTTTGTCGAGTCCTGTCCTACTGGTTACTTTTGTGGGAACCAGAATTAAAAGGATATTAAAATCAATATGTAATCTCCATGTAAAATGTTTAACCCTTGGATGTACCATGTAAATCATGTGCCCTTAAGGTGTTTTTAACCCTGTAATAGAACAAGGAGGAATTCCAGGAGATATTCAGTGGTCTCACCCACTGTCTACGAGAGCTGCCCTATTTTATCTCTTGAATATCCCTTTAAACATAAGGCATAAAGGGGCATGAGTTAGAATTAAACTTTCATGGGACAGATAGAGGATGCTATTTTAATAGAGTTTTACTTCTGTTATCAAATTTGCTTTGATCTCTTGGTATCCTCTGTTAGAAAGCATACCTAGGTATGCTCAGAAGCAGCAATGCACAACTGGTACTAGCTGCTGACTGGGTGGCTCTACACGTATGCCATTGGCTCTGGACCTAACCTCAACCCCTTTGCAGGCGTTAAACACATAATTGTATATGCCAGCAATAGTGCAATAATAAAATTGCTCTAGCACATTGCATTTTGATGTTCCTAATGCTAGGAGAGGCTGTCCGTCTGATGCTGTTAATCATAGGCATAAATGTATCTATGGGCTTATCAGCAGTGGTGTGAGTAGAATATAAATGTTGCTTTTTTCACCTCTTAGACCAATAGCCGTGCGGTAAATCCGGCTCCCATGGGCGCCAAGCCAGATTTACCGCACGGCTATTGGCTAAGAGGTGAAAACGTCACCTCTTAGACAATTTTTTTTTTAGCCGTGCTCTGCTGTAGGAGCTAAGAGCGGCAATCGATTGAATCAAATAAAAGGAGCTTTCTACATGAAGTATGGGATGGGCGATTGTGTTTATATTCGAATTCGAATGTTAGAACGAATGTTATTGTAGAAATTCGATTTACATAATAGAATGTTGATAAAAACGAATATTCTTAAAAATTCGATTTTCAAAATGTTATTTACCAGTTTCGAATGTCACATTCAAATTCAAATGTCACATTCTAATTCGAATGTCACTTTCAAATTCGAATATTACATTTATAAAACACAATTGTAGACTAGAAACACTATTTCGAATTCGAATGTCACATTCGAATCGAATATCACTTTCAAATTTGAATATTACATTTATAAAACACAGTATTAGACTAGAAATACTATTTCGAATTTGAATGTCACATTTGAATCGAATATCACATTTGAATTCGAATATTACATTTAAAAAACACAGTATTAGACTAGAATTCGATTACATTTCGAAATTGAATGAATAGATAGCTAAACATTCTATTATTCGAACGAATATTTTTGAATTTTATTGAAAAATTTGAAAACGAAAATTCGAAAATAGAATGTTAGAATGTTATATAAACATTCGAAAATTCCGATTAGAATGAACGAATGTATCAACATTTGTTTTAAATTTGAATTTTTATAAACATTCGCCCATCCCTACTTATACTTCATGAATGAAAGTGCTCTTTATTTGTTTTAATAGTAAATCCTAGCTTTTGTAAAACGCTAGGATTTACTTTCACTTTAATAGAGTTCATAAGTATCATCTAAGAATTGTACAAGAACTTAGCTCAGTAATAAAACCACTAAGCATTAAAACAGTTCCTTATTTTACAAAGCATATTTTAGTACAGCCAAAAGGCTAGGACGTTCTATGCCGTCGTAAGGGCAAAAAAAGCCCAGTGCGGTTAGGATGGCATAGAACGTCTTAAGGGCATTAAGGGGTTAAAGAATGAATTGGTTTAAAAATAAAATGCTCCACCAAATTTGAGTATTGTATATTTACACTAAAATGTCCCTTTAATGTTTTTATTATAAATGGCAGCAGATAAGTTGTTTCATCAAAACAAAAATGATAGACCACAACATGTTTTCTGAATATATTTGAGAGGAACTTTAAAAAATATTTTGTATTCTATATTAATATATTAATCTGGGGAGAGCACCGGATTCATTGTACAATGTTATAGATATGTCTGTTTCTTCTTAGATGTCAACTATTTCCAGTAATAATTTACCTACAGTACCCTTTTTATGAGCTTATATGGAATATTTATATTACTTATTGGTAAAATGTCATCTAAATTCATTTTAAACACAAGGTTACCTTATAATTGTTTTCTTTCATTGCTTGTTTGTACAGGAGCACATGCCAACTTTTCTGTTTAATGGTTATGAGGACCTAGACACCTTTAAGCTTCTTGAGGAAGAAGATTTAGAAGAATTGAATATTCAAAACCCTGAACACAAAGCAGTGCTACTTACAGCTATTGAGCTGCTGCAAGAATATGACAGTAAGCCTTATTTAAATGAATCAGACAAATTTTATTTACTTATAAAAGTTAAAGGGCCATTATACACTCATTTTTTTCTTTGCATAAATGTTTTGTAGATGATCTATTTATATAGCCCATAAAGTTTTTTTTTTAGATAAATGTATAGTTTTGCTTATTTTTAAATAACATTGCTCTGATTTTCAGACTCCTAACCTAGCCCCAAAGTTTTATGTGAATACCGTCAGCTACCTTCTCCAGCTTGCTCCTGTTTGTGTAAAGGGTCTTTTCATATGCAAAAGAAGGGGGAGGGGGGGGAGTGTCTTATTTCCCACTTGCAGTGGGCTTTCCAGCTACCTTTTCAACAGAGCTAAACTGAGAGCTTTTAAGTAAGTTTTTAAACAGTTTTATACTGGATTTTTATATCAGTATCTATGCATATTATTCTTTATAGTAGTGTCTTTTACATGCAGATATATGAAAATGAGTGTATACTGTCCCTTTAACAAAAAGCAGCCAGAGCTGTGCATAGAGACATGCATGTAGAAAATACATAAACCTATAGTATAAACTGTATACAAACCATACTGATTTATCCATTATCTCTTGTTTTATTTATTATGCACTATACATTGTGATTTGATGCAAATGTGCCTCATTTAAGCTCACCTGAACCCATACGGTATATTGGTAGTGAAATATAAACATTTTGTTAGATTAGCGATAATGTAATATTCTGTAGCATAATCCTGTTATTTGCAGTGTCTATCTACAGTATATATCTATCTCTATCATCTATCTCTCTTTATCATCTATCATATATCTATCTAGCTATCCATCTATCTATGTATGTACCTGTGTGTCTTACACTTCTTTATAAGATAAAAACTTGATAAATATGGTGCATTTTTTCTTTATATTGTAACAATGTATTAGATGTGTTCCTTTTGTCATTCATGGTTTCCATTTCTGTATTTTCATCCACTCAGGTAATAGTGACCACTCTGGGTCTCAAGAAAAGCTTCTCACAGAAGGAGAAAGTAAAAGTGGGTGTTCTCCCCGAGACTCAGGCTGCTTTGAAAGCAATGAGAACCTAGAGAATGGTAATGACGGCAGTTAACCCTTTGCTGATATGCTCAGACATATGTGTACGCGCTCTCATACTGGCCAAACATTCCTAACTGTGCAGTGTAAGAAGACTCAGGGATATTACCCCCCATCCACTGGTTAAAGGACCGTTGAGAATGACACTGCTTAAAATTACTAGCTGAAAGTGTTCCTAATAGCAGTTTTGGCCAGTAATACATCTAGAGGTTTTGTGTGGGACTTTTGTACATGGTTGCAGCCGTGCTTCTATTAACCTGGAACGTCACCATGCCCTGGCTTTTTCATTAATTCTGTGACTAATGCAATGCCTTTTTTTACCTTCTTTGCCTGCATTCACCATTTTCATTTGCATTATCATTGTTTACATCAACTTAACCAAGGACATGCTCAGCACATGAGGATGAACTCCACTAACACTTGCATAGTTAACCCAGACAAATTCAAATGATAACAAAAGTGTACAGTGTATACATTTGATTAATACATTTATTCTTACAGGAACCATTAAATATACAACTTGACAAATCATTGTTGTCATCAAGCGTCTGTAAAATAATGCATTTGGTTACATAAAACATGAATGTAAACCATCAGCACAACCTTTATGTATTTTATCATTTATTGGAACTGGTGGCTGAGCAAATTAAAATTTAGAGTAGGAAGCATTGGTTCCCAAAATATTTAAAATTTTCAGGTATTCTTCTGCCTGTTGATATGTAAATAATAGATTGTATTGGTTGTTGTTCCTGTCTATATACAGTTATATCAACGGCACTTTGTTTCATTGTGCAATCTCAAAACATATTATAATAAGCGTTGTACAGGAAACTGAAAAGCTTCCGACAGTCATTTTCCCAGAAGACATTGTTTTGTCATGTTCTTACTTGCGTTGTATCTGTGGACATAAACAAATTCTCAACTGAATAAAAAACAACTTGTACAGTTTACCTTTTAAACAGGGTTTTTTTTTTAAACTATTGAAGTGTTCATCTTTAGCACTGAAACCAACAAAATGAAATTGTGATTAATCTTTTATCGTTGGCCAACGATACCAAAATATGATTTACCAAAACCCCATTCTCATTAAAATTGTTGATATTTTAGAAGCTGCTTTTGAAGTTGTGCTGAATATACAAACTGGTCATATATCCTTAATCAAAAACTGAATAAAAGTTTTATTTGATGTTTACTAGTGTTTGTATTGTTAACAGAGGCTGTAGGAGATTCACAGTAATTATTTTATTGCTTAATCTGACTGACTGGTTTTTGTCTAAGGTGCTGTTCTCACAACAGAAACGTACTTAATACTTGAAAAGGAGTATGACAGTATTGTATATTTTTTATAGAAAATGTCACAGTTGTACTTATAGAACTGTGATTTGTAAATAAAGATGCATGTGTATGTAAGATGTAATATCCCACATGAATGGGATCAGATCTAAATGACTAAATGTCTAATAAAAATGTCATTTTTATTGCTTGTCTGCTTGCTTTTTTCTGTTGACCACCTCAAATAATGTTTGTGCATTGTCTCTAACATTTTGCTCTGCTTTGCGCTGTTATGCACCATTTAATGCTGGATTATTGCATCATTTTCACTAACCCTATTCATTTGCATAATAATTATACTAAATTTACTTACTGCTAAAGCGTATCTACTAAGCAGTATATATCTCACTAAAGAGGTAGGTACTTAAACATCTAGAAATCAATGTCCTGACTTGCATGTGCATATGCGCTTAAAGGAAAACAACAGCTTTAGGAGTGGTATCTTATTTTGGTCACCTTCAATCTAACAAAACCATAAACGCTGTATCAAAAATACCACCTATCCATGCCATTTAGCAGCTTTACCAGAATATGTTTAGATGGACTCCTGAGACGATGAGAAATCAGGTGTAATTTGAAACAATAGTTTAAAGGGACATAAAAGGGACATTAAACACTAAATAGCATCGTATTGATGTTGTTCCACCTCCTTCTAGTAATGGGTGCCGCCATATTGTAACCTGGCGTTCACTGCATTCCAGTGCTGATATGTTTGCATTGCACATGTGCTGCAACTCTCCATGCAGTGTAACCTAGGTTCCAAAATGGCGGCATCCATAATTAGAAAGAGGAACATGAAATATATTTATGGCTAAATAACAAGTGGACCTCTAATTTATCTCACTGAAAGTGCCTTTACATAGAGGTCTATGGAAACTGTGTGTTCCCAGTAAATATATATGTATATGCTTATATACATATATATTTATGTGTGTGTATATATACACATATTAACACATAAATATATATGTATATAGTCATATACAATATATATTTACAATTTGCTGCCAACAACTTACCCCCTTCGCTGCGCTAGTTTTCATGCCGTGTCTTAATTCGGTATCAATTTTGCTTCATTCTCTTGGTATCCTTTGTTGAAGGAGCAACAATTCACTACTGGAAGCTAGCTAAACACACTGGTAAGCCAATTGCAAGAGGCATACTGTGCAGCCACCAATCAGTAGCTAGCTCCAAGCTCCTTAGCTACCTAGGTATGCTTTTCAACAAAGGATACCAAGATAACTCAGCAAATTAGATAATAGAAGTAAAATAAAAAAGTTTGTCTAAAATTGTATACTCTATATAAATCATGAAGAAACATGTTGGGTGTCACATCCCCTTTAAACCCACAACTAAGTTGTTTTTCAAAAACACACATAAATGTGTGATATAAAACATCCTAATTTTTTTTAAGGTAAGATTGTGTTCTTATATCAAAATGTAAAGAAAAAAAATGTTATCTCTTCTGTGAAAGTAACATTTATAGACTTGGAATTATTATTATTATTAATAATGAATAATAATAATAATAATAATAATAATAATAATAATAATAAAGGTACTACTTCATTGGTTCAAAAATGGTCAACTGTATAAGAAAGCATTATTATTTTTACAATTATACAATCATAAGGCAACATAATTTAAATTCTTCCTTCTTGAATAATGTATCTCATATATCCTGCATCATTGTAAACCAGGTTACAATGTTGCTTGCCGTTATAATTCAGTTAATAATTTATGGCAACTTTTTAATTAGTGAAAAAAGATGAGGCAGACCAGCACCTTAAATTAAATTAATTTGATCTCTTTGAAATAACTTCAAATAGCAGAACAGAGGCTATCAAAGTGTAGAACATTATGGTTATTTAAGATATTCTAGCATTGAAGCATTACATTATTCACTTTTATCAGTGTCTAGTTGTGTGATGGTAAAAGTTAGGAACGTTTTATTTTAAAACGGGGCTATGAAAAAAAATATATTGACCTTTGCTGAAAACAACTATGTTGGCACAGCATATTTAATGTTTAGTTTTTGTGTAATGGGGCTATGTACATTGGTTGGAATTATTCACATTTACTTACAAGTATCCAATAATTCACCAATAAAATGAATGACATTGTGGTTCTCTTCCCCTAAAATGTAATCATATTTCAGGTGTGCCTCATGCCAGGGTATTAAATAATGGCCAATAGGGCGATATTTACATAATAAAATCTACTTTTCGGAGACATATATCATCATATAATATACACTTTAAAAACCCAATACACTATATTTATATCCAAATAACTAAAAAGGTAGAACACATAAGAGTGAAAAATGGATGCAAGAGAAAATGATGTAATATAGTAGGTTAAGACGGTCTCTTTCTATATAGAACCCTATACAGGCAGATCAGGTTAATTGCTGTACTAATGTAGATGGTTTCTTTCAGAGATCCAGCGTTTAGTTTTACACGTCCAGATTATTAAATGTCCACTAAATACTGCTATATTGAATAACTGACTAATACACATACAAAGCCAATGCAATAGCACTTATTTTGAATTTGAAATGAGTTGTAGAATAATTTTGGTCAAGTTTCAAAGTTAAAAAATCAAATTTTCCCTCCCCCTGTATCATGTGACAGACAGCCATCAGCCAATCACAAAATGCATATAGTATATACTGTGCACTTTATGCACATGCTCATAGGCCTCAGAAAGTGTGCATATAAAAAGAATATGCACGTTTTGGTAATGAAAGTATATTGGATTTTTTTTTTTATTGCATGCTTTATCTTAATCATGAAACTAATTTTAGTGTCCCTTTAATCTGATGACCTAGCTTGCTGTTTTAAACTTGCGTATATGTTAAAATGCTCCTGAGCAGAAACCGCTGCTGGTCATGCGACTAACTCTGCTGATTGGGTCAGCGGCAGTTTCAGCTCTAGAACAGCAGTTCTCTGCTGCTCCCAAGTAACACTTTAACTATGTAATACAAAGTTGCAGGGTCACACTGGTGATACAATTACATGTTAAGTAATTAGAGAATTTAATATTTGCTTAAGTATGGTGCTGTTTAACTGCTACATGTTACATAGTGATTGTTTAGATCATTGCAGGAGCTCATCTACATCTGACTTTGTTTGGCCACAGTAAAAGATGTAAGTTAAATATACGCGAGGCCTTTAAAAGGGTGCATCCATGGTGAGCTCTGAAAGTACCAAACCCTGAAAAATGTGAAACTTTTATTTTTACATTTGCTTTTTAGAACAGTATTTAATTGCTGATATAGACTATTTATGTCTAAAACATTGCTAAATAATTGTACAATAATGCAGGTATTTTTTTACCAATAGAGAGGGTTTCTGACAAAAGTAATTGCATGTATCTTTTGGACATTTGGATCAACTCATAGTTAACTATTCCAACAATATAAAACCCAGGAGGGAAATTATACTATTTTAATTTGTATTATCCTCATTTTTTATTTAGTGTATAAATGTATGAAAGGAAAGTTTCGTCAGGCTTTATTTTTATTTAACTTTTTGCTGTGCCTATCAGCTACAAACTAATACAACAAAATAGGTTCTGGGAAAAAGCATTTGTAAACGGACATTCAGGTCAAAATTTAAATGCACATAGTTACATCTTTGTATAGAAACATATTTACAATATACATGTACTGGCAAAAATGCTTCTAGTAAAACGTATCACTGTTTTAGTGTTAATATTTTTTCTGCATGTGAGGCATAGCCAGATGTTTTCAGTGCACCAGTATTTTAAATATTACAGCTGCTCAGAACACCAGTAGGGCTTGTATGATGTCAGCAATTTGAATACGAGATTGGGTGTACAGAAGTACACACAAACCCAAAGGGGGGCACTTCCTTACACTCAACATAAAAACAATAATAATTGAGCTGGACCACTGGAAGTTCCAGTCTGCCCCACTAGCACCGCTGGGTGCTACACCTTTGTGAGTATAATTTGACATCCTGCACCGCTTTCCATTTGTTTTGGTGGTACTAGGCCATGGTGGCGCCTCTGGTCTTTTCTGCTGATGTCAGCAATTAACAAATGGAGTCATTACCAGATGGTACATGCACCTTAGTCTTTAGCCATTTAAAGTATAGGGCATGCTAGAGAATGATTAGCATGGCCAACATCCATTTGATTATTCTTTCTTACTATGAACTTGTAATACCAGATTGCACACTAATCCTAGTGTGGATTTGCACTATTAATTGCACTCCACATGTAATCTATGCCATTATGTCCCCCTTTACTGAATAAATCTTTTTTTTAATCTTTTTATTTGAATTAAATGTGTATCTGGCATTCCTCAGATGATAAGACACTCTTATCTTTTGTTTTTTAATGTTCAAAAATAAATAAATTCAAAGCATTATTAAAAATCCCTAGGGAACCATTTACATACATCATTTTAATCTTTTACACTCACCCTTGCTGACTGATGGTCAACTAAAGCACCCAAGTTTAAGAACAACTCTGGAAGAATATATCTAATGCATAATACATATTTAGTATATGTAACCAGTTGCCGGCTATATACTAACTATAAAGTATTTAACCAATCAGGAACATTAAGTAGCTTGTACACATTCACCTTTATATTACAATGCAAAAAGACTATAAGGTAGATATTTTAATTTTTTAAAATATTTAATTGTCATGGATATTTTGTCTTTAAATAGTGAAAATATGCTTAACTTTTAGGTAAATGTCAGAAGACCTCCCCTGTTTCTCCTGTGGATGCATCAAACCGTGACTTTAACAGAAATTCATTAATTGAATATCCAATGCAGTCATTATCTGTTTCCAAGGAAGTTACCAAGCTGGAAGAAAATGATGGAAAGCTTCATGTTTCTGCTGGTTGTGTAAAGTCAGTTAATATCCCAGAATCTAAAATAAATCGGAGAAGTATGCCAATTCCAGTTTGTAGGAGTTATGAGAAAGAAGGAACCCCTACTTTAAAAATTTGGACAAGATCTCACTCTTTGGTCAATCTGCAAGGGGACGACAATGAAGAGCAGGAGGATAACAAAAACGTAGCAAACCTTCCAAAAGACAGTGAAAAAGATGGGTCTAAAGATCTTATTGTAAAAGAAACTGTTAGTGCACATACCAGGCTTTCTTGTAATGTGGATACATCTATAAAGACTGAGTTTTAATGACCAGTATGCTTCAAAAAGTAGCCATGGACCTCAGGTTGTGTCTGTTTGTCCTAGAGAGACAAAAATTCAAACAAAGAACCCTTCACAACCTCCTCCTGTTCCTGCTAAAAAATGTAGAGAACGATTTGCTAATGGTTTGTATCATCCCCCTCTTTGTGCTTCTGTTTCAAATTCAGAAGAAATGTGTTTTCCAGTTACAAAAGTGCAACCTTTGATCTCTGAAGACTGTTCTCCATTGGCGTCTCCTGCATCAGAATGCAGTAGCCCAACATCTCCAAGACCACCTTGGATGTCCAACTCTTCAGAGACTTCTAGTATCATACAACATGCTTTAAAACTGGGACCTGTATCAGCAAGAAAGATTTCTTCTGCCAGAGGAATGGATCAGGAGTTGCTGATAGAAAACAAGTTGCAATCTGAAGAAATTGACCTTACAGAAGAACCATATTCAGATAAGGTAAGATTACCGGTTTATGATAATTGCATTATTTTACTGTGGCATTATCACAAGAATTGATTATAAAATATTTATTGGATATTTCAAATGCACTTTCATGGACCTTTTAAAACATTGCCATACAATGTCCTACTTTCAAAATAATATAGGAAAAAACTTACTAATATCTTAAATGTTAAAATAAAACATAAAAGATGACATAGCCTATCAATATCCAAATCCCATTTCCGTACATGGTAATAAAGTGTCAGCTGTTTAATCACTACTCTAGGCTAGATTTAAACTGTTGCACGCAAGCGAAAAGGGGTTTCTAGCGGCTGTTTGTGTGCATTAGGTTTTTTGCTCGTATTACAAGTTGAAAGTAAATGTTATTGCTTAAGCGCAATTGAAGTTAACATGTGTCAGGATAGCGCGTCCTCAGAGCTCTGGTTAACTGTTTTGCAAAACAAAAACGTGTCATAAAACACATCAAATATACATTACAAAGTACAGTTACACTCATAATAACACTGTCTAATAAAAATTATTTTAAAAAGTATTGCACAAAAAAAATGATAAGGGCTCAAAGCTATGAGGTCTCAGGTGTTAGGAAAAAAAAAAGGCAGGCAAAGGGATTTATCATAGAGATACATACATATACATGTCTAAATTATTATTATTTTTCTTTATTTATAAAGCACCAACAGATTCCGCAGCGCTGCCCATGGGTACAAGGATAACAGTACAATGGAGAAACAATACGAGAACATTTTACAGAAAAACAAACAAACAGGGAATTGAGAGCCCTATTCCCGTGGGAACTTACAATCTAGATATGTATGTGTGTGTTATATATGTGTACAGATGTATTTATGTATGTATATATATATATATATATATATATATATATACAATTTACAGACATATATACGCATAAAAACACAAATACATACATATATATATATATATATACATATATATGTACGCATAAAAACACAAATACATATATATATATATATATATATACATATATATGTATTTACAGACATATATACGCATAAAAACACAAATACATACATATATACATATATATACATATATATGTATTTACAGACATATATACGCATAAAAACACAAATACATACATATATATATATATATATACATATATATGTATTTACAGACATATATACGCATAAAAACACAAATACATACATACATATATATATATATACATATATATGAATTTACAGACATATATACGCATATAAACACAAATACATACATATATATATATATGTATATGTGTGTGTGTGTACACATACATACATTGGAGCCCTTTGCAGTTGAGTAGATTAAAGCATAAAAAAATTAATTTATGCAATATTCATATTTAATAATGGTTTTGACTATGTATTTACCGTAAATATTTCACTTTCCAATGTCCTGTACATAGTTCTTTGTATTTATAAATAGATATTCCTATTTATATCTGTATATAGATATATGTGGAAATATGTATTTATCAATAAATATAACATTTATATGAAGAACATTGTAATGTGAAATAGTCATATTTTCATGTCTGGTTAGCGCACTTGAGAATATGCGATTGGGTTTGCGTGCGAGTAGGGTGTTAGGATTTTTCCACTTTTTTGCTCCATTAACTTCTATGGGGATTATGTTATGTTGTGGGTGATATTCTAAGTTCAGCTTTTTAGGTGTATTAGTTTAGCATGCGAGTGGAACTTTACTTTCAACTTCTTGGGGGGCTAACAAAGGTGGTTAAAAAGTTGAAAAATACAAAACATCTAATATATGGAGCTGCTTGGCTGAGCATGTGCTGACCTTCACACCTCAGGGAGGGTGCTTCACCTGTCTTTGGAGGTGCATAGCACCCCCATAGAACCACCACGATCTCTAGATCTCTAGCAGAGTTTTAAACAATGTGTCTAATGTGTGTATTACTGTCAGGAAAGATATAACTGCTATGTTGTGAGAAAAATATATGTAATAAGATATAAAATTGGCAGGAGAGGCTGTGATAAATTTATTTGTGCCTGTGACAGTACTAAGCCTAAATAAGCCACTTGAGTAATATATATTTTAGAACCTGTTATGAATTTTGGCTTCTTCATTAATGGAATAGATGTTTGTGTCTTATTTTGTGTTTTATGTTTTATTCTAGTCTAAATATATATATATATATACATACAGTCGTATGCAAAAGTTTAGGCACCCCTGACAATTTCCATGATTTTCATTTAGAAATAATTGGGTGTTTGGATCAGCAATTTCATTTTGTTCTATCAAATAACTGAAGGACACAGAAATATTTCAGTAGTGAAATGAGGTTTATGGGATTAACAGAAAATGTGCAATATGCATCAAAACGAAATTAGACAGGTGCATAAATTTGGGCACTCCAACAGAAATATTGCATCAATATTTAGTAGAGCCTCCTTTAGCAGAAATAACAGCCTCTAGATGCTTCCTATAGCCTGTAATGAGTGTCTGGATTCTGGATGAAGGTATTTTGGACCACTCCTTGCAAAATATCTCCAGTGCAGTTAGGTTTGATGGTTGCCGAGCATGGACAGCCCGCTTCAAATCACCCCACAGATTTTCAATGATATTCAGGTCTGGGGACTGGGATGGTCATTCCAGAACATTGTACTTGTTCCTCTGCATAAATGCCAGAGTAGATTTTGAGTAGTGTTTTGGGTCATTGTCTTGTTGAAATATCCAGCCCCGGCGTAACTTCAACTTTGTGACTGATTCCTCAACATTATTCTCAAGTATCTGCTGATATTGAGTGGAATCCATGCGACCCTCAACTTTAACAAGATTCCCATTACCGGCACTGGCCACACAGCCCCACAGCATGATGGAACATCCACCAAATTTTACTGTGGGTAGTAAGTGTTTATCTTGGAACGCTGTGTTCTTTTGCCACCATGCATAACGTCCCTTGTTATGACCAAATAACTCAATCTTTGTTTCATCAGTCCACAGCACCTTCTTCCAAAATAAAGCTGGCTTGTCCAAATGTGAGTTTGCATACCTCAAGTAACTTGTGGCTTCTTCCGCATCACTCTCCCATACAGCTTCTCCTTGTGCAAAGTGCGCTGAATTGTTGATGATACACAGTGACACCATCTGCAGCAAGATGATGTTGTAGGTCTTTGAAGGTGGTCTGTAGGCTGTTTTTGACCGTTCTCACCATCCTTTGCCTTTGCCTCTCCAATATTTTACTTGGCCTGCCACTTCTGGCCTTAACAAGAACTGTGCCTGTAGTCTTCAATTTCCTCACTATGTTCCTCATAGTGGACACTGACAGCTTTAATCTCTGCAATAGCTTTTTGTAGCCTTCCCCTAAACCATAATGTTGAATAATCTGTTTTCAGGTAATTTGAGAGTTGTTTTGAGGCCCTCATGTTGCCACTCTTCAGAGGAGAGTCAAAGAGAACAACAACTTGCAATTGGCCACCTTAAATACCTTTTCTCATGATTGGATGCACCTGGCTATGAAGTTCAAGGCTTAATGGGCTCACCAAACCAATTGTGTGTTCCAGTTAATCAGTGCTTCAGGTATTTGGATCAGCAATTTCATTTTGATCTTTCAAACACCCAATTATTTGTAAATGAAAATCATGGAAATTGTCAGGGGTGCCTAAACTTTTGCATACGACTGTATATATAAAATAGTTATTTGTTTTGAACTTTTTTTTTTTAACTATTTTTTTTAATTAGAAGCCCACCAAGAGATTATGTATAAATTATGTTATTGTTCAAATTCTGCTAATTTGTTGATCTATTGTAAAACTGCATAACATGTTGTAATTACAAGGTGTTTACTGTCCTTTTAAGTCTGAACATTGTGGATTTTTTAGTCCTGGAATGTGAAAGAATAATGACAAGCTAACCTTGCCACATGCCTTAATATGCAGTGTGTTATCTTATATTTTGTGCTGACACCAAACAATGGAGATTTTTGTTTTAACACAATCACAATGGCAATCTGATTCATCTTCAAACTTAAAGGGACATTAAACACTAAATAAATTATTGCTTAAATTATGTATTCAGAGCAAAGATTAGCCTGAGAATAAATTGTACATGTTTTTAAAAAATATATTTTAGTTTTTTAAATTTAAAAAAAATACGGGTAAAGGTAATGTACATAAAGCAGTGGGCGCTGCCATATTGTAACTTAGGTTGCCTTTTCTTCTGAGGCCAATTAGGAATGGTTATAAATGGCTTACTAGAGTGTGCAACCAATTGTGTGGAATATAGCAGTGTCTGCACTTCCATGTTTAACATATTTAGAATTAAAGGGACATTATACACTAGAATTTTCTTTGCATAAATGTTTTGTAGATGATCCATTTATATAGCCCATCTGGTAGTGTTTTTGTAACAATGTATAGTTTTGCTTATTTTTTCATAGATGTACACAAACTTCAGACTGCTTCTGTTTGTGTAAGGGGTATTTTCATTTGCGGGGGGGGGGGGGGGTCTGCTATCAGCCCCTTTTAGTGGGTGTCCCAGGCTAATCTAATCAAAAGTGCTAAATTGGGAGCTTCTAAGTAAGTTTTTTTAACGGTTTTATACTGGATTTTTATATCACTATTTGTGCATATTATTCTTTATAGTAGTGTCTATTACATGCATTTAAATGAAAATTGGTGTATACTGCCCCTTTAAGTTAAAGGAAGAACAAAATATATAATGAAAGTATATAGCAAAGTTGTTTTACTACATGTATTCAAACCATTTACATTAATATCTTAAGGTGTTTATTGTCCCTTTAAGTTCATATTTGCGCCTTCAAAAAGAGAAAGTAGTGGGCGGAGTTTACAGTAAAGGAGGTTTTAATCTGTTTAAATAATGCTCAGAATCTGCTGATAGCTTAATCTATTGAAAGACTGTAAAAACAATATGCAATTGACTTACTTCCTAATCTACTTGTGCCTAATATACCCTATCTGAAAAATTGATAGCTCTCCCACCTACTGTAGATACATTTAGTCAATTCCACCTTCACTTTAAAATTAAACCTCAAGTATTTTCTATTTCATGACCCAAAGTGACTTTTATTATTTCCTTGTTTAAAGGGACATTCTTATGCAAACGTTATATACTGCCAGAGCATATCATTTTTGCAATAGTGACCCTAGATAACAATGTAAATAACCCCTTGCAGATCCTTAGTATGGCACAGTCAGGAGGACAGTCACATGACTAAGTACTGCTCAGAAGCTACAAAGGTTTACAGTTTTGGAATATAAATTTACTTATGTGTTTAATCCCTTTGTGGTGGTTAGAAACATAGTAATTTTGGCTCACCAATGCAAAATAGAGCATACATTGCGGTAGAATGACTCTTTAATCTCACTTTAAGGGAGATAACATATTCTGTGGAAGAATTAATTTCACAAACTACGTTGACCACAGAAGAAATCTAGGTCTTTGTATATGCTGTTTTGTGAAATGTTTTCTCCTTAAGAATTGTCGTATGATGCTGGGAAATGCCAGTGCTATGAATGGTCATAAGAAGTGCCACTGAGTAGCAGATTTTATACACCTACTTAAAATCTAAGATGACTCCTATCTATTAATCTGTTCTTGAACTCTCATAGAGTTAAAACACTGTCCTTAGTTAATTCAGGAGCTGCAGGACCTTCTGTAGAGTATATGTCTGTGCAAAAATATGTAATTCTGTTCTTTTGGAAGTGTGTTAAAGTGACATAATACTCATATGCCAAATCACTTGAAAGTAATGCAGCATAATTGTAAAAAGCTGACAAGAAAATATCACCTGAGCAAATCTATGTAAAAAAGGAAGATATTGTACCTCACAATTTCTTCAGCTCACTAGAGTAAGTGCTGTGTAAACATTAATACTTCAGCTGCTGTCTAGCTACTAGTTGAAAAAAAAAAAATTAGAATAAACAATAGCCAATCAGCATCAGCAGTGCTGAGGTAATGCTTTGCCTTTAATATACTAAAAACACTTAGCTCTGCTATCTTGAGTATCATTCTGACTGGTAAAAGCTATATAATAAAAACATCAATGGTCAAAATGCTTATAAAAATACAAAAAAACATGTAAGTCGAAAGAGTTCACTTAAATCAAAAAATATGGGTCGGGAAGTTACTTGTTTGAGACAGAAGATATATCTGTTGTATTCCTTCCTCCAATAAAAGGGTAGTCTCCGGATGATAATCAGTCTCTATAGATCCTATCTAAGTATTTATCCAACTTGACACCTTGTGCTGCTCCTTTAGACAAATGATCCAAAAACACTTGATACAGAGGCTGAAAATAGAAGAATAATAAAGAAGCCCAAACAAAGTATCTAAGTGTAGTATCAAAAAGTTTTAATAGTAGCCCCTATCCCATAGGCTACCACTTACAAGATAAAAGCGAATACAAGCATAAAAACGGATGCAACATCTGTGCAATATCAGCAGTAAATTGTGTTACCGATGCTTCTCCAGTGCTTTGCCTTTTGCTGTGATCTCATGAGATTTCACTGAAAACTCATGATATTTCATAAAACTTAGTTAAACTGAATAGGAAAGTAACATGACTATGCACACTCCCTAGCTTGCCCTGGGACAAGCATCCTGACTGGCTGCTTAAAGTTTCTTTACAGTACATTTGAGGTAAAACAACTTCCTTTTTTTACATAGAGATGTTCAGGTGATATTTTCTAGTCCGCTTTTTACATGTATGTTGCATCACTTTCATGTGCTTCAACATTTGGGTATCATGTCCCTTTAATGTAAGGGTTTCTATAAATCACAGTCAGCATGTAATACAAGATCAGGGCACTATGAGTACCATGTTGTTTCCTCTGTAATGAACCAGCAGTTTTTCACACTTCTTTGTATCACTTATCTGGATAACATCTATACAAAGAAACCTCATCATTTCAGTACCGGGGTGTACTTTATTTAAAAAAAATCATTTTTTCACAATACATCACCTCTGAAGAGGGTCTCAAAATAGATTCATCTAAATTATCAGCTATTACTCAAAGACTTCAAACTACCCATTATATAAGTGTTCTATACTGGGTGCTAGAAATAAAAGATACTAGTGTAAAATACAATTTTTTTGTATGTCATTGCATTATATATACTATACATATACATAAACTATAATATATATATATATATATATATATATATATATATATATATATTGCATTATACAGGTATATACTATATTATTCTGTGAGTAGAAACTATTTTATATCAACAGTTACTTGAAAATTAAGATTTTGTGCTACATTCAGTCTAATAGAGAGCACAGATTCTGCAAATAGATTTCTTGAAGTTTGTATTTTACTTAAATATGTCCTCTTTTTCTGTGGTAGCATGGTCGCTGGGGAATTCCCGAAGCTTTAATTGAACGATATGCAGAGGATCTCAGCCAGTTGACAAAAGAAGTTGCGACTGTAATGGACCAGATTCGAGTTAGACACTTAAGGAAATTGCATCGTATGGCAGTAAGTAGGAATGTGATATCATGCTGTATAACACCTATACTTGGGCATTAAAAAAGCGTAAAACAAAAAATATTTACATATTTATTGAATCTCTTGGGAAATGAATGTATGTGCAGAACTAATACTGCAGTTTACATGGTCCATGGCTGATAGGGTCAATTCCTACAACTGCATTGGTAGGAAGCAATAAGCCTTCACAAGCTTTAAAAAAATGGGTTAATTCATATAGGAACATCAGAAACATCTGTTATAACATAAAGGGCCAAATTACAAGTTGTGTGCTATTTAGTGCTGCCATATGTGCGTATTAGAAGTTGAAAGTAAAAGCAAAGTAAAAGGTTGAGACCCGACGTGCACTAAACAAATATTGTAACTTCTTTAACATATTCTCCAAATAGAAGTTAAAGGGACACTCATGTCAAATTAAATTTTCACGATTCATATACAGCATATAATTTTAAACTACTTTCAAATTTACTTCCATTAAAAAAAATGTGCACAGTCTTTTATATTTACGCTTTTGGAGTCACCAGCTCCTACTGAGCATGTGCAAGAATTCACAGACTATACGTATATGCATTTGTGATTGGCTAATTGTTATCACATGGTACAGGGGGAGTGGAAATATACATAATTTTGAAATTTGTTAGAAAAAAATCTACTACTCATTTGAAATTCAGAGTAAATGCTTTGCATTGTCTTGTTATCTTGCATTTGTTGATTATGCAAAGCTACTGTGTTTACTGGTCCTTTAATGGAGAGCGCAGAAGAAAAAAACCTAACACCTAACGCTTGCGTGCTAACTCAACAGCAGTTATGAATATTTTACATTCCAATGTTCTTCACTGCTGGGTAAAGCAATTCAGCACTTACTCCCAGATGATGAGTGGCAAATACAACAAAACAGCTGTCCTAGGATTGTTCTGAATTGCTGTATTGATCCTGGCTAAGATTAAAAGCTGTGTATACAGCGATGCTATGGCTTAAAGGAAATCTGCATAAAAGCAGATTAAAGTAAAAAGGTATTTTTTTAATATTTATGTGAATCAATTTTATCAGATAGCGTTTATATGAGTGTAAAAGTAATTTTCAATATATTTACGTTGTGTTTAGTGCAACTTTTTTTTTAACGCACTAAACTTTATACGAGGGTTTCAGTCTCGCTAACCCAACAAGTGTAAAATGCAATTGCACTCTTACAATCCCATTTACTTTCAAATTTTAATATGTGTGCTATTTCCGTTGCGCGCAAAATGACAAAAAAAATATCTCTTGCGCGCAATAGTTAGCACGCCACTTGTAATCTAGCCCATAATGAGAGATCCTCTAAGAAGCAACAACGTAAAATATTCCTTTTATATAGCTTTTATATAGATTTAAGAATCAAGGTTTCTAAAATCTTTATAGACAGAGGGACACAAATGTCTTTCTTTACTACCACTTGTTAATTTGATACCCATTTTTATTTAACAGATAAACACCCAATCTTTAAAAAAAAAAAAATAATTTGTGATATCTTTCTCAGAGAACAGTACACAGTATATTGACAAAGAATGCTTTAGAATGCTCCTTTTGGGATTTAAACATTAAAGAGACACTCAAGTCAAAATTAAACTCATATAGAGCATGCAATTTTAAAGCAACTATCAAATTTACTTCTGTTAACAAAATGTGCACATTATTTTTATATTTACACTTTTTGAGGCACCATCTCCTTCTGAGCATGTGCAAGAATTCACAGAATATACATATATACATTTGTGATTGGCTGATGGCTGTCACATGATACAGGAGGAGTGGAAATAAACATAACTGAAAATTGTCAGAAAAAAAATCTACAACTCATTTGAAGTTCAGACTAAGTGCTAGTGCATTATCTTATTATCGTGTATGTGCTGATGATGTAAATCTACTGTATTTACTGGCATTAAATAACTCTTTAAAAAATGTCACTAACTCAACTTTATATTACAATTAGGGCTCGATTTATCATTCATATTCTCCAATATTTTCTCCTAAAAGTTCTCATGAGAAATAATTCTCCTATTTATCATTAAAAAATGTGCCTAAAATTGGGCAAGTTTGAC
Organism: Bombina bombina; assembly: GCF_027579735.1. NCBI lineage: Eukaryota > Metazoa > Chordata > Amphibia > Anura > Bombinatoridae > Bombina > Bombina bombina. The sequence goes on along the minus strand of NC_069502.1, from coordinate 619,529,218 downwards.
TGTAAAATTATTTTACTCTGTTCCCATTCTCCTTTGAGAACATGTTCTCCAAAAAAGGGTTAAATTAGATCCTTTTAGTCATATTTCATATAGTTCTCCTCAATAATTCTCCTAGTTACAAATTTATCATTGATATTCTCCTATAGAGGACTGAAAGTTCTCCTGCAATTTCCTGCATTAAAGTTCTCCATAGCTACTGTGGAGAACAGCATTAGAAATCTATTCTCTACCAGTTGTAGAAGCGATATTACAAAAAACAAAGGGCTCTAAAAGGTGCAAAAATTATCTATAACAAAGCGCAATAATAATGTTTATTGGAGCACAATAATAATTTATATTGGGGTGATAAAAAATATATATAATGGAGCGCCAGAATAATATATAACAGAGCACGATCATTATATCTAAATTTATCATTAGTTCTCCTCAGCTCTCCTATGGAGAAACGCAAAGAAAAAAACTACTTTTTTATGATAAATACGGGTGAACAGGTGTGCCTCTCCAAAGGAGAGCTGCAGAGAACTAATAGGAGAACAGAAAGGAGAATTTCCCAAATGATTGCTAAATAGAGCCCTTAGTGTAATCTTTTATCAGTTAATTAAAACTGAAAGTTACCACATTGTGTCACAGTTTTTGACAAGACTGAGCATGAACAGTTTGTTGTAGTTTACTGTTGTTTAATCTCTGTGTATTTTACCCTAGATCCCAAGTGGAGGACTTACTGAAATATGCCGAAAGCCCATTTGCCCGGGTCAGATTTCTACTGTCACAGATTGGCTTGTTTCTATTGGACTACCTATGTACATCCGGCCAATCACAGAGGCAGGATTCACCGAACTAAGTAAAGTGCCTACTCTTTCAAAGACTCACTTACTGCAAGCTGGTATAAAAGAGGAAAAGCATATTAACAAGCTCCTAAGTGCAGCAAGACTCGTTAAAATGATTACTCCAGAGGTTGTTTAAACCAATTGCTTTTTCAGAGACCTGCTTCTGCTGTCCAATCTTAAAATATGCGGGCTAAGATCAAAAGCACATGGATTTCCTAACAAGATATCCTAAACTGACTTGAATCTTCTATATGATGACTCTAAGCAGTCTTACATTGGACTTTCAGCTGCTTTGCTTGACTGAAATGATTGTACATACTAAATGTGTGTTGTGCAGCAAATAGCAAAAATGACAAACAAGTGCTTTGCCGTGTTGTACTGTTTATCATCATTCCAACAGTGAGGGGCCATAGCTACACATAGCAACACATGGATTCAGCTATCTAGCACCTCAACATGACTAATACCATTGTGCTGTCTCATTACTGAGAATTCAGTATTGTTTGGGGCTTCTTCATAATAACCAAATTATTTTGCCTTAAAACATATTTTAGTATAATGTGTATATTGTATTGTTTTATTACTGGTTGACCATTTTTAAGTTTATCATCTGGCTTCCAGACAAATGTAATATGCAATATGTGGGATATGTTTTCTGACTTCAAGGTTCATTTATAGCAAACACTATTGGACTTAAGTACAATTTTCATCTTCTCCTGTTAGTGCTTCCTAAAAGGTCTCTGCCACACTATCCATATCCTGCTAGTCAAAGACTATAAGGTTATTAATTCAATTCCATTTATTGGGCCTATTCCAAAAAAGTGATGATTTTAAACCTTACCTGCGGTATGATTGAAATATAAGGTAAGACCAAAAACATTGCTTTTCTCGGATATCTCACCAATATATGGACTTTAAATTAAATATCCATAATAGTGGAAAAATGTACATGCTTTAGTTGTTTTCTCTCTGGTAACTCAGCGAATCTCTACAGCTCCTGAACAGTATTTTAACTATGTGTTTAACCCCTTTGTGTGGGTTAAACACAGCATTGCAGAGTCACTAGTGATTACATTACATGCTCTAACCAATTAAAAACATGTATTTTTTCACAGTTTAGGGCCTATTAAAACATTGATTGTTCCTCTTGTCTTTGTTTATTGTTTACAAATCTATTTTAACTGAATAGGTTGGCAGCATTTTTAACATATCGTGTATCATGAATTCATCAGCATCTGTAATTCTGTTGAAACCACATCCAAGTGAGATTTACACCTGTAAATTGCTTTACCTGGCAGTTACAATACAATTGCTTATAAGGCTGTGTTGACTGTAAGAGTTTCAGGAGAATTTAGGCCAGTGTATATTATGGATGTAATGATGGATTCTCCTTTGTAATTAGGCTTGAACAGTGAATATCACTTACACTACACTAGCACTACATATCACATGACAATTCACATAGCACAACAACATCAATTTTAAAAATAGGTTTTAATGTATATCTGTACACTATATAGAAGATGACTAAAGTTGACTTGCACTAAACAGTGTTACTCTATGGATCCAAGATGGGTTAAAATAAAGTAGGCATTAAAGGGACATAAAACCCAAAACATTTCTTTCATGATTTAGATAGAACATAACATTTTAAACAACTGTCTAATTTACTTTGATTATCCATTTTTCTTCATTTACTTGTTATCCATTGTTAAAAAGCAGAAATGTAAGCTCAAAAGTGTGCACGTGTCTGCAGCACTATATAGCAGCAGTTTTGCAACAATGTTATACATTAGCAGGAGCACTAGATGGCAGCACTATTTCCTGTCATGTAGTGCTTCAGGCATGTGCACGCTACCTACCTAGGTATCTCTTTAACAAAGAATAACATAAGAATGAAATAAATTTGAAGTTAATTGGAAACTTTTTAAAAATGGTATTCTCTATCTGAATCATGAAAGAAAATTTTGGGGTTTAGTGTCCCTTTAATTGTTTTTATGATTTTAAAGCCATCATAGAGTTTATATGAATGATATTTTTTTTCCTTTTACAAACTTTATTGAGACATTCAAAAGTACAAAGTCAAAGAAGAATAACAATATCACATTTAACTCTTAATTGTATAATTTTCCTTAGATGACAGATACCAAATCATACACATTAAAAGTACTAATTATCCTATTTCATTCATGGACTTTATCTTAAAAAAAATTCAAGTCACCTAACTAATATTTTTGCAGTCCCTTGTTGATGAGCTTTGTTTTTTACTCCACTGTGATAAATACCTGACATTGCTCTTTGCTTATATGCATATTTATAATTCAATAATGCTTTAATAAGGCTTGCAGTGTTGGGTTCAATAACAAACCTTTCTTTGTAAAGTAGCCATATTTACATATTGGGTTATTTATAGATTGCAATTTTAGGTCTTTGAATTAGCATATGCTGGTAAATAGGCAATATAAACTATCTCAATAGATTATTGTTTTCATACAAATTTCTTATCATTTTGACACATTTTTCCTACATACTTCAGAATATTTAAGTTATTGAAATGATCATAACAAAGACAAACTATATATTCAAGGTTAAAGGGACATGAAGCCCAAATGTTTTTTCTTTCATATATTTTTAATATATTTCCAATTTGTTTCTTTAATCAATTTTGCTTCATTCTCTTGGAATCCTTTGCTGAATGAGCAGCATAACACTACTAGACGCTATCGGAACACATTGGTAAGCCAATGACAAAAGGTATATATCAGCAGTCACCAATCAGCAGCTAACGCTCCTGAGCCTACCTATATATGGTTTTCAACAAAGGATACAAAGTGTACTAAAAAAATGGATAATAGAAGTGAATTGGAAAATTGTTTAAAATGATATACTCTATCTAAATGATGAAAGAAAATGTTTGGGTTTCCTGTCCCTTTAATGAGGCATTAAAGGGGCAGTATACACCAATTTTCATATAACTGCATTTAATAGACAATACTATAACGAATAATATGCACAGATACTGATATAAAAATTCAGTGTAAAACCTTTTAAAAACTTACTTAGAATCTCCCAATTTAACACTGTTAATGAGATAAGTCTGGGACACCCACTGAAAGGTGCTGATAGCAGAACCTCCCCTGCATATGAAAAGACCCATTACACAAACAGAAGCAGTCTGAAGTCTGTATACATTGGTATACATCTAAAACTTTGGGGCTTGGTTAGGAGCCTGAAAATCAGCACAATGTTATTTAAAAATAAGCAAAACTATACACTTTTTACAAAAACACTCATAGATGGGCTATATAAATGGATAATTTATGCAAACAAAATTATAGAGTATAATGTCCCTTTAAGAATTAATATTTGTATACCTCAGGTTATCCAAACAGGTGCATGAGAAATCAGCTCTCACAGTAGCTATTGGCATTAATCAAGTGTTCACTGTTCAATCAATCTTACTGATGCTATGTTGAAGAGTTTTTTTTAAATCCAGATCTTGATATCCATTAATGTGGCACCATCCTCTCTCTTTGACCAGCCAGTTCTGACTTCTGAACCCTTAAAAATGTACATATTTTATAGAAGAATAGGGGTGTCCTGCCAAGACCAAAATATCTATTACATATGTTTATGGATAAAAATGCTTGTCATATAGCAAGCTATTCCTCTAAAAGTGTTATTATTCTTCTGCCTGCTGATTACTGTCCCAGGGTAGAATTAGTTCTATTAAAAGGACAAAATATACAGGTAAGATTAAAACAAAGCACCTCATACATTGTGCATGTTTATATCAATATGTTGATAGTAATTCAGATTCAATTTAATACTTTTAGATTAAAGTGCTTTTTACAAATTTAAAAACCTATTTTAACAGAATCAGTTTATCTATACAAAGTGATATAGCCCCATCTAGTTTTTTTTCTTGTTTTACTATATTCAGAAAGATCAGCAATATAATATGTGTGCAAAATACACTTAACGCACCCTTGCCATATTCCTATACCATATGTGAACATTTTGCTGATCAGCATACTGCTCTCCACTTTCTGAGTTTAAAGGGATATTGTTTTTTACTAATTTAAATTGCCCATCTGAAATAGCAGCATTTAAATACGGTGAAATTTAAAAAAAAAAATGCCTAAAAAAATAAGTTAAAGCTGTTTAAATTTAGCGTAAAGTTAATATAGTAATATAAGATTTGTACTTCCTGCTAAGGCACGTTGGCTGATAGGTACTTTCTGAGAGTGCTCATTAGCTGATCATTTGTAAGACATGACAATTACCAGGAAGGATCTATCAGCCAAAGCGCCTAAGCAGGAAGTACATATCTATTAGTGGGGATTTAAATTAAAACATTTTTTTTTCAGGCAAAGATAATTTCACCATGTTAGTTACAGCACTTTCAAATGAATGATAAATATATTTTTTTGACTATACAGTGTCCCTTTAAAGGGACAGTACACTGTAAAATTGTTTTTCCATTAATGAATTTTAAATGACTTGTTATACCAACTGAAGAGTATAAAATATTTGAGAAATTCCATTTTCATGCTTATTTGTGTATTTGAAGTAGCTGATTTTGTGCTTTGAAACCACAGCCTATTACAATGGGTTGAACTTAAAGGTGATATCAGATCTCATTATGTTCTTATCTTTTATTTGGCTGGAACACCAAAGCTCAATACATAGAGAGAACAATGGAAAATTATCATTTTATTACTTAACTATCCTGCATCCCACTGAGAGTGTAATCTCTTCTGCTGGCTGTGTATACTTAGGCTATTCAATAGCCTATACTCCAGTATTAATTTGTTCAGTGTAGGTGGCGATACCACAGGCTAAATCAGCTATTTCAAATGCTGAAATAGGAGTAAAGGAGCTACTTGTAACCAATTTAATACACTCTAGTCTAGCAGGTTAAAAGGATCATTGGGAATAATTTAAAGGGGATACATTGTTTGGGTGAACTGTCCCTTTAATGGTAGATAGACTAGTTGCAGTGAATACATGCCAAAGTATGTTTTTTCTATATCTTTCTCTTGTAGGAAGCTCAGTTTTTAACAATTCCTTGTACTGGTCAGGTAGTAATTGAAAATAAAGTTTAATGCAAGAATATCTACAGTAAATCCAGTTAGCATCAGTACAGACACAGTATTTTGCCATTTCATCCTAATTAGTATATCTACAACCTAAAGTTTCTTCTAGTAATATTTTTATATTATTGATATATCACATAGCTTGGTTTCTGGCTTGTGCTGGTTTGATTTTTTCTTTATTAGGTTGGTAAGTAAAGAATACAGGATTCTATCAATTATTTTATTGAGTTGTTATTTTTATATTTCTTTAGAACATCATGTAAATTATAAAAAAACAAATCACCAGTAATATAACATTTATATGTTACTGCAATAGTCCATAGTTTTATATATCTATAGACAGATATTCATTACTCATAGCCTATTAATATATGCTGTATGAATCATTATTCTGATCACATCTGTCATCACTGACAACCTACTCAAATATAGCCTGAGACTGGGTGCAATTAATAACCCACTGTTGATCAATTTCCTTTCATCTGCTAATGCTCATATCATGTGTATATTTTTCTATGCTATTTTTTTTTTGGGAGGGGGGGACATAAATATTGTTACAAAATATAAATTACTCCTTGTACAGTTCTTTTTAGTTTTGAACTATATACAGAGTTTTATTTTATGCCAAATGTATAACTGTATAAATAATATAGCATATTTAACATATTTTTAAGTATTCGTGAGAAGGATGTACTGAATCTGATCCTCTTATGACCAACTGACTGTGTATCACTATAGCATTGGTGAGCTCTCAGTATAAAATGGAACCAATTCACAGTTGTTAGATGTTAACACTTTTGCAGAGTAACAAATGATCGACCATAATTTCTCACCAATTAGGGGTATTTATCACATACAGTTTATAGTAGGTTGAATTTTAGGTTCAGGAAGTTTAAGCTGCCTTCTCTATTTTTAACCAAGTCCGCATCCTGGTTTAAAGGGACACTAAACCCATTTTTTTTTCTTTCATGATTCAGATAGAGAATGCAATTTTAAGCAACTTTCTATTTTACTCCTATTATCAATTTTCTTTGTTCTCTTGCTATCTTTATTTAAAAATCAGGAATGTAAAACTTAGGAGCTGGCCCATTTTTGGTTCAGAACCTGGGTTGCACTTGCTTATTGGTTTGCTAAGTGTAGCCATCAATAAGCAAGCACTATCCATGGTGCTGAACCTAAAATAGTCCAGCTCCATAAGCATTATGTTCCTGCTTTTTAAATAAAGATAGAACAAAGAAAAATGTATAATAGGAGTAAAATAGAAAGTTGCTTACAATTGCATTCTCTATCTGAATCATGAAAGAAACAAATTGGGTTTAGTATCACGTTAACAGTAATATTAATAGTGTAATGAAAAACTTGAAACAAAATCCTCATTCCATAAAAGGGATTATAATTGGAAACCTCTTTGTACAATATGTTCATTGTGCTACAGAGGTTATGTTTACAAGCCCATTTTGTTTCTTAACAAACCTATTTCTGATCCAATATTTGTAAAGCATGGTGGCATTTTATTTTGTGATCTATATGTATTCAATATAACATTTTTGTTTTTGCTAAGAACATGACAGTTATAGTTTGATAGCTGGAATAAATATACTTGCAGCAGTGTAAATAAAATCTATTCCCATGGTTGACATTAAAAGACAGAAACATCTATAACGGAAAGTTATTTGTGGTTTATTAATTGGAGTTTATTTTGGTTGAAAAGCATACCTACCTAGGTAGCTTCAGGGGCAGCAATGCACCACTGCTGATTGGTGGCTGCAAATATATGCCTTTTGTCATTGGATCTGCTAGCTCCCAATTGTTCATTGCTGCTCTTTCAACAAAGGATACCAAGAGAATGAAGCATATTTGGTAACATAAGTAAATTGAAAAGCTGTTTAAGAATGATCTATCTGAATTATGAAAGAAAATTTTGGGCTTTATGTCCGTTTAATCAGCATTAAAGTCAATAAAAGCTGACCATGGTTCTTTACAAATGTTGGGGCATTTTGCGCTACAAAAAAAAGAAATAAAAAGCATTGCTTTCTGCAAGCTAGTTTTACATTTTCACCAATACATTACTGTGTTCCAGGCGCATTCAACTCCACTCTTGGTCAGTGGCTGTTCCAGGCTTTAAGAATCCCTAAGCATGGTCTTGACATCTAATGAATTATTAATTAGGTAGAGAACACCTTAAATCCTGGCCAGTTTGAAGAGCTTGAGGAGTGGAGTTGGACACTACTACTATACGTATTAATTGAAGCCGTAGTGTTGTTTTAAAAGAAATATAACCTTAAACATATTACAACTAACAATGTTGCACTTTCTGTATATGAAATCCATATTTAAATAACTTATTTTTATCCATTTCTCTGAAATTGTAATTAGCTGTAATATACAAGATATCAACATGCTATTGCAGTTTGCTTCAGCCCAAGAAAGCTGTGTAATGTAAAAATATAAATGTGTAAAGATTATTGTATTTGTCTAGCAAAGCTATGGTTGAACAAAATACTTTGTTTTTTTCCCCTGTGAATTGAAATATATCTATGATAATGTCATTCTGTTCTTATGGAGAAAAAAAATTAAATAAAATGACACCGTCTTCTTTGTGTTTCTTTTCATATGTTTTACTGGAATATTTTTTCAGTTCTATATTGCACTTTGAATTATTTTATGTACTTGCTATATACGGTTTTCCTGTACTTTTTATGTACAGTAGAAAATATATTTGGTTCATCCAACCAGCATAAATCAGCATCAATATTTAACAGCTGGTGATTTCTTTCATGTAATTAGCAAGAGTCCATGAGCTAGTGACATATAGGATATACATTCCTACCAGGAGGGGCAAAGTTTCCCAAACCTCAAAATGCCTATAAATACACCCCTCACCACACCCACAATTCAGTTTTACAAATTTTGCCTCCTATGGAGGTGGTGAAGTAAGTTTGTGCTAGATTCTTCGTTGATATGCGCTTCGCAGCAGGCTGAAGCCCGGTTTTCCTCTCAGAGTTCAGTGAATGTCAGAGGGATGTGAAGAGAGTATTGCCTATTTGAATACCATGGTCTTCCTCTAGGGGATCTATTTCATAGGTTCTCTGTTATCGGTCGTAGAGATTTCTTCTCCTACCTCCCTTTTCAGATCGACGATATACTCTTATATACCATTACCTCTACTGATTTTCGTTTCAGTACTGGTTTGGCTATCTACTATATGTAGATGAGTGTCTTAGGGTAAGTAAGTCTTATTTTATTTATGACACTCTAAGCTATGGTTGGGCACTTTATATGTAAAGTTCTAAATATATGTATTTAAAATTATATTTGCCATGATTCAGGATAATCAGTATTCCTTCATTCAGAATCTCAGTTTCATTATTTGGGATAATGCATATGAATAAATAATTTTTTTCTTACCTTAAAAATTTTCAATTGACTTTTTTCCCTTTTTTCCCCGTGGGCTCGCAGGGGCAGAAAATGCTTCAATTTATTGCATCTAATGTTCAGGATGTCCCTGTTAAAGTAAAATAATTTGTTTCTAATTCTATTAGGAAGGCTCTGTCTGTTATTCCTCCTTCCAGTAAAAGTAAAGGTCTTTTAAAACTTCTCATATTTCAGATGAATTTTTAAGTGACCGCCATCATTCTGACTTATCTGTTTCTGATGAGGATCTATCTGGTTCAGAAGATTCTGCTTCAGATATTGACACTGATAAATCTTCATATTTATTTAAGATGGAGTTTATTCGTTCTTTACTTAAAGAAGTGTTGATTGCATTAGATATGGAGGAGTCTAGTCCTCTTAATAATAAATCTACTAAGCATTTAAATTCAGTTTTTAAACCTCATGTAGTTATTTCAGAAGTTTTTCCAGTTCCTGATGCTATTTCAGAAGTAATTTCTAGGGAATGGAATAGTCTGGGTACTTCATTTACTCCTTCTCCAAGGTTTAAGAAATTTACCCTGTGCCATCTGATAGATTAGAATTTTGGGACAAAATCCCTAAAGTTGATGGGGCTATCTCTACTCTTGCTAAACGTACTACTATTCCTACGGCGGATAGTACTTCCTTTAAGGATCCTTTAGATAGGAAGCTTGAATCCTTTCTAAGGAGAGCTTATTTATGTTCAGGTAATCTTCTTAGACCTGCTATTTCTTTGGCTGATGTTGCTGCAGCTTCCACTTTCTGGTTGGAGGCTTTAGTGCAACAAGTGTCAGATCATAATGCTTATAGCATTGTTAAACTTCTTCAACATTCTAATAACTTTATTTGTGATGCCATTTTTGATATCATTAGAATTGATGTCAGGTATATGTATTTAGCTATTTTAGGTAGAAGAGCTTTATGGCTTAAATCTTGGAATGCAGATATGACTTCTAAGTCAACTTTGCTTTCTCTTTCTTTCCAAGATAATAAATTATTTGGTTCACAGTTGGATTCTATAATTTCAACTGTTACTGGGGGGAAAGGAACCTTTTTGCCTCAGGACAAAAAATCTAAAGGTAAATATAGGGCTGCTAATCGTTTTTGTTCCTTTCGTCAGAATAAGGAACAGAAGCCTGACCCTTCCCCTAAAGGAACGGTTTCCATTTGGAAACCTTCTCCAGTCTAGAATAAATCCAAGCCTTTTAGAAAGTCAAAACCAGCTCCCAAATCCGCATGAAGGTGCGGCCCTCATTCCAGCACAGCTGGTAGGGGGCAGGTTACGATTTTTCAAAGATATTTGGATCAATTCGATTCACAGTCTTTGGATTCAGAATATTGTTTCACAAGGGTACAGAATAGGTTTCAAGGTAAGGCCGCCTGTGAGAAGATTTTTTCTCTCACGCATTCCAGTAAACCCAGTGAAGGCTCAGGCATTTCTGAAATGTGTTTCAGACCTAGAGATGGCTGGGGTAATTGTGCCAGTTCCAGTTCTGGAACGGGGTCTGGGGTTTTACTCAAATCTATTCATTGTACCAAAGAAGGAGAATTCCTTCAGACCAGTTCTGGATCTAAAAATATTGAATCGTTATGTAAGGATACCAGCATTCAAAATGGTGACTATAAGGACTATTCTGCCTTTTGTTCAGCAAGGGCATTATATGTCTCCAATAGACTTACAGGATGCATATCTTCATATTCCAATTCATCCAGATCACTATCAGTTCCTGAGATTCTCTTTTCTAGACAAGCATTACCAGTTTGTTGCCCTTCCGTTTGGTCTAGCAACAGCTCCAAGGATCTTTTCAAAGGTTCTCGGTGCCCTTCTCTCTGTAATCAGAGAACAGGATATTGTGGTATTTCCTTATTTGGATGATATCTTGGTACTTGCTCAGTCTTTACATTCTGCAGAATCTCATACAAATCAACTTGTGTTGTTTCTTCAAAGACATGGTTGGCGGATCAATTTACCAAAGAGTTCCTTGGTTCCTCAGACAAAGGTAACCTTTTTGGGTTTTCAAATAGATTCAGTGTCCATGACTTTGTCTCTAACAGAAAAGAGACGTCTGAAGTTGGTTTCAGCTTGTCGAAACCTTCAGTCTCAATCATTCCCTTCGGTAGCTTTGTGCATGGAAATTCTAGGTCTCATGACTGCTGCATCGGACGCGATCCCCTTTGCTCGCTTTCACATGAGACCTCTCCAGCTTTGTATGCTGAACCAGTGGTGCAGGGATTATACAAAGATATCACAATTAATATCCTTAAATCCCAATGTTCGATCTTCTCTGACTTGGTGGTTGAATCACAATCGTCTAATTCAAGGGGCCTCTTTTGTTCGTCCAACCTGGACTGTGATCTCAACAGATGCGAGTCTTTCAGGTTGGGGAGCTGCATGGGGGTTTGGGAATTTCAGGAGGTGAAATTACCAATCAACATTTTGGAACTCCGTGCGATTTTCAGAGCTCTTCAGTTCTGGCCTCTTTGAAGAGAGAATCGTTTATTTGTTTTCAGACAGACAATGTCACAACCGTGGCGTATGTCAATCATCAAGGTGGGACTCACAGTCCTCAGGCTATGAAAGAAGTATCTCGGATACTTGTATGGGCAGAATCCAGCTCCTGTCTAATCTCTTCGGTTCACATCCCAGGTGTAGACAATTGGGAAGCGGATTATCTCAGTCGCCAGACGTTACATCCGGGTGAATGGTCTCTTCACCCAGAGGTATTTCTTCAGATTGTTCAAATCTGGGGACTTCCAGAAATAGATCTGATTGCCTCTCATCTAAACAAGAAACTTCCCAGGTATCTGTCCAGATCCAGGGATCCTCAGGCGGAAGCAGTGGATGCGTTGTCGCTTCCTTGGAATTATCAACCTGCTTATATCTTTCTGCCTCTAGTTCTTCTTCCAAAAGTGATTTCCAAAATTCTAATGGAACGTTTGTATTGCTGGTGGCTCCAGCATGGCCTCACAGGTTTTGGTATGCGGATCTCGTTCGGATGGCAAGTTGCCAACCTTGGACACTTCCATTAAGGCCAGACCTTCTATCTCAAGGCCCATTTTTCCATCAGGATCTCAAATCATTAAATTTGAAGGTATGGAGATTGAACGCTTGATTCTTAGTCATAGAGGTTTCTCTGACTCAGTGATTAATACTATGATACAGGCTCGTAAGTCTGTGTCTAGAAAGATTTATTACCGAGTCTGGAAGACTTACATTTCTTGGTGTTCTTCTCATAAATTCTCTTGGCATTCTTTTAGAATTCCTAGGATTTTACAGTTTCTTTAGGATGGTTTGGATAAGGGTTTGTCTGCAAGCTCTTTGAAAGGTCAAATCTCTGCTCTTTCTGTTCTTTTTCACAGAAAGATTGCTAATCATCCTGATATTTATTGTTTTGTACAGGCTTTGGTTTGTATCAAGCCTGTCATTAAGTCAATCTCTCCTCCTTGGAGTCTTAATTTGGTTCTGAGGGCTTTACAGGCTCCTCCGTTTGAACCTATGCATTCTCTGGATATTAAATTACTTTTTTGGAAAGTGTTGTTCCTTTTGGCCATCTCTTCTGCTAGAAGAGTTTCTGAGTTATCTGCTCTTTCTTGTGAATCTCCTTTTCTGATTTTTCATCAGGATAAGGCGGTGTTGCGGACTTCATTTAAATTTTTACCTAAGGTTGTGAATTCTAACAACATTAGTAGATAAATTGTTGTCCCTTCATTGTGTCCTAATCCTAAGAATTCTATGGAGAGATCTTTAAATTCTTTGGATGTAGTAAGAGCTTTGAAAAATTATGTTGAAGCTACTAAAGGTTTTAGAAAGACTTCTAGTCTATTTGTTACCTTTTCTGGTTCCAGGAAAGGTCAGAAGGCTTCTGCCATTTCCTTGGCATCTTGGTTAAAGTCTTTGATTCATCATGCTTATGTAGAGTTGGGTAAGTCCCCGCCTCAAAGGATAACGGCTCATTCTACTAGGTCAGTTTCTACTTTCTGGGCTTTTAGGAATGAAGCTTCTGTTGATCAGATTTGCAAAGCAGCAACTTGATCTTCTTTGCATACTTTAACTAAATTCTACCATTTGGATGTTTTTTCTTCTTCTGAAGCAGTTTTTGGTAGAAAAGTACTTCAGGCAGCTGTTTCAGTTTGATTCTTCTGCTTATAATTTCAGTTTTTTTCATTATAAGATTAAAACTTTTTGATTTGGGTTGTGGATTATTTTTTCAGCGGAATTGGCTGTCTTTATTTTATCCCTCCCTCTCTAGTGACTCTTGCATGGAAGTTCCACATCTTGGGTATTTGCTATCCCATACGTCACTAGCTCATGGACTCTTGCTCATATTAGCAAGAGTCCATGAGGCCCACCCTTTTTTGTGGTGGTTATGATTTTTTTGTATAAAGCACAATTATTCCAATTCCTTATTTTTTATTCTTTCGCTCCTTTCTTATCACCCCACTTCTTGGCTATTTGTTAAACTGAATTGTGGGTGTGGTGAGGGGTGTATTTATAGGCATTTTGAGGCATTTTGAGGCATAAAGGTTTTAGAAAGACTTCTAGTCTATATCTAGACATGAAACCCCCATTTTATTCTCTTTCTTCCATGATTCAGATAGAGCATGCAATTTTAACCAACTTTCTAATTTACTCCTATTATCATTTTTCTTCGTTCTCTTGGCTTTATTTGAAAAGCAGGAATGTAAGCTTAGGAGCCAACTCATTTTTGGTTCAGAACCTGGGTAGCACTTGCTGATTGGTGGCTAAATGTCATGCTGTTGCTTACTATGTATTGAAGAAAATAAACTTTCATATGGTGTTGCATTTGTGCAATTTATTTTCTAAATTTTATTGGGCTGCTTAGAAAACAAGGTATAATTTGTCCGTCTCACAGAATAAAAAAAGAAACAGAAATTGATGTCTAAATGAAAAAAAGTGCAGAAGACAAAAACAACTTCTGTGCAGGGGTGTCAAATGGCTGAGCTGTGAAGAAAAGAATCTACTACCAGATCTGTTTCCTGGTTTTCACTAGTGAGAAAAACGTGATACCATTATGCACACAGTTAAATATAAAATATCATAAATACCTTAAAACTAATCAATTTAATATTATTCCTCAGATTTTTAGTTGTGTCACCCCACCTATTGTGAGTGCTACTGTTTCACACATTAAAAAGAAGATGATTTTTCTCTTTGGATGTTTCAGAGATTTTTAGGAGCCCTATGTTGTTTCGGGTGTCATTTAGACTATTGACTGCACTCTCCTTATTAGTAAACCCGGGGTCTCTGTTCATGAATGGGATTTTTTTTAGAAACCATAATGGGATTCAAAACAGCGGTGTATTATTTTGCTTTAAAGTTACAAACTGATCTGGCCCAGATTACAAGAGGAGTGCAAATATTTTAGCACTATTGTGTGTTAACATCAATCAAGCACAATCAATTATGTTTCTATATTTGGACGCATATTACAAGTCCAAAGTTATTTTTTATTACTCAGTTGATAGTCTGGGGCACTGTGCCAAACATATTGTAATAGAAAACATTAGTACAGTGCAATTGCAATACTAGAAGTTAACCAAATAAAGGCCACACTGTACTGAACAGGTTTATTCTAATATTGCAGTTGCACTGTTATTAAAATGAAACATGTTTGGTACAGTGCGATTGAGATATTAGAACTAAAAATGTTCAGTACATTGCTAACTTGTAGTGGATATACAATTATAAATACGTCTTCTATGGGAAATTGGTATAAAAATAAAAGAACACGATAAAAGTTAAAAACATTTTTTTTTCTTAAGTGTCGAACTTAGTAAAAATACATAATATAGTATATTACAGTATAATATATACATATATATATATATATATATATATATATATATACACAGTACATATATATTAATTAGAGATTTGCAGGGAAGAAAATGTTTGAAATTCGTTTCCCTGAATATTCTTTGCCTGCACTGTTCGAATTTGAATTTTTGTTAAACATTTGCATTAATTTTCATTAAATGAATGTAACTATTTCAAAACTACAGGATACCTGTAGCTACAATACTTACATTAGCGCACTCTGGAGAGAGCGCAAACACAATCTTCTTGCCAGAGACTTGTTCAGGCTAACAGGAAGCTTAGCCATTCGGCTAAGCAGTAAAATGATTGAAGCTTAGATCTGGGTGCCGAGCCCGCTAAGCTTCCTGTTAGTGCAGCCAGAGACCTGGCAAGAAGAAGATCTGGTTGGTGTCCTCTACAGAACACGTTAAGGTAAGTATTTTAAAGGAAAATAATAAATACTTTACAAATTTCCGCAGTATTTTTTCATTTTCTTAAAATTTAACTGGTGCATTCATTATGATATTCATTTTTGTTTACGAAAACCAAAATCCTTTTTCAGTAAGCATTTATCCAAAAATGAATGCACATCTCTAATATATATATATATATATATATATATATATATATATATATATATATATATATATATACTATAATAAATAAAGATGTGTGGTAGTGCACAATTAGACTCTCAAATTCCAACACTCACAAACTGTGCTGGTTGTCCCAAAATAATATACAATGCAATAAGAGAGAAGGATTGAGCGAAATTTATCAGTCAATCAAAGAGGGACACAGGCCGCACTTAGTTAACCAGAGTTTTATTTACTATGTAATTCTGAACAACCGTAAATCAGAACGTCTACCCTCCACCCTATTCCTTTAAAGCGGAATACACACCAAATTAAAAATACACAGGTATTAAGAACAGGCTGGCCAGCTATTCATTGAAACATATCTCACAGGCTGTCATACACCATATACATAGTATCTAATATACACATAATATCTGTACTGCAAAAGTAACTTGGGAGACAAGTAAATAAGGAACTTAGTAATAAAAAAAAGTCCGTCAGTTATTACGGGGCCCCAAAGTTGCAGCTGTTATTAACAAGTAACTGTTCAGTTTCCAAGCTCTCAGTGTATACACACGCTCTGGATCTGGACACAATTTCTTTACTTTATTGTTGCACAATGTAACAGCTTGATTGCAAGATTTATGCTTGTGATTTCTTTTTATGGTCAAATTTGTGAGTGATATACATGCAGTGTCTTTCTGAAGATTAACGCACAATGTACCCTGGCGGGACAGACCCGGCTGTCAGTCGCAAGACTTTAAAGCCAATATAAAGGACTATTTATTCAGTACCTGTTATAGCAGTTTAGGCAATGCAAGAGTCTTTGTTGCTGCAATGAGGCTGCTTCACTTGCTTACCGCCATGTACCCTTTAGCGTTACAACGTTCCTCAGTAAAATTCAAATGCCGCTGGCTCTGTTCTCAGCTGCTCACAGCTGTTCACCTGTCGTGCTTTGCTCAATCATGACGCGTTTCTCCCCTCCCACATAGGGCTGAGTGTCGGGGGCCTCATCAGATGTGTATCTAGGGGGATGTGTCTCAGGCTTTATATTGCCATTGGTTATCAGTACCTCCCCCTCTCTTTCACAGCACTATTTTACCTACACAGCTTCAAAACAAAACCGTGTCTTTTAATCGGTGTCAAACCGCACACAAAGGAACTGATCATTAATATTTACAAAATGTACATAGAGATAGATTGGATTGCAACACATTGCGGATTCTTATAATTTTATAGTGACGAATCTATGGACACACTTCCACTACTAGATCCATTGCTTTTTACCTACATTTACTTGTTATAAATATAGTTATATAGCTATTATGTTCTTTTTAAGTTAACAAAGCTTTCAATTGATGAACATTAAAGCCTGCATTGTTCTGTAGTAAAAAAAGGATGTGGAGCTTCCTAAATGTCACTGCCTTCTTTTGACCAAATACATGTTAATCTCAAGTTAACCCTTTTTGCTTATACATACTTTAGATGAGGAGAGTTGTTCATACGAAATGTGCATACTCTATTTTTTCATTTAAGCCTATTGGGCTTAAGGTGTTTAACCTAAAAATCCATCTTGATTCATGCTGCAAGATGATT
This sequence comes from Bombina bombina, assembly GCF_027579735.1. Classification (NCBI taxonomy): domain Eukaryota; kingdom Metazoa; phylum Chordata; class Amphibia; order Anura; family Bombinatoridae; genus Bombina; species Bombina bombina. The sequence goes on along the minus strand of NC_069502.1, from coordinate 619,511,886 downwards.
TTGTCTAGGTGACCACCCCCTCTATTCTGTTTTAACTGTTCAATGCCCATAATTTGCAGCTTCGTGTGATCTGAGTTATGGTAGAGTTTGAAGTGCCTTGCTACTGGGCTATCTTTGTCCTCGTTTTTAATATCATCTCTATGCTCTCGGATTCTACTTTTGAACTCTAGTAGTTTTCCCTACATAGAATCTGGGACATGAACAGTTAAGCAGGTATATTACGTTTTTAGAGGTGCATGATATCCTCTCTCTTACATGATATACCTTACCCCTAGTTGGGGTGCTGAATGTGGCAGATCTTTTAACAAATGGACAATATACGCAGTGTCCACATGGTACACTGCCTGCTTTATGTTGTGACGCTGTTAACCAATTCTTGGTTTCCTCTTTTTTAAATTCGCTGTGTACTAGCATGTCCTTTATGCTTGGGGCCCTTCTCGCCGTCAATAATGGATATTCTGATATGCATCCCCTAAGTGATGCATCGTCAGACAATATGTGCCAATGGTTATCGAGGATACTTTTTAGCTTCCTCCAGTGTGAATTATATTCCGTAATTAGTCTCACTTCTGTGTCACTATTTGATTTCTTTTTGGAATATAGGAGGTCAGTTCTACAGGTTTTTCTTGCTCTCACCCATGCTTTTTCCACTATTTTTCGAGAGTAACCCCTTGCTAGGAATCTGTCTGCCATTATTTTAGCTTGTTCTTCAAATACTTTTGTTGAAGAGCAACATCTTTTGAGCCTCAAAAATTGGCCTATGGGCACACCTCTTTTTTGATGCTCAGGGTGATGGCTATTCGCCTACAGCAAACTATTTGTTGCTGTTTGTTTGCGATGGATGTTAGTATGCAGTATGTTGTCTTGTTTTGTTATTTTTAAATCAAGAAAAATTGCACTTTCTGTGCTGATGTTATATGTGAGGAATAGGTTAAGATCATTTTTATTCAGGATGTTGACAAATTCATGAACTGACTTTTCATCACCCTTCCAGAGAACAAGTATGTTGTCCACGAACCTCAACCAGAGTATGATATGTCTATCTACCCATTCTGAGAGTTCGCTGAAGACATACTTGGTTTCCCAAAAACCTAGGTGCAAACAGGCGTACGTTGGTGCGTTTAAAATTTCTGATGACAAATGGGAAACTGACATAAATGAGGCCTTTAAACCAGTTATTAATGTTGATGAAACAAATATAGATGAAAGAAGCAGTGACATATTTACAGCATTTAAAGAATACAAAAAGAAAGCAATAAAAGAACTTAAAGTAAAATGGGAATTGGTTAGCCTACAAAATTATGTCAAAGAAGATCTAATCCCAAGAGGCCTCAGAATAAGGCTAGATCCAGGAATCAGTTTAAGAGGGGAAGAAGCAAATAATGATTTCATAGTAAAATGGAATAATATACTAACAAAATGCACATTAGAATTGATGCAACTAATAATAGATGAAGATCAGAAACGGTTAGAACAATATAAAACAGACACTACAGTGATGTATGAAAAAGTTAACCTTTATGCACAAGACCCAGCCTTTGAGAAACTCAATAAAGATATGCAAAGAGTCTTGGAAAAATTACAAGGAGAGATTAAATTTAGAAAAAGAAGGAAAATGATGAGGGATAAAGATGACTTTAAAAGTGGAAAAATTTATTTATATAAAAACAATAATTTGACACGACAATCTTATGACTCAGGGACAGACAATTCAGATGTTGAACTAGACACACAACCCCAAAACATTAGAGAAACACTACAGACTAGACTCCCTTTAGGAGGAGGACAAGGAGGGGGGGACGACGGAAAAGGGGTAGATGGGTACTCCTACAGGAGACCCAGACAGAGAGGCAGAGGGGGGAGAAACCGCCAATATCGACAGAATCAGATGGACAGAATGACAACGAGGAATCAAAAGAACGAATAACACCTATTGAGACTGAAGGCATTCTGGGAAATAATGCACAAGCCACTAGTGAATTAATGGTCATTAATCTATCTACAGCTAAACTTAATTTGGCACATTTAGAATTACTTAAAAAGGGACTAACTTTCTGTCCCAGCAATCCCCTAGACAAATTTAAGTTTATTAAAGATCTTAATTTATATGCAAGAAAAATTCTACTTAAAAAGATGTGGAAACATAAAGGGACTGTAAGTTCGAGCATCTCTGAATCAGATATGTCAGCATTAGCAGACTTAGTTTCCCTGCTAGAGGATCAAGATGCTGAACAAATACAGAATGAATATCCCATGAAAACAAGCTTCAAACCGAAATCAAAGTTCATGCCTCAACTATCCCTATCCCCTAGCATTCAAACTTTTGTAAAATGTGTAGAAGCAGATGTTAGTAAGATAGGGATCACTGGCATTGTAAACGACAACTTGAGCAGAAATGAAAGAATAGCTTTACAAGAATTAATGAAAAAGAAAGATTTGGTGTTCAAACCATCTGATAAGGGCGGTAATATTGTCATACAGGACCAGAATGCCTATATACAAGAAGTCAACAGACAATTGTCTGACAGTAAGCAATATGAAAGGGTTACCCATCAAGATTATGACAAATCATGTAATGAGTTAATTTTCCTTCTTAACCAAGCAAGAAGTGAGGGTTTAATTAACATAAAGGAACATCAGTCACTAATTAACCCCTACCCAGTATTACCAAATTTCTACTGTATACCCAAGGTACATAAGAATTTCAAATGCCCACCTGGTCGCCCAATAATTTCGGGCATAGGTGGACCTACCGAGGGTATCAGCAGATATGTTGACTTTTTTCTAAGACCTTTTCTGGAGTCCTTATCCTCCTACATCAGTGACACAAGTGATGTCCTGAAAAAATTGGATAAAATCACAGTAGAACAAGATCTACTCTTAGTAACTCTTGATGTGGAGTACCTGTACTCCTCTATCCCCCACCAAGTAGGCTTAAGAGCATCCAGATATTTTTGGAGTTAAGGGGAGAGGAGTACAGGAAAAACACTGAATGGATCCTCAGCCTACTAGAATTTGTTTTAAAAAACAATATCTTTTGTTTTGATGGCAAACTATTTAGGCAACTGAGAGGAACAGCCATGGGTGCAACATGCGCACCAACGTACGCCTGTTTGAACCTAGGTTTTTGGGAAACTAAGTATGTCTTCAGCGAACTCTCAGAATGGGTAGATAGACATATCATACTCTGGTTGAGGTTCGTGGACAACATACTTGTTCTCTGGAAGGGTGATGAAAAGTCAGTTCATGAATTTGTCAACATCCTGAATAAAAATGATCTTAATCTATTCCTCACATATAACATCAGCACAGAAAGTGCAATTTTTCTTGATTTAAAAATAACAAAACAAGACAACATACTGCATACTAACATCCATCGCAAACAAACAGCAACAAATAGTTTGCTGCAGGCGAATAGCCATCACCCTGAGCATCAAAAAAGAGGTGTGCCCATAGGCCAATTTTTGAGGCTCAAAAGATGTTGCTCTTCAACAAAAGTATTTGAAGAACAAGCTAAAATAATGGCAGACAGATTCCTAGCAAGGGGTTACTCTCGAAAAATAGTGGAAAAAGCATGGGTGAGAGCAAGAAAAACCTGTAGAACTGACCTCCTATATTCCAAAAAGAAATCAAATAGTGACACAGAAGTGAGACTAATTACGGAATATAATTCACACTGGAGGAAGCTAAAAAGTATCCTCGATAACCATTGGCACATATTGTCTGACGATGCATCACTTAGGGGATGCATATCAGAATATCCATTATTGACGGCGAGAAGGGCCCCAAGCATAAAGGACATGCTAGTACACAGCGAATTTAAAAAAGAGGAAACCAAGAATTGGTTAACAGCGTCACAACATAAAGCAGGCAGTGTACCATGTGGACTCTGCGTATATTGTCCATTTGTTAAAAGATCTGCCACATTCAGCACCCCAACTAGGGGTAAGGTATATCATGTAAGAGAGAGGATATCATGCACCTCTAAAAACGTAATATACCTGCTTAACTGTTCATGTCCCAGATTCTATGTAGGGAAAACTACTAGAGAGTTCAAAAGTAGAATCCGAGAGCATAGAGATGATATTAAAAACGAGGACATAGATAGCCAAGTAGCAAGGCACTTCAAACTCTACCATAACTCAGATCACATGAAGCTGCAAATTATGGGCGTTGAACAGTTAAAACAGAATAGAAGGGGTGGTCACTTAGACAAAATCATCTTGCAGCATGAATCAAGATGGATTTTTAGGTTAAACACCTTAAGCCCAATAGGCTTAAATGAAAAAATAGAGTATGCACATTTCTTATGAACAACTCTCCTCATCTAAAGTATGTATAAGCAAAAAGGGTTAACTTGCGATTAACATGTATTTGGTCAAAAGAAGGCAGTGACATTTAGGAAGCTCCACATCCTTTTTTTTTTACTACAGAACAATGCAGGCTTTAATGTTCATCAATTGAAAGCTTTGTTAACTTAAAAAGAACATAATAGCTATATAACTATATTTATAACAAGTAAATGTAGGTAAAAAGCAATGGATCTAGTAGTGGAAGTGTGTCCATAGATTTGTCACTATAAAATTGTAAGAATCCGCAATGTGTTGCAATCCAATCTATCTCTATGTACATTTTGTAAATATTAATCATCAGTTCCTTTGTGTGCGGTTTGACACCGATTGAAAGACACGGTTTTGTTTTGAAGCTGTGTAGGTAAAATAGTGCTGTGAAAGAGAGGGGGAGGTACTGATAACCAATGGCAATATAAAGCCTGAGACACACCCCCCAAGATACACATCTGATGAGGCCCCGATACTCAGCCCTATGTGGGAGGGGAGAAACGCGTCATGATTGAGCAAAGCACGACAGGTGAACAGCTGTGAGCAGCTGAGAACAGAGCCAGCGCCATTTGAATTTTACTGAGGAACGTTGTAACGCTGAAGGGTACATGGTGGTAAGCAAGTGAAGCAGCCTCATTGCAGCAATAAAGACTCTTGCATTGCCTAAACTGCTATAACAGGTACTGAATAAATAGTCCTTTATATTGGCTTTAAAGTCTTGCGACTGTCAGCCGGGTCTGTCCCGCCAGGGTACATTGTGCGTTAATCTTCAGAAAGACACCGCATGTATATCACTCACAAGTTTGACCATAAAAAGAAATCACAAGCATAAATCTTGCAATCAAGCTGTTACATTGTGCAACAATAAAGTAAAGAAATTGTGTCCAGATCCAGAGCGTGTGTATACACTGAGAGCTTGGAAACTGAACAGTTACTTGTTAATAACAGCTGCAACTTTGGGGCCCCTTAATAACTGACGGACTTTTTTTTATTACTAAGTTCCTTATTTACTTGTCTCCCAAGTTACTTTTGCAGTACAGATATTATGTGTATATTAGATACTATGTATATGGTGTATGACAGCCTGTGAGATATGTTTCAATGAATAGCTGGCCAGCCTGTTCTTAATACCTGTGTATTTTTAATTTGGTGTGTATTCCGCTTTAAAGGAATAGGGTGGAGGGTAGACGTTCTGATTTACGGTTGTTCAGAATTACATAGTAAATAAAACTCTGGTTAACTAAGTGCGGCCTGTGTCCCTCTTTGATTGACTGATAAATTTCGCTCAATCCTTCTCTCTTATTGTATTGTATATATATATATATATATATATATATATATATATATATATAAAAGTTTTGCCTTCTTTTTGAACCAAAAGACTAAAAGGAAAGCCCTAGCACTTGATTTTGTTTGTCTGAGATGGGGGTTAAAATCCCTGAAACATCACAGGAGGATTGCTAAATAAAAGCAGTATATTGTAAATCCAGACGAGTGCTTTTGTATATGGACATCTGGAGATCGATTGAAATGTACCCCAGGTAGCTGCACCAAAGCTTGCCATCTCTAGAAGCCCATTACTTCCGAAACCTAATAAATCCCCAGAATATACATCTAACTACTGACCGATTTCTCTACTAAATGCTGACGTTAAATTATACATGAAAATACTATCAAACCCAATAAATTCAGTTTTACCATATATTATTCACCAAGATCAACTCAGTTTCATACCTCTAGAAGGGAGGCAAGACAACATGGTCAGGGCCTTGAAACTAATTCACTACGCCCAAGAAAGGAGTGTACTTTCAATACTTCTGTCTACAGACCTTGAAAAGGCTTTTGACTGAGTTGACTGGGACTTGCTTTGTTCTACATTACATTATATATTGTATTATAATAGGGATCTTTCCTTTGTATTCCCAACCTAATCTCAAGCTGTTAGTGAATGGAATACATTCTCAATCCTAGACAATCAAGAATGGCACACATCAAGGGTGTCTACTATCCCTACAACTATTTGCCTGTGTCATTGAAACATTGGCATCAAAATAAATGGGATCCAGATTGGATCTCAAAACTAAGGCATCTCCCATTTTGCTGACGCCATATTGTTCTCTCTCACAGAACCAGAAACCTCTATACCTCAGTTATTAAAATAATTTCAAAATGTTCACTCAGAATCTAACTTTGCTATTTATGTCTCCAAATTGGAAGGCCTAAATATTAACTTAGATGAACAAGCTTTAGAAAACACCAAAAAAGTAACACCCTTTTTTTGGTGCTCTTATTCATTACAATAACAGGGAATTAAGCTCGCTATTTTTACAAAAATAATTTTTAAAGCAAACTTTGTCCCAAATAAAAATACTATTATTCAAGACCTATCATCTTGGTTTTACGCAATTAGGGGTACACAAAATGGTGTTGTATATTTAATACAATGCTCATGTAATTTGTTATATCTAGGTGAGACCACTTTTAAGGAACATTACCTTTGTAATATTGAGAGAAGTGATCTAGAGACTCACAATAATATTAATAAATTCAAGATTTGGGGTTTATGTGTGGTCCGCCTCAACTGGAGGGGCAGTAATTGCAAGAAAAAATAGCTTAGGAAAGAAGCAGAGTTAAAGAGACACTGAACCCAATTTTTTTCTTTTGTGATTCAGATAGAACATGCACTTTTAATCAACTTTCTAATTTACTCCTATTATCAATTTTTCTTCATTCTCTTGCTATCTTTATTTGAAAAAGAAGGCATCTAAGCTGTTTTTTGTTCAGTACTCTGGACAGCACTTTTTTATTGGTGGATGAATTTATCCACCAATCAGCAAGGACAACCCAGGTTGTTCACCAAAAATGGGCCGGCATCTAAACTTACATTCTTGCACAGGGCCGCCATCAGGGGGTGACAGGGGTGACTCCTGTCAGGGGCCCAATGGGCCAGGGGGTACTACAGCAGAGTACTAATTGAGCATGGGAATTGTTATTACAAGGAGTAAAGTATTAGCATTTGAGAGGATTTCTGAGTGTGCACTAAACCACTATGCACATAAACATTGTCTGTTCCTTTTTAGGACATTTTGACCTTACTACTGATTATTCACATCTTTCTACAGACTTTGAGACTAACGAGACCTTTCCGGAAGTCACCAATCCACCATTTAACCTTTAAATTATTGTTTAGGCAGTTCAGGGCCCTTCCTTTCAGCCACTGCATGCTGTTGTCATCATTTAGTTGGCATCTTCCTTTACAAAAATATAATCAGAACTTCATATTTTGTTTTCTAAATCTCCTTTTTTTTTTTTACAGAACTGTAGTTTACCTCATTACTTGTCAGGTCAATGTAAACAAGTGCTGAGTGTCTGTTTGGGTGTCTGTGTCTGAGTGTGTTTCTTTACGTGTCTGCTGTGTGTGTTTCAGTGTATGAGTGTGTCTGTGTGTTTGTATGTTACTACCTTTACAACAATTCCAATTTAAATAGACACTTAAGAATAAAGTGCATATACGTTTTAGTCACTTGGTCAAAAATTGCACGTCAATGGAGGGGGGGGGGGCTGATCAATGGTTAAGTCAGGGGCCCCAAAATTTCTAGTGGCGGCCCTGTTCTTGCATTTCAAATAAAGATACCAAGGGAATGAAGAAAATTTGATAATAGGCGTAAATTAGAAAGTTGCTTAAAATGTCATGCTCTATCTGAATTATGAAATAAAATTTTTTGGTTCAGATCCCTTTAATTTATAAATTTGACACACTATATCCAAGGGGGCTTAACTCCGAGTTTGGATATTTCAGCTTTTTTAGAGTTTTTTAGAGTAAAAGAGCAGCATGTGCTTATGCATTATATACTTACACATGTTGTTTGTATCTAAACAAATCTGACCAATATTGACTTTTATTATCCTTGTTATATATTTTATGATGTCCTGGTAAATATAAGGAATACATCTATCTGATATTAACATCTTACAAAATGCCAATTTAGGTATGTTATAAAATATAATAGTAAAATAGAATAGGTGCCATGTATTTACCATTACTATTTTTTAATGTAAGTATGTATACATTATGGGCTAAAGTAGATCGCTAATTTTTCACGGGCCCGTAAATGGGCAAATTTGCTAAATTCGATAATCAACCAGCCATTACAAGTGGCTAGTTATTGCCACCGCCAGCTTGGTCAGACCTCTGGTTAATTTTCAAAATAACCCCAAATAGCCCCCAAAATAAAGCATATATATATATATATATATTCTTTTTTATAAAAAAAATAAAGCATTTTTTAATTAAAAAACATATATATATTTATGTGTTAATACGTGTACATACACATATTAACACATAAATATATATGTATTCATATACATATATATATTTGCTGCCCATCGCTGCGTGACCTACCCCCTTCACTGTGCTAGTTATCATGCCGTGTCTCATTGGAGCCTATGGAAGTGCGCTCTTGTGAGCACAATGCTTCCGTGCAATGCGAACGCGACCTCTGCGTGTGTTGGTATTACTTAGTGGAGCACAAATATCGATTTCCCGAAAGCAATATTTTGTGCTCCACATATAATCTAGCCCTATGTGTAATACATAGTGCCACCTTAAACTATTACCTAAATATGTAACCAAAAGGAGAAAGAGTGTAGATTTTTAAATGAAAGATCAACTGAAGGATAGCATCTTGAGAAAGCCCTTTAACGGGCAAAACATGTAGACGCTATCAGCAGTGGAGATACAGCCTTATAAGAAATGTTTTAAAAAAAAATTAAGAGTGGCACCTAAATATATATAAAAAAATAGTAAATAAGGAAAAATGAATAAAAAACAACAGACTCATGGTGCTGGGGAAAATAAATAACTCCACGTATCTATCTATCTATCTATCTATCTATATATACAGTATATATATATATATATATATATATATATATATACAGTATATATATATATATATATATATATATATATATATATATATATATATATATATATATATATATATATATATATATATACATACATATATAAAAAAGCAAGGTACTTTGAGAAAAATAGAAAAAAGCATCCAAACATTTTTTTCCCATATAAAACAGGTGTCCCTGGTTAAGGCAAAGAGTTTGTAAAAGAGTATTTTGTCTAAATCCATCTAATAGTTAAATACATTTCTGCAATTCACATGTATAATAAAATCATATATTTACTAGCACTCAAGGGTTAAAGGGACAGAAAAGTCAAAATTAAACTTTCATGATTTGGATAGAGCATGCAATTTTAAACAACTTTCCAATTTACTTATTTTATCAAATTTGCTTTGTTTTCTTTTATCTTTTATTAAAGAGTAAAACTAGGTAGACTCATAAAAACTATGTATGTGTCTTTAGTACTCTATGGTAGAAGTCTTTCAAACATTATTTGTAGCTTTGCTATACAATGTTGCAAAACACTGCTGCCATATAGTACTAAAGACATGTGCATACTCCTGAGCTTTTATGAGTCTACCTAGTTTTACACTTCAATAAAAGATACAAAGAAAACAAAGCAAATTTGATAAAAGAAGTAAACTGGAAAGTTTCTACTTTACTGTCCCTTTAATACCCACCAGCACAAAATACAGCCTAATACCCTTTAATGGTTAAATGTATTTCTGCACTTTACATATATAGGGCTAGATTACAAGTTGAGCGCTAAATATTGCTTACACTAAATCGATTTTTGTGCTCAACTGAGTAATACCAGCGCACACTTATTGCACATAAGCATTGTGCTCACAAGAGTGCACTCCATAGGCTCCAATGTGAGACATGGCATGAGAACTAGCTCAGTGAAAGTGGTAAGTCGAACAGAGATAGGCAGTTGACCTAGTTATATAGATTTGTACAAAGTTACGTAGACTCAGAGTATCTCCCCAGGTGCTCCATACATAGGAATCTGTAGAGTTTTAAGTTCTAATTAAAGTGCAATTTGAAAGAGCCCAAATTCACATTACCAGTTACTAATATGTGTAATAGCTATTAATAATAGACAAATCTATGTGAATTATATCACAGGAGGTATTATGTATATTAAATGTGACTTCATTCCACTTATATATTTTATACCCCAAGCAGTGTTTATCCGCTGTTCCCTATTAGCTACTATAAAGCCCAAAAGTGGCTGCCAATCTGACTATCATATGTTTTTCAGTTTATATGACCAAATGGCTCATAAGTGGCCATCCAACTAGTCAGCCATCTAAGCTATATTATTTATAAAATAGAGGTTTGAGAAGCCTATTTAATGGTATTCATTGCTGTGTTTTTTTTTCTTTTCTTTTCTTACAAATATCAATTTTTATTGAACAATGGTATACAGGCCATTGATGTTATAAGGTGATCATTGTATGTTGTTTTTATCACAAAACCTCAATAAAAAAATATTTAAAACAAAGAAAAATATATATGTATAGAAGCATATACAAGTGGCCCTCGTTTTACAACGGTTCAATTTACACCATTTCAGAATAACAACCTTTTTTTCCAGTCATGTGACTGCTATTGAAAAGCATTGAGAAGCAGTGCATTTATTAAAATAGCCAGTAGGTGGAGCTGTTTGCTTGTGTTGCAGCAAAGCCAAGCAATCTGAAATTAATCAGTTTAACCAGACCTGAGCTATCGAGCAGATTTCAAAGGAATAAGATCTTCCTGTCTATAAATTAGTCCAGATTGGAATGCATAGAAAGAACTGTTTGCAGAAAAATGCAAGTGAAGTCTGTGTTGTGTGATTATTTTAACAGGTTTATAATGCTGTTTAGCATTTAAAGTCTTCATTTCAAAGCTTTAAAAATAATGTATTAGGTGTTACTTATGACAATTTTGAGAGGGGCCTGGAACCTATCTCCCTCACTTCCCATTGACTTACATTATAAACTGGGTTTCAATTTACAACGGTTTCGATTTACAACCATTTCTTCTGGAATCTAACCCCGGCGTAAACTGAGGGCTACCTGTACATATATTTACAGGGAACACAGAGTTCCTATAGACTGCTATGAAAAGTCACTATTCAGGGCCGTTTTTTTTCTAACACCCCGCACCCACCAACTTTAATCCCTCACAACTGCTTTTTGCAGTTTTATTTAGACCGCAATGTAATGGCACTTTTCAGTGCTTGTTTCTTTCTTTTTTTCACCACCCACAGCCACCAACTTTTTTTTTTTTTAATAAAAATGCTACTGTATTTTGAGGGCAATGGAGGCACATTTGAAAAATTAACCAGAATTTTTTGAGCACTAATTGCTAGTGGTAGCAATAGCCAGCCATTAGTAATGGCTAGTTATATATCTTGCGCGCCAATAGACGAATTTGCCAGTTTGCGGGGGCGCAATAATCTAGCGCTCCACTTGTAATCTAGCCCATAATAGGCAATCACAATCATATATATGCTAGCACTCAAGTGTTAATACCGCCAGCACAAAGTACAGCATATAAGGTGTCCCCAATATGTCAATTGACTGCAATCTAACAGCAGTCAACTTCCTTAAAACCAAAATCCCTTTGACTTCAAATGGAAAAGAGTCACTTAAGGATAAAGATCCGCCACCTATGCTGACCGACAATCCACTTAAATAGGTATCAAGTCACACAGTATACATAGTTGACATAATATGTCAGGGTACACAGTTTTATAGGATAGCAGTGCCCTCAATCATCCACGCTAAAAGTATATAAGTATGCTGAGCAAAGTGTGTATTACCTTCCAATATATATCTTCCGTCAAGGCATTCCATATACTGCCATTCCAATTCAGAACTATATGCATACAACATTAGCGGTCGTTATATCAAAGCCACCTCTTACAGTCAAAGGAAGACAATCACTTGTAATAATGTCAGTATAGGCCATCCAATAGGCACTCCAATATTTCTCACAGATGTCACTGATGAATGGAAAAGACATTGCTGTACTTGCTTTTCAGCTTACACAAACTGCCTTATGAGGCAGTGTTTGTGTAAGCTGAAAAGCAAAAGGTCTTGCGAATGGCAACAAGAAAAAGAAAGCCAGAGGCATCACAGTACTCACAAGCCAGTTTCCAAACATGTTTCTCTGTCATCTCCTTCTCCTGCAGCTCCTCCTTCTGTATCCTAGAAGAAGAGCCTATGGATGTTGTGGCAGTTTGTCTGCCTGAGGCAGATCTAGTCAGATGCAAATCCCAAATGCTCTTTTTATACTGTGGAAAGAAGGGACATATCCTCCTTTAGTGCCCTGTCCGTTCCTGGAAACACTTGAGCTTAATAGGTGACTGAGGAGTCAATGTCATCTCTTCCCCTAGGCATCCAGTAGTTTTGGGTTACTTTTGGCTCTGTAAAGAAAACCCATCTATTAACTGGTCTGCTGGTCAACTTTCTGCCTGGAGTTCTAATTCCCAAACTCGTTGTCTCCTAAAGTTCAGGCCTAATCCCGTTCCTGTGTGCATGGTGTCTGTGGATCCTGATGTTCCTTCTGCCTTTTCTGACTTTGCGGATCTGTTTTGCAAAAAAGAGGCTGATGAATTTCCTCCACACCATGCCTATGATTGTTCCATATACTTACTTCCCGGAGCTCCTCTACCCAAAGGTAAAACCTATAATTCTAACACTGCAGAGACCAAAGCCATGGAAGAATATATCAAAGACAGTCTCAGAAATGGGTTCATTCGACCATCCTCTTCTTCTGTTGGTGCCAGGTTTTTATTTGACAGCAAGAAGGATGGAGGTCTTCGGCCCTGCATTGACTACTGAGCCCTCAACCATATCAAATATCATTATCCACTACCTCTAATTCCTGAGTTATTTAATTGAATCAAGGGCTCCACTATCTTTACTAAGTTGTATCTTAAGGGTGCATATAACCTTATCCGAATCAAGGCTGGTGATGAGTGGAAGACTATATTTAACACTCAGGTAGGGCATTATGAATATTTAATGATGCCTTTTGGACTCTGTAATGCCCCGACAGTCTTCCAGGAATTTTCTAATGACGTCTTTAGAAATCTTCTTCAGACCTGTGTAGTGGTTTACATGGACGCTATCCTGTATGTCTGTCAAAAGAACTGAGATAAGAGGGCAGTTGGCATAGACTTAGAAACAAGGTTAATATTAATATAACAGTGTTAGTTATGCAAAATTGGGGAATGGGTAATAAATGGATTATCTATCTTTTTAAACAATAAAAATTCTGGAGTAGACTGTCCCTTTAACCAGCTCTGTTTGGCCGATAATTAAAAACATAGTAATATCATTTGGAGGGGGGTTATAAATTTGAAGCCATTAGCAGAAGGTCAGGAAAGACCATCATTACATGATTTATAAGACTCAAAAAACTTACAATGTAACAGAATACATCCAATTTATATCTAGGCTAAACTCCCCCTTAAAATAGATACAAATAACTTAAATCACAAACAAAAATAATAATGTGAATAAATGTGATACAAAAGGATATAGTGTAGTTGATCCTCAATTCCTCAAAAGAGAAAAGGAAAAAAAAAGAAAGCAAATAGCGTGATATTGTTTAAACAATGTAGTAAAAACTGTGCATACAAAAAAATGGCTACTCACTGTGCATGTGCCTCTTCACAATCTACAGAATCTCCAAAGAGAGGAAAACATAACAATAGTGTGCTATTGTATTATACCAACTTAGATATAACAGATATTTGAAATATTACTCACACTTTGTGGGAGCTATTTCTAAGCTCCACTATAAATGCAGGCCTGAACTCTTTTTCGGCTGTCAGGTAAAGTCTTAATTAATGATTCTGGAACTGCTTCAAATCAAATATTTATTACAATTATAAGATATATAAAAAATGCAATCTGAATAGTGTAGTCATTCAGGGCTGTAGTGCAAAAAGACTCTTGAGAAAGCCATGGGGGCGTGTGGAAACGTACATCAAGACTACGCATCTGGTATACGTCATAGTGAAGTGTGTTTTGTTTTTCATGCAAGGACTTTGGCCAGCACACGGATATATTGTATCAATCTGTTGCCATCCTGCTAACAACCTAAGTGTAACTTGTATATTGTAAAATTTTTGCACTACAGCCCCGAATGACTACACTATCCAGATTACATTTTTTATATATCTTATATTTTATTGGAAGCGGTTCCGGAATCATTAATTATGGCTTTACCTGACAACCGAAAAAGAGTTCAGGCCTGCATTTATAGTGGAGCTTAGAAATAGCTCCCACAAAGTGCGAGTAATATTTCAAATATCTGTTATATCTAAGTTGGTATAATACAATAGCACACTATTGTTGTTTTCCTCTCTTTGGAGATTCTGGAGATTGTGAAGAGACAAATGCACAGAGATAGCTGATCCTGACAGCTTTGCACTCAGGACTGCACATACACCTGAACTGACGATAGCTCAGGTATATGTGAGTAGCCATTTTTTTGTATGCACAGTTTTTACTAAATTGTTTAAACAATATCACGCTATTTGCTTCTTTTTTTTTCCTTTTCTCTTTTGAGGAATTGAGGATCAACTACATGATATCCTTCTGTAAGCTCCCCCTTAAAGGGACAGTCTACACCAGAATTTTTATTGTTTTAAAAGATAGATAATCCCTTTATTATCCATTTCCCTGTTTTGCATAACCAGCACATTTATAATAATATACTTTTAACATCTGTGATTATCTTGTATCTAAGCCTCTGCAAACTGCAAAAAAAACCTTTTTTCAGTTCTTTTGACAGACTTGCAGTCTAGCCAATCAGTGCCTGCTCCCAGATATATTCACGTGCATAAGCACAGTGTTATCTATAGGAAATATGTGAACTAACACCCTCTAGTGGTGGTGAAAAACTGTTAAAATGCAATCTGAAAGAGGTGGGCTTCAAGGTCTAAGAAATTAGCAGATGAACCTCCTAGGTTAAGCTTTCAACTAAGAATACCAAGAGAACAAAGCAAAATTGGTGATAAAAGTAAATTGGAAAATTGTTTAAAATTACATGCTCTATCTGAATCATGAAAGTTTATTTTGGCCTAGACTGTCCTTTTAAACCAAATAACCAAAAGCCTTCAGGAAGATCTATGTCCCCTGAGAGACAGCAGAACCAAACCATTGTTTCAGCCATATTGATATCCAGCAAAATCATAAACTGTTTCATATTTACAATAAGAACTAGCAGAGATAATATAATAGCAGGGTTGAATTGTATATATGTATATTTCCCAAAATCTCCTCTCATTACATAACAAGATCCATAATCATTCTATCAGCCTATATTCTCATGCAAAATAACATAATCATAGTATAACATATTATACTGGGACATAAAACATAGCTATTTTAATAAAATGTATAATAATAATAACAACTATATAATAGAACTGCATTGCGTACAAAATATTAGATGACCTATAAAAAACATTAAAATTCTGCAGTTTCACAAACAAAAAACTTTAAATCAGAAATAGACTGCTGTGTTAGGATAATGGATGTAATGAGGCCTATTTAACAACGGTCTGTCGGACCTGATCCGACAGTACGGAGCAGGCGGACAGGGTTATGGAGCAGCGGTCTTTAGACCGCTGCTTCATTACTGCTGTTTCTGGTGAGCCTGCAGGTTCGCCAGAAACACGGGGCATCAAGCTCCATATGGAGCTTGATAGATAGGCCCCAATGTCCGGATATATAGATGAAAATCATAGAAAACAGGTAGAAGCAAGCACCATTGGGGGGTTATGTTATATGTCAGACCAACAGATCGTCACAAACATTTTAGTGTACAGTACTTATAATCCTTTGCTCAAGTCTCCTTAGGGCTAGGAGATCAGTAATAAAAAGTTCACCCCTCTCCCTTTGCATCAAAAAGTTTCCCAGCGTTATGCTGCATAGTTGGATCAAGATTTATAGCTCTTCTATCTCTGTCCACCACTGCCATTAGTGTGCCACTGCTCTTAAAAAAAAGATCCATGAAGCAATTCTCTTACGGGTCTCAGTGTACTCACGACTAAATGTGATCTGTCCCACTGGTCTCCAGAATCTATTTGGCCCCAGAATCCAATTTCTGAAGACTAGCCCTGTGCCAGATGGCCCCGCTGGGACACCAAAATCCATAGCCACACTTCGCGAGGCATCCAGCTGCAAGACATCAGCATCCTCCTCTGCCGCCAGGCCATGCTTCAACACTCGTGAGACAGGTGTCTCCTCATCAATCTCTGCACATTGTATACCACAATTCAGGTCATTTGCATCTTTACACAAGGGTTAAGTCCACATTATTCAGAGGCTCAGGCTGCTCCACCTCTCCCTGTAGTGTACAAAACTTCTTCTCATAAACCAGCATAATGCCTCCATACTTGTGTATGTGTCAGTGTGTCAGTGACCAGCACAGCATACCCGGCTGACCGGGGGGGGTGGTGGTGTTAAGAGCCTCTCCTCACAGAATTCACGACAGGCCACAACGTTCCAGATCGGAAAACAGCTGTAGTTCTCAGGATGATTTTTATATTTCTTGTATCAGAAAAGTGTGATGTTATCATCTATATCACTTCTGAGACTAGATGACTCCACCAGCTGCAGATATTTGGTGAATTATGAGCAGGTTACAGACAGCTGCCAATATTGCGACCATTGAAGCAGGTGCTGCCCAGAGACACACCCCTATTTTATTTTAATTCTGCTAATAAAATCCAACTTGCATTTGTTGATTCTAAAATTGGAGCTGCATCTCCACATGATGTACTTTTACTTTATTATAAATAAAGTCGGTTTAAAAAAAATCCTTAAAAGCATATATAAAGCAATATAATTTTTGATAGGAAAAACAGTACAGTTTTCAAATTGAGTTTCATAGAAGTGGCAATTTCTTTTCATAGTTTACATTATAGAATTATGGTGCAATTCCTGATTGCTAACTAGAAAATGTAATTTTGAGGTATAATAGTTAATATTTCAGTTAAAGGGACAGTCTACACCAGAATTGTTATTGTTTTAAAAGATATATAATCCCTTTATTATCCATTCCCTAATTTTGCATAAACAACACAGTTATATATATATACTTTTTACCTCTGTGATTACCTTGTATCTAAGCCTCTGCAAACTGCCCCCTTATTTCAATTCTTTTGACAGACTTGTATTTTAGCCAATAAGTGCTGGCTCCTAGGAACTCGACGTGCGTGAGCACAGTGTTATCTATATGACACACATGAACTAACACCCTCTAGTGGTGAAAACTGTCAAAATGCCCTGAGAGAAGAGGCGGCCATCAAGGGCTTAGAAATTAACATATGAACATCCTAAGTTTAGCTTTCAACTAAGAATACCAAGAGAACAAAGCAAAATTGGTGATAAAAGTAAATTGGAAAATTGTTTAAAATGACATGCCCTATCTGAATCCTTATTATTTTGGACTAGACTGTTCCTTTAATCTACAGTGTGGGATAAATGCCTCTACAAAAAATGTTTCCCTTAAAAAAAGCCACACTGGAAAGTAATCACTGTTAATGGTCATCTAGGATGGGAGCAATCTTCAGTTTAGTAAAAATTAAACTTTAATGATTCAGATAGGGCATGCAATTTTATCATCAAATTTGTTTTATTTTCTTGGTATTCTTGTTGAAAGCTAAACCTAGGTAGACTCATATGATCATTTCTAAGCCATTGAAGGCCGGATTTTATCTCAGTGCATTTTGACAGTTTTTCACAGCTAGACAGCGTTAGTTCATGTGTGCCATATAGATAACATTGTGCTCACTCCTGTGGAGTTATGAGTCAGCACTGATTGGCTAAAACACAAGTCTGTCAAAAGAAATGAAACAAGGGGATAAGGTAATCACAGACATTTAAAGGGACATTATGTTTATAATGCAAATACAGCGGCCGACCACATTTACTTGTATTCAGCAGCTGCACATTCTCCAAATGCCAGTTACATGACATCATTTGGTGATGAATGTGCGTACATGCAATGTACAACGGTATTAAAAGTAGGACTCATGCATGAAACGTTATTACTGAAACATTAATAACATTTAAAGTAAGTATCGTATCACTTATTCATCAAACTCACCCAATTGTATTTTAGAATATATTTTATCTTATAGGATCCTTCTGAACTTAAAGGAACATGAAATCCAAAAATTTTCATTCATGATTCCGACAGAGAATACAATTTTAAAGGGGCAGTCTAGCCCAATATAGACATTCATGATTCAGATAGGGCATGTCATTTTAAACAACTTTACAATTTACTTTTATTACCAATTTTGTATTGTTCTCTTGGTATTCTTAGTTGAAAGCTAAACCTAGGAGGTTCATATGATAATTTCTTAGACCTTGAAGGCCACCTCATATCTGAATGCATTTTGCAGTTTTTCACCACTAGAGGGTGTTAGTTCTTGTGTGTCATATAGATAACACTGTGCTCATGCACATGGAGTTACCTAGGAGTCAGCATTGATTGGCTTAAATGTAAGTCTGGTAAAAGAACTGAAATAAGGTGGCAGTTTGCAGAGGCTCAGATACAAGATAATCACAGAGGTAAAAAGTATATTACTATAACTGTGTTGGTTATGCAAAACTAGGGAATGGGTAATAAAAAGATTATCTATCATTTAAAACAATAACAATTCTGGTGTAGACTGTCCCTTTAAACAACATTCCAATGTACTTCTATTATCTAATTTGCTTCATTCTTTAGATATCCTTTTGTTGAAGAAATAGCAATGAACATGGGTGAGCCATTCACACAAGGCATCCAAGTGCAGCCAAGAAAGAGCAGCTACTTAGCCTATTTAGATATGCTTTAAAAAAAGGATACAAAGAGAATGAAGCAAATTAGAGTATAGAAGTAAATTAGAAAGTTGTTTAAAATTGCATGCTATTTCTAAATCATGAAAGAAAAAAAATTGGGTTCCATGTCCCTTTACAAAAGCTGCAGCCCGAGAGGCGGAATAATCCTTGCAAGATTCTGAAATGGGTTTTACCCAGTTTCTGTCACTCACACTCGCAGTAGAGATGATCTTATTGTGAATTATTCTACTATAGTTTGTAAAGCAGAATTTACTTTATTTAAAGCAAGAAATGTATGTTTTAGAGTAGACAGATCACAACTATTTGTTACCAATGTAAAGTTAATATGCCATTTCAGGGAATCTATTAAAGAAGCTTTTTTTCCTGTATTGTGAGTGCATAATCAATACCCATTGTTATATAAAGAACATTTGCCTATGGAAAGGTAATAAACAGTTTCAGAGATCTATTAAGGAAACTTTTTGTTCTTTGTTGTGATTGAATAATCAATACATTTACAATATATAATTATCTTCACTTATACAGATATTGATAACCAACTTTTAATTTTTTGCTTGATAACTTTTGCCTAGATTACGAGTTTTGCGTTAGAAGCTGTGCTGTGCTAACGAGCAGTTTATGCTCACTGCTCACTTACAGACAACGCTGGTATTACGGGTTTTTACAAACCCAGCGTTAGCCGCAAAAAAGTGAGCGTAGAGCAAAATTTTGCTCCACATCTCACCTCAATACCAGCACTGCTTACGTTAGCGGTGAGCTGGTAAAGCGTAGGAATCAATGGGGGAGAGCCGGCTGAAAAAAAACCTAATACTACACTATC
The DNA here is from genome assembly GCF_027579735.1 of Bombina bombina. Classification (NCBI taxonomy): domain Eukaryota; kingdom Metazoa; phylum Chordata; class Amphibia; order Anura; family Bombinatoridae; genus Bombina; species Bombina bombina. The sequence continues at coordinate 619,491,934 of NC_069502.1, read as the reverse complement.
AATAAATTAATTAAATAAAATACCTACAATTACCTACAATTAAACCTAACACTACACTATCAATACATTAATTAAATACAATACCTACAAATAACTACAATGAAATAAACTAACTAAAGTACAAAAAATAAAAAAGAACTAAGTTACAAAAAATAAAAAAATATTTACAAACATAAATTTAACAATTTTAAACTAATTACACCTACTCTAAGCCCCCTAATAAAATAACAAAGCCCCCCAAAATAAAAAAATGCCCTACCCTATTCTAAATTACTAAGGTTCAAAGCTCTTTTACCTTACCAGCCCTGAACAGGGCCCTTTGCGGGGCATGCCCCAAGAAGTTCAGCTCTTTTGCCTGTAAAAAAAAACATACAATACCCCCCCCAACATTACAACCCACCACCCACATACCCCTAATCTAACCCAAACCCCCCTTAAATAAACCTAACACTAAGCCCCTGAAGATCATCCTACCTTGTCTTCACCATACCAGGTTCACCGATCCGTCCTGGCTCCAAAATCTTCATCCAACCCAAGCGGGGGCTGGCGATCCATCTTCCGGCGGCTGAAGAGGTCCAGAAGAGGCTCCAAAGTCTTCATCCTATCCGGGAAGAAGAGTAGATCCGGACCGGCAACCATCATCTTCCAAGCGGCATCTTCTATCTTCATCCGATGAGGACCGGCTCCATCCTGAAGACCTCCACCGCGGACACATCTTCATCCGGCGACGTCCAACTGAAGAATGACGGTTCCTTTAAGGGACGTCATCCAAGATGGCGTCCCTCGAATTCCAATTGGCTGATAGGATTCTATCAGCCAATCGGAATTAAGGTAGGAATATTCTGATTGGCTGATGGAATCAGCCAATCAGAATCAAGATCAATCCGATTGGCTGATCCAATCAGCCAATCAGATTGAACTTGATTCTGATTGGCTGATTCCATCAGCCAATCAGAATATTCCTACCTTAATTCCAATTGGCTGATAGAATCCTATCAGCCAATCGGAATTCGAGGGACGCCATCTTGGATTATGTCCCTTAAAGGAACCGTCATTCTTCAGTTGGACGTCGCCGGATGAAGATGGGTCCGCGGTGGAGGTCTTCAGGATGGAGCCGGTCCTCATCGGATGAAGATAGAAGATGCCGCTTGGAAGATGATGGTTGCCGGTCCAGATCTACTCTTCTTCCCGGATAGGATGAAGACTTTGGAGCCTCTTCTGGACCTCTTCAGCCGCCGGAAGATGGATCGCCAGCCCCCGCTTGGGTTGGATGAAGATTTTGGAGCCAGGACGGATCGGTGAACCTGGTACGGTGAAGACAAGGTAGGATGATCTTCAGGGGCTTAGTGTTAGGTTTATTTAAGGGGGGTTTGGGTTAGATTAGGGGTATGTGGGTGGTGGGTTGTAATGTTGGGGGGGGTATTGTATGTTTTTTTTTTACAGGCAAAAGAGCTGGTAAGGTAAAAGAGCTTTGAACTTTAGTAATTTAGAATAGGGTAGGGCATTTTTTATTTTGGGGGGCTTTGTTATTTTATTAGGGGGCTTAGAGTAGGTGTAATTAGTTTAAAATTGTTGTAAGATTTTCCTTATGTTTGTAAATATTTTTTTATTTTTTGTAACTTAGTTCTTTTTTTTTGTACTTTAGTTAGTTTATTTCATTGTAGTTATTTGTAGATATTGTATTTAATTAATGTATTGATAGTGTAGTGTTAGGTTTAATTGTAGGTAATTGTAGATATTTTTTTTAATTAATTTAATGATAGTGTAATGTTAGGTTTAATTGTAACTTAGGTTAGGATTTATTTTACAGGTAATTTTGTTATTATTTTAACTAGGTAACTATTAAATAGTTATTAACTATTTAATAGCTATTGTACCTGGTTAAAATAATTACAAAGTTACCTGTAAAATAAATATTAATCCTAAAATAGCTATAATATAATTATAATTTATAGTGTAGCTATATTAGGATTTTTTTTACAGGTAAGTATTTAGCTTTAAATAGGAATTATTTATTTAATAAGAGATAATTAATTTCGTTAGATGTAAATTATATTTAACTTAGGGGGGTGTTAGTGTTATGGTTAGACTTCGCTTTAGGGGTTAATACATTTATTAGAATAGCGGTGAGCTCCAGTCGGCAGATTAGGGGTTAATAATTGAAGTTAGGTGTCGGCGATGTTAGGGAGGGCAGATTAGGGGTTAATACTATTTATTATAGGGTTAGTGAGGCGGATTAGGGGTTAATAACTTTATTATAGTAGCGCTCAGGTCCGGTCGGCAGATTAGGGGTTAATAAGTGTAGGCAGGTGGAGGCGACGTTGTGGGGGGCAGATTAGGGGTTAATAAATATAATATAGGGGTCGGCGATGTTAGGGCAGCAGATTAGGGGTACATAGGGATAATGTAAGTAGCAGCGGTTTACGGAGCGGCAAATTAGGGGTTAATAATAATATGCAGGGGTCAGCGATAGCGGGGGCGGCAGAATAGGGGTTAATAAGTGTAAGGTTAGGGGTGTTTAGACTCGGGGTACATGTTAGAGTGTTAGGTGCAGACGTAGGAAGTGTTTCCGCATAGCAAACAATGGGGCTGCGTTAGGAGCTGAACGCGGCTTTTTTTGCAGGTGTTAGGTTTTTTTTCAGCTCAAACAGCCCCATTGTTTCCTATGGGGGAATCGTGCACGAGCACGTTTTTGAGGCTGGCTGCGTCCGTAAGCAACTCTGGTATCGAGAGTTGAAGCTGCGTTAAATATGCTCTACGCTCCTTTTTTGGAGCCTAACGCAGCCTTTATGTGGACTCTCAATACCAGAGTTATTTTTATGGTGCGGCCAGAAAAAAGCCGGCGTTAGCTACGCGGGTCCTTACCAACAAAACTCTAAATCTAGCCGTAAGATAGCTACAATGTAACTATTAGTTATATTGTAGCTAGCTTATGGTTTATTTTATAGGTAAGTATTTAGTTTTAAATAGGAATAATTTAGTTAATTGTAGTCATTTTATTTAGATTTATTTAAATTATATTTAAGTTAGGGGGTTTTAGGGTTAGGGTTAGACTTAGGTTTAGGGGTTAATAACCTTATTATAGTGGCGTCGTCGTTGGGGCGGAAGATTGGGGGTTAATAAATGTAAGTAGGTGGTGGCGATGTTAGGGCCGGCAGATTAGGGGTTAATAATATTTAACTAGTGTTTGCGATGCATGAGTGTGGCCGTTTAGGGGTTAATATTGTTATTATAGTGGCGGCGATATCCGGTTCGGCAGATTAGGGGTTAAAATATTTATTTTAGTGTTTGCGATGTGGGGGGGCTCGGTTTAGGGGTTAATAGGTAGTTTATGGGTGTTAGTGTACTTTTTAGCACTTTAGTTAAGAGTTTTATGCTACGGCGTTGTAGTGTAAAACTCTTAACTGTTGACTTTTAAATGCAGTATCAGGCTTGATAGGAGAGGGTCTACCGCTCACTTTTGGTCAGACTTGTAATACCGGCGCTATGCAAGTCCTATTGAAAATATAGGATATGCAATTGACGTAAGTGGATTTGCGGTATTTCCGAGTCTGGCCAAAAAAGTGAGCGGTACACCTGTACCTGCAAGACTCGTAATACCAGCGGGCATTAAAAAGCAGCGTTAGGACCTCTTAACGCTGCTTTTTAACCCTAACACACAACTCGTAATCTAGACAATAGAAATCAATGCACCCAACATTTAGTCTTGTCATTTATTCCAAAGGTCATGGAGACATTATGGGCCAGATTATGAGTTGCACGCAAACAGGTGTGAGCAAAGGGGTTTATCGCAAGTGATGTATTGGAGTCCAACAATCTCATTAGCTACCGAATAAACATATGCAAACTTAAAGGGACAGTAAAGGCATAATTAGACATTCATGATTTAGACAGAGCATACAATTTTAAACAACTTTCTAATTTACTTTTCTTTCTTCTCTTGTTATTCATTGCTGAAAGGTTTATCTAGGAAAGTGCAGAAGCAGCAAAGAACCTAGGTTCTAGCTGCTGATTGGTGGCTGCATATATATATATATATATATATACTGATGGTCGTTGGCTCACCAAGGAGTTCAGTTAGAAACCAGTAGCGCATTGCTGCTCCTTACACAAATGATACCAAGAGAATGAAGTAAATTTGATAATAGAAGTAAACTACCCTAAATCAGTTGTGTTTCATGTCCCTTTAAATGTCTCTTATCAAACAAAACAAACAATAATATTTTAATTATCATTAATAGGGGCTGTTAGCACCAAAAGCACACAGAAAACTAATGCCACAAAAGGGACAAATAATTGCCAGACCCAAGCATGGCATTATTATAGTATAATGTGTAAAACTGATTATATAGAACAGTTTGACATTTGAAGTTTCTATTTGATTATTTATATTGAATTTATATGCACAGTGTGAATTTTTTAAAGGCAAAATCCATCTATTAAAGACATCTACTAAGAATTTAAACTAGAATACATTAAAACAATCAATAAAAATGTTATTTTACATTTCTGCACTTACTGAAATGCAAAAATATGTTACAAATGTATTTCTCTGAACTTTCACAATTTAGCAGAAACCATTTTAAATGCTTTCGTATATATTTTGAGACGTGAACAAGGCCTCATTTATGCCTTCATGTGAATGAAAGTAGATGTGGAGATTGGCATGTAACACATATTGTTCTATGGTCATATGGGAATTCTATGACTGGAATGGCCTGAGCAATATAATATTGAGAAATGTATTAGTATGTAATATTGGCACTGTTGAAAACTTTTCACATTTCTAAGTTTGGTTCAACTCTGGAATATTAAAGGTGTTAAAACAAAAATGAAATTGGGAGCAAATGATTATCAGCCAAAAAACGCTTCTATTCTAGCAGCCCTTTTACTTTTCGCATTGAATAGCAGACAAATATCCTTCCAAAAGCATAGAAATTGTCTATGTATTTTATTATGTAGAAGAACATGCTGATCACAAAAATATTCTGAATTTGTGAGACACCAGAGACAAGCACAAGAGGGCACTGCTCTGCTATGAGAGGAAATATAAACTCCACAATATTAACTGACTTGGCTGAAGAATTAATTCAGTTGTGAAGTTGTGAACACGTAAAATATGTTACATTTTATAGAGAAATGATAGACAGACAGACAGACAGACAGATAATAAATAGATATATAGACAGACGGACAGACAGAAATTGATAGATAGATTGACATATAGATAATAGATAGATATATAGACAGACAGACAAACAGAAACTGATATACAGACAAACAGACAGACAGACAGATAGATAGATAGATAGATAGATAGATAGATAAACAGATAAATAGATAGAGTGGATGGACAGAAGGACAGATAGACAGACAGAGACGGACAGACAGATCGTTTGGATAGTTTATAGGTAGATAGACAGATAGATAATGTTCAGCCATGTTGTATATGTTTTATTATATTTGTAGTTTATTGTTTAATTATTATCTAGGAAGTGTTTGTATAAAGGTTTAATGGTCCAATTAAGTAGAAAATTGTGCAAAAACATCATCAGAATCATTTACTCCTTAACGACCCATCATTGGTCTTTTAAAGCGACTTTTTTTTTTAAAAGTGCGCACTATTTCAGGAGGCCTGCAAGAGACCTACCCACGCTATTAAAGCCCAATAAACCCTTAATGACCAGCCACATACAAGGTAAGTCATGGTCGTTAAGGGGTTAAGAGAGACCTAAAAACTTAGCATCTTTATTATTTAGACTGAAAATACAGAATAACATTAATATTGACTAAATCCGTGATAAAAACCTAGATATGCTATAAAAAAGAGGCCAATGTGTATTTGCAGAAGGACAATACTGTTAAAGGGACATTGTACACTAGATTTTTCTTTGCATAAACGTTTTGTAGATGATCCATTGATATAGCCCTATATCCGAAAGTATTTTTGAAACAATATATACTTTTGCTTAGTTTTTAAAAATATTGTTCTGATTTTCAGACTCCTAACCAAGCCCCTGCTTTCTCCTGTTTGTGTAATGGGTCTTCTCATATGCAGGGGAGGGGAGAAGGGTCTGATCTTCCTGCTTTCTCAGCCCTTTTCAGTTGATGTCCCAGCCTAACCTCATCCACAGTGCTAAACTGGCAGTTTCTACGTTTTTAAAAGATTTTAAAGTAGATTTTTAGATCACTATCTGTGCATATTCTTCTTTATAGTAGTTTCTACTACATGCAGATATATGAAAATTGGTGTATAATGCCCCTTTAAATAAAAAATGCCAAAAAAACAACAAAAAATTGCTTAATGAGTGTTTTCTGATGGGTTGCAAGGATTTTCAGCTACATAGGTAAAGACATATTTTGCTGCACCCTCCTCAAGAAATTATATACCCTGCCATTGCTGTTTCTTAACAAAATGTTTTAGGGATGTGTTCAGCAGCTATAGATAACTACAAAAGAAGACAGTGGCGTCACAATGGCCTAGTACCACCAGCACAAGTGCAAGAGATAGCAAAACAAACAGGTACTCACAAACGTGATGCACCCTAAGGTGCTAGTGGGGCAGGCTGCAACTTTAGCAGCAGTCCAGCTTACTAAACAGAAACCGGCTCTTGTCCAATCAAAGGAATATCCACAGGGTCTTAAACTCTTATTCTGAAAATATAAAATTGGCCACCATAGCCTAGTACAGTATAACAAGGCAGATTTGTAAGGTAAAAAAACACACTTACAAAATGTAAAGCACCTACAGGTGCAATATAGACGGACTGGGACTTCACAGCCGCCCAGCTGACTGCACTCCTGCCCAGCAGATGTAACTCTCAAAACCAAGGTTCAAGATGATGATATCCAAATAACACCAGCAAGTGTATAGAATAAAAACAATTTTCTTTATTAACAGCGACGCATTTCTCAGCCGCTATGTGGCTGTTTCCTCAGGCTAATACATAAAAAAATTAAAAAATACACTTGCTACTTATAGGGTGTGAACCCATCTGATAGGTTAATTAGGTAATGAAAGCCATCTGTGTTTCTAGGCCTCCTTTTGGTTTCACTGTCATGTGATGTATGGTAAATAACACTGGCCATATACATAAAATTGTGAACAATATGTATAATACATTAAATGAGAAGATATATCAAACACAGTATTACAATAAAGTATCCTATGCACGCAATGATTGTTGTTATACATACATATTAGAATTTACACAGCATCATATGCTCGTCTTTATACAAACCCCAAACAAACCAAAGAAAAACTTTTTCTATTTATAAGAAAAAGAGATACAAGACTACGTTAAATACAGGTAATCATATTTACGGTCCACAGCAAAAGTGAACTCACCAAGAATAGTGAATATGACGAATAAATGTATACAATAAACTTGAGCTATATACAATTGTGTCCCGCTTTATAGCAATATACAAAACGCATCTACTAAACGATTATTGAGCCTGATGGTCATCACGCTGCCATTAAACTTCTCTATCGTTCTTACTAACCCTAAACAAAGAGGATGTGTGATCTGCAAACCAATCACAAGTCACTTGTTCAGAAGATGATTGATAAAGAAATGGTTGAGAGATCACCATAGGTCAGATAGCAGTCATACCCCCACTGTGTCATCTTCTATGTACACATCTACACTCAGAGCTTATGATCGGAACAGCCAATAGAATGCGAGCTCAATCTGATTGGCTGATTGGATCAGCCAATCGGATTGAACTTGATTCTGATTGGCTGATTCCATCAGCCAATCAGAATATTCCTACCTTAATTCCGATTGGCTGATAGAATCCTATCAGCCAATCGGAATTCGAGGGACGCCATCTTGGATGACGTCATTTAAAGGAACCGTCATTCGTCGTTCAGTCGTCGGCCAGGATGGATGTTCCGCGTCTGAGGTCTTCAGGATGCTGCCGCTCCGCTCCAGATGGATGTCGATAGAAGATGCCGCCTGGATGAAGACTTCAATCGGATGGAAGACCTCTTCTGCCCCGCTTGGATGAAGACTTCAATCGGATGGAAGACCTCTTCTGCCCCGCTTGGATGAAGACTTCTACCGGATCATGGACATCTTCAGCCCCCCACTTGGGCTTGGATCAGGACATCGGAGGAGCTCTTCTGGACCGATCGGTGAACCTGGTATGGTGAAGACAAGGTAGGAAGATCTTCAGGGGCTTAGTATTAGGTTTATTTAAGGGGGGTTTGGGTTAGATTAGGGGTATGTGGGTGGTGGGTTGTAATGTTTGGGGGGGGTATTGTATGTTTTTTTTTACAGGCAAAAGAGCTGAACTTCTTGGGGCATGCCCCGCAAAGGGCCCTGTTCAGGGCTGGTAAGGTAAAAGAGCTTTTAACTTTAGTAATTTAGAATAGGGTAGGGCATTTTTTATTTTGGGGGGCTTTGTTATTTTATTAGGGGGCTTAGAGTAGGTGTAATTAGTTTAAAATTGTTGTAATATTTTTCTTATGTTTGTAAATATTTTTTTATTTTTTGTACTTTAGTTAGTTTATTTCATTGTAGTTATTTGTAGATATTGTATTTAATTAATGTATTGATAGTGTAGTGTTAGGTTTAATTGTAGGTAATTGTAGGTATTTTATTTAATTAATTTAATGATAGTATAGTGTTAGGTTTAATTGTAACTTAGGTTAGGATTTATTTTACAGGTAATTTTGTAATTATTTTAACTAGGTAACTATTAAATAGTTCTTAACTATTTAATAGCTATTGTACCTGGTTAAAATAATTACAAAGTTGCCTGTAAAATAAATATTAATCCTAAAATAGCTACAATTTAATTATAATTTATATTGTAGCTATATTAGGGTTTATTTTACAGGTAAGTATTTAGCTTTAAATAGGAATAATTTATTTAATAAGATTTAATTAATTTCGTTAGATTAAAATTATATTTAATTTAGGGGGGTGTTAGTGTTAGGGTTAGACTTAGCTTTAGGGGTTAATACATTTATTAGAATAGCGGTGAGCTCCGGTCGGCAGATTAGGGGTTAATAATTGAAGTTAGGTGTCGGCGATGTTAGGGAGGGCAGATTAGGGGTTAATACTATTTATTATAGGGTTAGTGAGGTGGATTAGGGGTTAATAACTTTATTATAGTAGCGGTGCGGTCCGCTCGGCAGATTAGGGGTTAATAAGTGTAAGCAGGTGGAGGCGACGTTGAGGGGGGCAGATTAGGGGTTAATAAATATAATATAGGGGTCGGCGGTGTTAGGGGCAGCAGATTAGAGGTACATAGCTATAATGTAGGTGGCGGCGCTTTGCGGTCGGCAGATTAGGGGTTAATTATTGTAGGTAGCTGGCGGCGACGTTGTGGGGGGCAGATTAGGGGTTAATAAATATAATACAGGAGTCGGCGGTGTTAGGGGCAGCAAATTAGGGGTACATAAGTATAACGTAGGTGACGGTCGGCAGATTAGGGGTTAAAAAATTTAATCGAGTGGCGGCGATGTGGGGGGACCTCGGTTTAGGGGTACATAGGTAGTTTATGGGTGTTAGTGTACTTTAGAGTACAGTAGTTAAGAGCTTTATGAACCGGCGTTAGCCCAGAAAGCTCTTAACTACTGACTTTTTTCCTGCGGCTGGAGTTTTGTCGTTAGATTTCTAACGCTCACTTCAGACACGACTCTAAATACCGGAGTTAGAAAAATCCCATTGAAAAGATAGGATACGCAATTTACATAAGGGGATCTGCGGTATGGAAAAGTCGCGGCTGAAAAGTGAGCGTTAGACCCTTTTTTGAGTGATTCCAAATACCGGAGTTAGCCTAAAACCAGCGTTAGGAGCCTCTAACGCTGGTTTTCACGGCTACCGCCAAACTCCAAATCTAGGCCTATGGGCTTTGAAATTTGTCTTCATATTATGGGCATGTTGTCTATAATGACAGAGAAAATAGATTTATGTTATCACATAAAATTCTTGACTGTTATTCTGATTTATTATAACTATAATAGCTATAGTGGTTAACTTATGCATGACATAATGTAGCTAGGTGGTGGCTCTGCAAAACATAGCTAATAAGTGGTGGCTCTGCATAATGAAAACACACCTGTTTTCTTTTTTCACCATTATACCTAGACTGATACTAGCATGTCTAACAGGAACATTTATCAAGCTGCAGGCAGACAAGTTCTCAAGCAGAGAACCTATTCAACTGCAATTGGAAAAATTTAAAACTCAGAAGAGAACTGTTGTTCAATCCTTCCCCTATCTCTTGGGCAGCTAAATGTTTTAGAGCAAGCCTATTAATTACCTAAAACAAGCACGTTTGAGGTGATTTATCTCTGCCACTTAGAATAAGAAGCAAAGACTGTTTCTTAAATATATTGTTGCAGACTCACTCTTGCAAGTCTGAACTGCAAGTTCTCAGAAGCTGCAAATGCATATCGATAAATTATCCTATGAGCAGGGGTGAAATGAGCAGCCAGGCAAGAGGTCAATAACTTGTTCTATGGCGATTTACAATGTGCTTAGAGTAATGTGGCTGCACTTCACTGACGGGGCCAAAAGAAGGTAAAATAGATTGTCTGGGGTTGCCATGTTCCTTGTTCAGCAAGGGATTGCCTGGTATTTTGGGACTAGACTGACTTTGTTAGGCGGGATCAAACTGATATACTTCAGGAAATTTCCTCTCTGTGAAAAGTACAAATGGGCTAAAAGAAGCTGCTCCCAGGTGGTAAATCATCATGGAACAAGCTATTGAGCTGTTAGTTCCTGAGAGAGCACTTCTCTTTCTGTATGTATTTGTAATATGACCCTAGGAGAGTATCCCTAAGGGTGATGAGGAAACCAGTCAGGCAATAGGACCTGGACCGAGGGCCTGGCACATAAGGGGGCCTGCTAGTGGCATTGTCCCAAAGGCCCCCCAGGGAGGCTCCTGATTGTGCTGCTTATACTTACAGTCACAGCTGACTAAGGCCTAGATTTAGAGTTTGGCGGTAGCCGTGAAAACCAGCGTTAGAGGCTCCTAACGCTGGTTTTAGGCTACCGCCGGTATTTGGAGTCAGTCAGGAAAGGGTCTAACGCTCACTTTTCAGCCGCGACTTTTCCATACCGCAGATCCCCTTACGTCAATTGCGTATCCTATCTTTTCAATGGGATCTTTCTAACTCCGGTATTTAGAGTCTGAAGTGAGCGTTAGAAATCTAACGACAAAACTCCAGCCGCAGAAAAAAGTCAGTAGTTAAGAGCTTTCTGGGCTAACGCCGGTTTATAATGCTCTTAACTACTGTGTTCTAAAGTACACTAACACCCATAAACTACCTATGTACCCCTAAACCGAGGTCCCCCCACATCACGGCCACTCGATTAAATTTTTTTAACCCCTAATCTGCCGACCGCCACCTACGTTATACTTATGTACCCCTAATCTGCTGCCACTAACACCTCCGACCCCTATATTATATTTATTAACCCCTAACCTGCCCCCCACAACGTCGCCGCCAGCTACCTACAATAATTAACCCCTAATCTGCCGACCGCCACCTACGTTATACTTATGTACCCCTAATCTGCTGCCCCTAACACCGCCGACCCCTATATTATATTTATTAACCCCTAATCTGCCCCCCTCAACGTCGCCTCCACCTGCCTATACTTATTAACCCCTAATCTGCCGAGCGGACCGTACCGCTACTATAATAAAGTTATTAACCCCTAATCCGCCTCACTCCCGCCTCAATAACCCTATAATAAATAGTATTAACCCCTAATCTGCCCTCCCTAACATCGCCAACACCTAACTTCAATTATTAACCCCTAATCTGCCGACCGAATATCGCCGCTACTGTAATAAATGGATTAACCCCTAAAGCTAAGTCTAACCCTAACCCTAACACCCCCCTAAGTTAAATATAATTTAAATCTAACGAAATAAATTAACTCTTATTAAATTAATTATTCCTATTTAAATCTAAATACTTACCTGTAAAATAAACCCTAATATAGCTACAATATAAATTATAATTATATTATAGCTATTTTAGGATTTATATTTATTTTACAGGTAACTTTGTATTTATTTTAACCAGGTACAATAGCTATTAAATAGTTAAGAACTATTTAATAGCTAAAATAGTTAAAATAATTACAAATTTACCTGTAAAATAAATCCTAACCTAAGTTACAATTAAACCTAACACTACACTATCAATAAATAAATTAAATAAAATACCTACAATTACCTACAATTAAACCTAACACTACACTATCAACAAATTAATTAAATACAATATCTACAAATAAATACAATTAAATAAACTAACTAAAGTACAAAAAATAAAAAAGAACTAAGTTACAAAAAATAAAAAAATATTTACAAACATTAGAAAAATATTACAACAATTTTAAACTAATTACACCTACTCTAAGCCCCCTAATAAAATAACAAAGACCCCCAAAATAAAAAAATGCCCTACCCTATTCTAAATTACAAAAGTTCAAAGCTCTTTTACCTTACCAGCCCTGAACAGGGTCCTTTGCGGGGCATGCCCCAAGAAATTCAGCTCTTTTGCCTGTAAAAAAACACATACAATACCCCCCCCCAACATTACAACCCACCACCCACATACCCCTAATCTAACCCAAACCCCCCTTAAATAAACCTAACACTAAGCCCCTGAAGATCTTCCTACCTTGTCTTCACCTCACCGGGTATCACACAGATCCGTCCTGGCTCCGATATCTTCATCCAACCCAAGCGGGGGCTAGACATCCATCATGCGACGGCTGAAGAAGTCCAGAAGAGGGTCCAAAGTCTTCATCCTATCTGGGAAGAAGAGTAGATCCGGACCGGCAACCATCTTCTTCCAAGCGGCATCTTCTATCTTAATCCGATGAGGACCGGCTCCATCGTGAAGACCTCCAGTGCGGACCCATCTTCTTTAATAGCTACCTAGTTAAAATAATTACAAAATTACCTTTAAAATAAATCCTAACCTAAGTTACAATTAAACCTAACACTACACTAGCAATAAATTAATTAAATACAATACCTACAAATAACTACAATTAAATAAACTAACTAAAGTACAAAAAATAAAAAAGAACTAAGTTACAAAAAATAAAAAAATATTTACAAACATTAGAAAAATATTACAACAATTTTAAACTAATTACACCTACTCTAAGCCCCCTAATAAAATAACAAAGACCCCCAAAATAAAAAAATGCCCTACCCTATTCTAAAATAAAAACGTACAAAGCTCTTTTACCTTACCAGCCCTGAGAAGGGCCCTTTGCGGGGCATGCCCCAAAGAATTCAGCTCTTTTGCCTGTAAAAAAAAACATATAATACCCCCTCCCAACATTACAACCCACCACCCACATACCCCTAATCTAACCCAAACCCCCCTTAAATAAACCTAACACTAAGCCCCTGAAGATCTTCCTACCTTGTCTTTACCTCACCGTGTCCCGATCTGTCCAGAAGAGGGTCCGAAGTCTTGATCCAAGCCCAAGCGGGGGGCTGAAGAGTGACGTCCATCCTCGGGCTGAAGTCTGGATCCAATCGGCGGCTGAAGAACTCCATCATCGGTCTGAAGTCGGAAGTCCATCATCGGGATGAAGTCTTCTATCAAGCCGCATCTTCAATCTTCTTTCTTCTGGAGCGGAGCGGAGCCATCTTCTTTCCAACCGACGCGGATCCAACCTCTTCAACCGACGCCTACTCGCCGAATGACGGTTCCTTTAAATGACGTCATCCAAGATGGCGTCCCTTGAATTCCGATTGGCTGATAGGATTCTATCAGCCAATCAGAATTAAGGTAGGAATATTCTGATTGGCTGATGGAATCAGCCAATCAGAATCAAGTTCAATCCGATTGGCTGATCCAATCAGCCAATCAGATTGAGCTTGCATTCTATTGGCTGTTCCGATCAGCCAATAGAATGCGAGCTCAATCTGATTGGCTGATTGGATCAGCCAATCGGATTGAACTTGATTCTGATTGGCTGATTCCATCAGCCAATCAGAATTTTCCTACCTTAATTCCGATTGGCTGATAGAATCCTATCAGCCAATCGGAATTCGAGGGACACCATCTTGGATGACGTCCCTTAAAGGAACCGTCATTTGTCAGGAAGTCATCGGAAGAAGAAGATGGGTCCGCGGTGGAGGTCTTCAAGATGGAGCTGGTCGTCATCGGATGAAGATAGAAGATGCCGCTTGGATCAAGATGGTTGCCGGTCCGGATCGCCTCTTCTTCCCGGATAGGATGAAGACTTCGGAGCCTCTTCTGGACCTCTTCAGCCGCCAGATTATGGATCGCCAGCCCCCGCTTGGGCTTGGATGAAGATTTTGGAGCCTGGAACGATTGGTGATACCTGGTATGGTGAAGATAAGGTAGGAAGATCTTCAGGGGCTTAGTGTTAGGTTTATTTAAGGGGGGTTTGTGTTAGATTAGGGGTATGTGGGTTGTAATGTTGGGGGGGGGGGTATTGTATGTTTTTTTTTACAGGCAAAAGAGCTGAATTCTTTGGGGCATGCCCCGCAAAGGGCCCTTTTAAGGTCTGGTAAGGTAAAAGAGCTTTGAACTTTTGTAATTTAGAATAGGGTAGGGTATTTTTTTATTTTGGGGGTCTTTGTTATTTTATTAGGGGGCTTAGAGTAGGTGTAATTAGTTTAAAATTGTTGTAATATTTTTCTAATGTTTGTAAATATTTTTTTATTTTTTGTAACTTAGTTCTTTTTTATTTTTTGTACTTTAGTTAGTTTATTTAATTGTATTTATTTGTAGATATTGTATTTAATTAATTTATTGATACTGTAGTGTTAGGTTTAATTGTAGATAATTGTAGGTATTTTATTTAATTAATTTATTGATAGTGTAGTGTTAGGTTTAATTGTAACTTAGGTTAGGATTTATTTTACAGGTACTTTTGTAATTATTTTAACTATTTTAGCTATTAAATAGTTCTTAACTATTTAATAGCTATTGTACCTGGTTAAAATAAATACAAAGTTACCTGTAAAATAAATATAAATCCTAAAATAGCTATAATATAATTATAATTAATATTGTAGCTATATTAGGGTTTATTTTACAGGTAAGTATTTAGCTTTAAATAGGAATAATTTATTTAATAAGAGTTAATTTATTTCGTTAGATTTAAATTATATTTAATTTAGGGGGTTGTTAGGGTTAGGGTTAGACTTAGCTTTAGGGGTTAATCCATTTATTACAGTAGCGGCGAGATTCGGTCGGCAGATTAGGGGTTAATAATTGAAGTTAGGTGTCAGCGATGTTAGGGAGGGCAGATTAGGGGTTAATACTATTTATTATAGGGTTATTGAGGCGGGAGTGAGGCAGATTAGAGGTTAATAACTTTATTATAGTAGCGGTGTGGTCCGCTCGGCAGATTAGGGGTTAATAAGTGTAGGCAGGTGGAGGCGACGTTGAGAGGGACAGATTAGGGGTTAATAAATATAATATAGGGGTCGGCGGTGTTAGGGGCAGCAGATTAGGGGTACATAAGGATAACGTAAGTGGCGGCGCTTTGCGGTCAGCAGATTAGGGGTTAATTATTGTAGGTAGCTGGCGGCGACGGTGTTAGGGGCAGCAGATTAGGGGTACATAAGTATAACGTAGGTGGCAGATTAGGGGTTAAAAAAATTTAATCGAGTGGCGGCGATGTGGGGGGACCTCAGTTTAGGGGTACATAGGTAGTTTATTGGGTGTTAGTGTACTTTAGAGCACAGTAGTTAAGAGCTTTATAAACCGGCGTTAGCCCAGAAAGCTCTTAACTACTGAATTTTTTCTGCG
The DNA here is from genome assembly GCF_027579735.1 of Bombina bombina. Classification (NCBI taxonomy): domain Eukaryota; kingdom Metazoa; phylum Chordata; class Amphibia; order Anura; family Bombinatoridae; genus Bombina; species Bombina bombina. The sequence continues at coordinate 619,476,147 of NC_069502.1, read as the reverse complement.
GCTGGAGTTTTGTCGTTAGATTTCTAACGCTCACTTCAGACACGACTCTAAATACCAGCGCTAGAAAGATCCCATTGAAAAGATAGGATACGCAAATGACGTAAGGGGATCTGCGGTATGGAAAAGTCGCGGCTGGAAAGTGAGCGTTAGACCCTTTAATGACTGACTCTAAATACCGGCGGCAGCCCAAAACCAGCGTTAGGAGCCTCTAACGCTGGTTTTGACGGCTACCGCCCAACTCTAAATCTAGGCCACAGATTCTACATACAGAGTGTATTAAGGATTGTGATTTTACAAATTCTGATTATGTTTTGACACTTCCTGTGTAACTTTAATAAATTAGGACCATACTTTGTATATTTATGTGTATCTTTTACAAATTACATTGCACTTTGTATTTCTTCTATTTAAAATAAAACTGATAGCTTCAGTTCCCTAGAGAGCTTCAATACTGTTTATCGACCTGACGATCAAAGCTTCTCTAGATTTTAGAGAAATTATAGTGCAGACTTCACAGGGACTGAACACATTGAATTCTATAAGAAAAAGGCTGAAACCCAGTTCCAGGTTCCATCATTTATTTATTTTAGCATTCAGTCCAGCGCCTGTAAAGAATGCACTAAAATTTCTCTCCAAGCAGGAGAATCTTTTATCATCAGGTCCTTTGTGAGAGGACTAAAGTTGTTAAAAATATATTGGATAGTATTATTTTTTTTACATTTATTCAGATGTATTATGTTTTAATCGAAAAGCAAAAATACAAATAAATCTACACTTAGAAATTAAGTACAAATGGATAAAATGGATACAAATGTAGAAAAATAAATTGTCTGGCCTTCAGCAGTAGAAAATTGTCTGGCAATGAACTAGTTATAAGAAAAAAAGTGAATTCCGAAGCCAGAATGCTAATGCAAAGGTAGATTTAGTCAGGTAGGAAACTGTGAGACAGGGAAACTATTACTATCTAACATGTTTCACGCATGGGTACATGCACTTCATCAGAGATAGATACCCGGTATTCCAGGTGAGTATAAATACAGGTTATCAACCAATAGGTGATGTAATTACTCCCACTAGGGGAAGATTCATCTGGAGTATGCTGGTGTAAGGTAATTCAATTAGATGACATGGTTATCTTATTTTGTACAGTTGTTTGCAACATTTAGTGGTTTTTGATATACTGCCTTATATTCCCTCCTGAATTTCTGTACCAATTCCTGTTGTCTAAAATGTGCTTCCAGATTGTGAAGGGCCAGTTCACAAAAGCTTAGTAGTCACATCTGTTATGGCAACACATCCAGAACATATGAAGTAATTTATGTGATTGGATCGAGTATAGTTTGCTTAGGTCTACTACAACTTTATTAATCATATTTAGCACAACGATTGCCAGGTTTACATTTATATTGTATAAATCACCCTGATTAGTAAAAAAAAATTTGTTACTGGAAACCGGGTCAATCGCTGCTTACTTAGTTTTTGTCATCATGCATATGCCTCTTAAGCGCATAACAGTTTGACCAAGTATCATGTCACAAAATAGATTTATTGCTATGTTTCTTTTCTCTGCACGCATGCGTATGCTACACATGTCAGAGACTAAGGTCACTTATCAGTTATGTCTGCTTGATATGCGCTTTATTTTTATAAAGGTCATGAACATATGATTACACAGTTAAACTTGTGACTATAATATAATATATATATGACATAAGACTTAGTTGGTTTGGTTGTATTATCTTCAGCTTGTTCAGCTATATTGCAGCTCTACCTAGCTACGCACGCAAACAGCGGTTGCCATGGTCACGGTCGTATCGCACATATTTTGCGTTCTCCGTTCGGGGCTTGTTTGTTTTCCTCTTGTTACCAGGGCAACAGTTCCTTGCTGTCTTACTGTTACCACGCATGCGCACAACTTGTGCTCAGAGTTTTGATTACGCATCACATGACCTAACAGTCTTGTAACTATGGTAATTTTGGAACACATATGCAACCTATGCGTGTCACATTATGAGGTTACTGCCGGGCTGTGTTAACATTGATTGCTGTTTATCGATTCAAGCTGTTTTACATTTGTGTAAGTTTGGCGGTTTTTCTAAGCAGTTATCATTAGGTATAAGGGTATATAAGGAGCACTTTATGGGTTTGTGGGATATGCTTGTCTGGGGTGACTTGTTTTTCATGTGACCAAGGCCTCCCTGGTGGGGCCGAAACGTTATGTTTTTTGTCTAATAAAGGTGTTTAAACTTTACTCTGGTGCTTGCTTTATATGCTTCTGTGGATACACTGGGATTTTACACCGGAATCCTGGTCTGCAAGCTGCTGGAAGATAACATCACCCCCACAGACCTGGACACCCGGGTGGAGGACATGACTATCCAGGCCATGGCAGCACAGACAGGCACTGTGTCAAATACCCCTGATGATGCCAACCGGATCCTTTTTGCACCCATCTCCAAAACAGTCAGTGAGACCCCAGTTAATCTATATTATAATTTACTTAAATTGAAAAAAAGAGAGGTTGACCTAGCATTACATGGCAGCTATTTGTCAGATTATTATAGGACAGGCCATATCCCCAGGGGATTCAGAGTCCACAATATACCAACCATTGGTCGTGATAACCCAGAATTTAGAAAAAAAATGGTGCTTTATACTAAACAAGTGCTCCCTTGATCTGATACTTTTGGTTATAGAAGAGGTTACAGTCATTTTGAGCAAAGTGAGGGTTGAGATACAAACGTTTGAAACCATGCATAACACCACACTCACCAGTGACCCTCAGGAAAACTGGTAATCTAAGATTAAGTCACAAATTGACAAATACCAAAGTGAGTTGATCATATTCAAAAATAGGAGGTTAGAGACTGTCAACAGTGACTACACACAGGGCAAAGTTTATAAATGATAAAAGTGTATATCCTGCGCAGATAACAGAAGGGAAAGGGGATATGGAATACCTCTGGCTCTCCTCAGCGGGTCCCTAGTGTACCCAATATGAAAGTAGAAAATAGATGGGGGTGGAGGTGAGCGCCAAAAAAGGCTGAGGTAGGGAATGGGGACACCTGTTAGACTGATAGAGCGGTGTCCACAATGTAGGTTCTCTTGTTGACGTTGGTGGAATCGATGTACAAATAGTATAATAACTATAAATTAGTTGTAAACTTTAAGAATGTATATCAATGTTTAATCCACACAAAAATGTTAAAATATCTCAGATCTACTTAAAAACATACACAGTCCTAAAAATAGAAATAAAAATAACAATCATATAAAATCATGGATCCATGTTACAATAAAATAAATGCAAAAAATGGGAATGCACAATAAAAACCTTTTTGCAATAATTGATCTTATAGACCAAGTATCCTAATTAGGCCACGTGTCCTAATTGGAGTAGTTTATTTAGAAACAGTCCAGATGGTGGTAAATGTTCTTATGGTTATATTTGTCCAATTAAATCACAATATGGCAAAAAAAAAAATTAGTGTCTCTGTCCGTGACCAATTCTGAAATAATTCCAAAGCAGTGTGTGTCCTGTGCCTGAAATGGTGAGAAAATGGAAAATCCAAAAATGTGTGATCACTTAATGTGAAAAAAAGGGGAAAAAAATGTAGAAAAAATGTAGAAAAAATGTAGAAAAATGTAGAAAAAATGTGTAACCTTGCAAAAAATGTGAGAATCCTCCAGATTATGTGGCAAAAAGTGAGTATTCAAGGTGATTAAAAAAGTGTCCAATGTGATATAGTGATTTCTGTGCAATGAAGTTGTAGCTCAGTATGATCCAATCAAAAACCAAATAACATTGTGCAAAAACCTGTAAAGAAAACAAACAATACTATAATATATACAAACTGTTAAGTGGGTATATCAGTATTATGCTTACTCAAATCAGTCGACGCGTTTCGGCCATGTACTCCTGGCCTTTATCAAGACTAACATTGTGAGTAAGCTGAGAGAATTTATAGGAGCTGTTGCTAATGTTTGGGTGCCAAAAAGCTAGTAGGCCATGCCCCCTTCCTGTTAGGTGCATTGTGGGTATGGGCAAAAGTTTAGTTTTAAAATGTACTCTTAAAAGATCAAAATATTAATTTATGAGTCTTAACTATTATTGTGTTCTTGGGGCCATTTCAATTTGGGCTATTTGCTTTGTCTATGTGCCCTTAGTTGGCATCCTAAGTATGATAAATTTGTATTCCACCTACACTTCCGGTTTCGCTAGTGTTTGTCGTGTTTACTTCCGGTTTTTCTAATGTTGGCTCATATCCTGTGGGTTAGTGATGCTATCATACTTCGATAGCTATCTATTTAGGTATTGACCTAACTCCCTTTGTATATCATATGGCGACTACTTTATCTTTTAGCTAAAGCTGCCTTTACTTTCATTCTTTCTCTTTATTATCTCTGTTCGGCACATATTTATACTTCCGGTTAGCGCATATTAGCACTTCCGGTTTCGCTATGTCATAGCACTTCCGGTTTCTGTTGTTTTCCGGTATCGTGATTGTCTAATACTTCCGGTTTCGATAGGTTACACTACCACACAGAGACTAATGTGAGAATAAATCTAAGCTGCCTATTAATAAGTGCTGGATATATGGCGGTATGTTTGGGTACATGAGTGAATATTGTGATGTAACCAAATCCAAGTACCTATGGTATAGTTTGTGTTACCATACTCAGACTCGAGTAAATTAGTAAAACAATTTTAAATTATTTAAAATAATTTAAAATAAAATAATATAAGATAATTAAAATATTAAAATAATCTAAATAATCACCAAAAATACAATAAAAATACAATCGGGTTACATGGAATAAGATAAAATAAAATGAAATCAGGATAACACTGATACTAATAGAATGCCATATGGAACTGGCTATACAATGAAAACCTCCTAAAATCAGAGTGACAGTAGTACAAATAACTGCTCAAGCTCATATTTCAACAGAATGCCAAATCAAAAATGGTTTCAAATTGCTTAAAATATGTTCAAACTTCTTAAAATACCCCAAACTTTTCTAAAAGCTTTTAGAATATTTTTAAAATACAAAATCCCAGAATTATTATAATCCTCATTGTATTAGTATTTAAAATTAATATTATAATTAAAACTTTAAACATAACATGATTGTAAAACCAGATAGGACCATATAATGTAGACACTAGATGGGGCCAATGTGTGGGATGCTTCAATAATGGGAGAGGACTGGGAAGACAGTGGAGGTCTCTTTTCTATTACGCACATAGGTAAGTAAACCCGTCTTATAGAAGGGAATCCATGCTATCAGTATACCTACACTTGTCAAGTGGAAAAGACCTGATAGGATCTATGTTTCTGGGTGAGGTGGATAGAAGTGAGCTGTGATTTGATGGAGCATAGGTGACTCTATTAATCAATGATTAAACTCTATTTTGTGAGGCTGAATAAGTGCGAGAGGTCTTCCCTATTATTCAGACCCTTTGGGTACAAACTGTTCAGTGAGAAAATCCATTTGGACTCGTGTAAGAGTAATTTTTGTTCGTGGTTACCCCCTCTCCAATTTTTTCTCACTATTTCTATTCCACAGAATTTCATATCTCTGATGTTTCCTCCATGTTTTATTGTAAAGTGTTTGTATAGTGCTGTATCTATTCTTTTTTTCTCTATACATAGTATGTGCTCCCTCATTCTGTCTTTCAATTGTCTGGAAGTTTGTCCTACATATTGTAATTTGCATGGACATTCAATAAGATATATGACATTATGGTCTCCACATCTTATTAGATCGTTGATCATAAATTTTTCCTTCATATGTGCAGATGAGAATGAGGTTGTTTTCCAGCCATTTCTGCACGCTTTACAATTCGGGCACGGGAAAAAACCTTTTATCTTCTTGTTATATTGACCTACCACTGCACCCATTTTCTGTTTAGGAACACTCGGTGCCAGTCTGTTCTTTAAATTGTTTGTTTTCCTGTAAATAAATTTCGGGTGTGGCATTAGTAATTCTCCCAAGACATCATCGTCTTTTAAAAGTGGCCAGTGCTTTCTGTAGATCTTCTCTATGATGTGTTTGTTTTCACAGTATTCTGTGATAAGCGGGACATCTATACTGTCTTCGGATGTCACTGTCCTCTCTCTGGTTTTATATTTTAGGAGGGTTTTTCTATCAATGGCTTTGACTTCTTTGATTTTTTCTTCCAGTAATGTCTCTTTATATCCTCTGTCGATAAATCTTTGTTTTAGTACCTGGGTTTGTTCTTCCCACTTTGTCGGATCCGAGCAGTTCTTTTTAAGCCTCAAGAGTTGTCCCTTGGGGATGTTTTCCTTCCAAGCTTTGTGGTGGCAGCTTTCGTTATGAATGTAATTGTTACAGTCAACCTCCTTGAAGAAGGTCGAAGTAACAAATTGACCATTCTCTATATCTATTTTGAGATCCAGGAAGTGTATAGACTTTCTATTGCATTCATAGGTGAATTTCAGATTTTTTGTATTCATATTCATAACTTCTATGGTGTAATGCAAATCCTCCATAGAACCCTTCCAGATGAGAAAAATGTCATCAATGTATCTTACGTAGAGGACCAGGTCCGCGCTCGCTGGGCATGATTCCCAGAAGATTTGCTCCCACTGGCCCATGTAGAGATTAGCATAGCTTGGCGCGAACCTGGTCCCCATCGCTGTTCCACATTGTTGATGATAAAACTTCTTGTCATGATTAAAATAGTTGTGGGTTAAAATATAATAAATACTGTCTAAAACAAAAGTGCATTGTGCTTCAGGGATACATGAATCTTTAGAGAGAAAGAACTTTACAGCTTCGATGCCTCCTTCATGTGGTATACTCGTATATAGCGAAACTACATCGCAGGTTGCCATAATAAACGATTCTTCCCATTTCAGATTTTCCAGTATTGTCAGAATCTGTGTGGAGTCCTTCAGATAGGATGGAAGATTGGTAACCTGTTTTTGAAGGATCTTGTCTACATATTCTGACATATTACTTGATATCGACCCAATTCCTGAGATAATCGGTCTTCCTGGAGGGTTGACCACCGATTTATGTATCTTGGGAAGTTGGTAAAACACTGGGGTAATGGGGTATTTGACCATAATGTAGTTAAATTCTTTCTGATTAAGTATCCCCAGGGTTTTCGCTTTGGTGGTCAGGTCTTCCAAGTCCTTTGTGAATTTGCCAATTGGGTCACTTAGTAACCTCTTGTATGTTTTGGAGTCACTCAGAATTCTATTGCACTCTTCCTCATATTTGTACTTATCCATCACAACGATAGCTCCACCTTTATCGGCAGGTTTAATGGTTAGTTGATGGTCTTTCTCAAGCTTTTTGATAGTGCTCATCTGGGATCTGGATAGGTTGAAACGTACTTTTTTGAGTCTATTCTCACTTAGTTTCCTGATGTCATTACAGACATTCGTTTCAAAAGTTTCAATAGCAGTCCCTTTACTTCCTACTGGATAAAAGGTGGATTTCGGTCTTAGACCTGTGTGTAAGAATTGGTCATTTTCAACTGAAGCTGTGTAATTGCGTTCAATTGGAGACTTGAGGAAGTAACGTTTCAGTGTTAACTTCCTCACGAATTCTTTCGTACTAGTGAACGCCTGAAATTTGTTCAGGCAATTTGTTGGTGCGAAACTTAAGCCATGAGATAAAATTGCTTCTTCTTGTCTGGTTAGTTCTCTCGAACTTAGATTATATATACCCTTAGTCACCTTCTTTGTGACTGGAGGGTCAGTATGCGAAGTGTGAGGGATCACTTTGTGTGTGCTCGTTTCTTCCGTTGATTTTATTATTTTTAGTTTCTTTAGTGATGTACCGCTTCTCTTTCCTCTGCGGGTCTTCTTTTTAGTTGTGTGGTAGTTTCCTGGTCTTCCGAATCTGTGTTTTTCCTTTTTCTCTGTATTTTTTCTTTTACTCTTGGAGGTAGGGGATTTTCCCCTAAAAAAGCTGGCTCTGAGGTAGAGGCTGGCATGTTTCCTACTTTTGTAGTATATGTCACTGTGTCGTATCCTTCTTGTGATTTTGAGCCTTTGTTTTTTTCTTCTTGTGGTTTTGGGCCATGCATCCTAGACAGTCTAGGATGCATGGCCCAAAACCACAAGAAGAAAAAAACAAAGGCTCAAAATCACAAGAAGGATACGACACAGTGACATATACTACAAAAGTAGGAAACATGCCAGCCTCTACCTCAGAGCCAGCTTTTTTAGGGGAAAATCCCCTACCTCCAAGAGTAAAAGAAAAAATACAGAGAAAAAGGAAAAACACAGATTCGGAAGACCAGGAAACTACCACACAACTAAAAAGAAGACCCGCAGAGGAAAGAGAAGCGGTACATCACTAAAGAAACTAAAAATAATAAAATCAACGGAAGAAACGGAAGAAACGAGCACACACAAAGTGATCCCTCACACTTCGCATACTGACCCTCCAGTCACAAAGAAGGTGACTAAGGGTATATATAATCTAAGTTCGAGAGAACTAACCAGACAAGAAGAAGCAATTTTATCTCATGGCTTAAGTTTCGCACCAACAAATTGCCTGAACAAATTTCAGGCGTTCACTAGTACGAAAGAATTCGTGAGGAAGTTAACACTGAAACGTTACTTCCTCAAGTCTCCAATTGAACGCAATTACACAGCTTCAGTTGAAAATGACCAATTCTTACACACAGGTCTAAGACCGAAATCCACCTTTTATCCGGTAGGAAGTAAAGGGACTGCTATTGAAACTTTTGAAACGAATGTCTGTAATGACATCAGGAAACTAAGTGAGAATAGACTCAAAAAAGTACGTTTCAACCTATCCAGATCCCAGATGAGCACTATCAAAAAGCTTGAGAAAGACCATCAACTAACCATTAAACCTGCCGATAAAGGTGGAGCTATCGTTGTGATGGATAAGTACAAATATGAGGAAGAGTGCAATAGAATTCTGAGTGACTCCAAAACATACAAGAGGTTACTAAGTGACCCAATTGGCAAATTCACAAAGGACTTGGAAGACCTGACCACCAAAGCGAAAACCCTGGGGATACTTAATCAGAAAGAATTTAACTACATTATGGTCAAATACCCCATTACCCCAGTGTTTTACCAACTTCCCAAGATACATAAATCGGTGGTCAACCCTCCAGGAAGACCGATTATCTCAGGAATTGGGTCGATATCAAGTAATATGTCAGAATATGTAGACAAGATCCTTCAAAAACAGGTTACCAATCTTCCATCCTATCTGAAGGACTCCACACAGATTCTGACAATACTGGAAAATCTGAAATGGGAAGAATCGTTTATTATGGCAACCTGCGATGTAGTTTCGCTATATACGAGTATACCACATGAAGGAGGCATCGAAGCTGTAAAGTTCTTTCTCTCTAAAGATTCATGTATCCCTGAAGCACAATGCACTTTTGTTTTAGACAGTATTTATTATATTTTAACCCACAACTATTTTAATCATGACAAGAAGTTTTATCATCAACAATGTGGAACAGCGATGGGGACCAGGTTCGCGCCAAGCTATGCTAATCTCTACATGGGCCAGTGGGAGCAAATCTTCTGGGAATCATGCCCAGCGAGCGCGGACCTGGTCCTCTACGTAAGATACATTGATGACATTTTTCTCATCTGGAAGGGTTCTATGGAGGATTTGCATTACACCATAGAAGTTATGAATATGAATACAAAAAATCTGAAATTCACCTATGAATGCAATAGAAAGTCTATACACTTCCTGGATCTCAAAATAGATATAGAGAATGGTCAATTTGTTACTTCGACCTTCTTCAAGGAGGTTGACTGTAACAATTACATTCATAACGAAAGCTGCCACCACAAAGCTTGGAAGGAAAACATCCCCAAGGGACAACTCTTGAGGCTTAAAAAGAACTGCTCGGATCCGACAAAGTGGGAAGAACAAACCCAGGTACTAAAACAAAGATTTATCGACAGAGGATATAAAGAGACATTACTGGAAGAAAAAATCAAAGAAGTCAAAGCCATTGATAGAAAAACCCTCCTAAAATATAAAACCAGAGAGAGGACAGTGACATCCGAAGACAGTATAGATGTCCCGCTTATCACAGAATACTGTGAAAACAAACACATCATAGAGAAGATCTACAGAAAGCACTGGCCACTTTTAAAAGACGATGATGTCTTGGGAGAATTACTAATGCCACACCCGAAATTTATTTACAGGAAAACAAACAATTTAAAGAACAGACTGGCACCGAGTGTTCCTAAACAGAAAATGGGTGCAGTGGTAGGTCAATATAACAAGAAGATAAAAGGTTTTTTCCCGTGCCCGAATTGTAAAGCGTGCAGAAATGGCTGGAAAACAACCTCATTCTCATCTGCACATATGAAAGAAAAATTTATGATCAACGATCTAATAAGATGTGGAGACCATAATGTCATATATCTTATTGAATGTCCATGCAAATTACAATATGTAGGACAAACTTCCAGACAATTGAAAGACAGAATGAGGGAGCACATACTATGTATAGAGAAAAAAAGAATAGATACAGCACTATACAAACACTTTACAATAAAACATGGAGGAAACATCAGAGATATGAAATTCTGTGGAATAGAAATAGTGAGAAAAAATTGGAGAGGGGGTAACCACGAACAAAAATTACTCTTACACGAGTCCAAATGGATTTTCTCACTGAACAGTTTGTACCCAAAGGGTCTGAATAATAGGGAAGACCTCTCGCACTTATTCAGCCTCACAAAATAGAGTTTAATCATTGATTAATAGAGTCACCTATGCTCCATCAAATCACAGCTCACTTCTATCCACCTCACCCAGAAACATAGATCCTATCAGGTCTTTTCCACTTGACAAGTGTAGGTATACTGATAGCATGGATTCCCTTCTATAAGACGGGTTTACTTACCTATGTGCGTAATAGAAAAGAGACCTCCACTGTCTTCCCAGTCCTCTCCCATTATTGAAGCATCCCACACATTGGCCCCATCTAGTGTCTACATTATATGGTCCTATCTGGTTTTACAATCATGTTATGTTTAAAGTTTTAATTATAATATTAATTTTAAATACTAATACAATGAGGATTATAATAATTCTGGGATTTTGTATTTTAAAAATATTCTAAAAGCTTTTAGAAAAGTTTGGGGTATTTTAAGAAGTTTGAACATATTTTAAGCAATTTGAAACCATTTTTGATTTGGCATTCTGTTGAAATATGAGCTTGAGCAGTTATTTGTACTACTGTCACTCTGATTTTAGGAGGTATTCATTGTATAGCCAGTTCCATATGGCATTCTATTAGTATCAGTGTTATCCTGATTTCATTTTATTTTATCTTATTCCATGTAACCCGATTGTATTTTTATTGTATTTTTGGTGATTATTTAGATTATTTTAATATTTTAATTATCTTATATTATTTTATTTTAAATTATTTTAAATAATTTAAAATTGTTTTACTAATTTACTCGAGTCTGAGTATGGTAACACAAACTATACCATAGGTACTTGGATTTGGTTACATCACAATATTCACTCATGTACCCAAACATACCGCCATATATCCAGCACTTATTAATAGGCAGCTTAGATTTATTCTCACATTAGTCTCTGTGTGGTAGTGTAACCTATCGAAACCGGAAGTATTAGACAATCACGATACCGGAAAACAACAGAAACCGGAAGTGCTATGACATAGCGAAACCGGAAGTGCTAATATGCGCTAACCGGAAGTATAAATATGTGCCGAACAGAGGTAATAAAGAGAAAGAATGAAAGTAAAGGCAGCTTTAGCTAAAAGATAAAGTAGTCGCCATATGATATACAAAGGGAGTTAGGTCAATACCTAAATAGATAGCTATCGAAGTATGATAGCATCACTAACCCACAGGATATGAGCCAACATTAGAAAAACCGGAAGTAAACACGACAAACACTAGCGAAACCGGAAGTGTAGGTGGAATACAAATTTATCATACTTAGGATGCCAACTAAGGGCACATAGACAAAGCAAATAGCCCAAATTGAAATGGCCCCAAGAACACAATAATAGTTAAGACTCATAAATTAATATTTTGATCTTTTAAGAGTACATTTTAAAACTAAACTTTTGCCCATACCCACAATGCACCTAACAGGAAGGGGGCGTGGCCTACTAGCTTTTTGGCACCCAAACATTAGCAACAGCTCCTATAAATTCTCTCAGCTTACTCACAATGTTAGTCTTGATAAAGGCCAGGAGTACATGGCCGAAACGCGTCGACTGATTTGAGTAAGCATAATACTGATATACCCACTTAACAGTTTGTATATATTATAGTATTGTTTGTTTTCTTTACAGGTTTTTGCACAATGTTATTTGGTTTTTGATTGGATCATACTGAGCTACAACTTCATTGCACAGAAATCACTATATCACATTGGACACTTTTTTAATCACCTTGAATACTCACTTTTTGCCACATAATCTGGAGGATTCTCACATTTTTTGCAAGGTTACACATTTTTTCTACATTTTTCTACATTTTTTCTACATTTTTTCTACATTTTTTTCCCCTTTTTTTCACATTAAGTGATCACACATTTTTGGATTTTCCATTTTCTCACCATTTCAGGCACAGGACACACACTGCTTTGGAATTATTTCAGAATTGGTCACGGACAGAGACACTAATTTTTTTTTTGCCATATTGTGATTTAATTGGACAAATATAACCATAAGAACATTTACCACCATCTGGACTGTTTCTAAATAAACTACTCCAATTAGGACACGTGGCCTAATTAGGATACTTGGTCTATAAGATCAATTATTGCAAAAAGGTTTTTATTGTGCATTCCCATTTTTTGCATTTATTTTATTATAACATGGATCCATGATTTTATATGATTGTTATTTTTATTTCTATTTTTAGGACTGTGTATGTTTTTAAGTAGATCTGAGATATTTTAACATTTTTGTGTGGATTAAACATTGATATACATTCTTAAAGTTTACAACTAATTTATAGTTATTATACTATTTGTACATCGATTCCACCAACGTCAACAAGAGAACCTACATTGTGGACACCGCTCTATCAGTCTAACAGGTGTCCCCATTCCCTACCTCAGCCTTTTTTGGCGCTCACCTCCACCCCCACCAAAGTTTATAAATGGCTCACTTCTACAGCAAGTAATCAACCTAGGAGGAGACACAGAACCAGACGAGTACAATTTGATACCATAGACACCAGTGGTGGAGATTCCACTGACACTGAGAGGAACCCACCTGGCACATCCTTTATTTCACCTAGCTCCTTTAGACAGCGCAATCATCTTGCTCAGCATGACTCTAGACTACACTCCACACCGACTCATTTTTTAGGGGTGACCACACGATCCCGGGGAGGGGGAGGCATAACTGACCCCACATTAGGAGGGCGGGGTATCAGACACAGGCCTCCCAGATGTCCACGACAGAGGACATAATCATTAATTTAAGCACGCATATCCTCACTGAGAGTGAATGCAAAGTGATAAATAGAGGATTATCATTTGTGCCTAGTGTACCCGTATCTGAATTTGATTTAAAACTAGACTTGTACAAACTTAATAGATCTCTTAAGATCAGGGAGTTTTTTCAGAATAAAGAATCCTCATGTGTGAAAACCCAGGTTGAAGTCAAATGTAAGCTTCCAAGCTCATTTGAACCCGCCAACAGTAGCCCCAGTACTAAAACGTTTCTCAGACTAGTTAACCAAGATCTTGATACTGAAAGAACGGAAACCCTGTGGAAACATAATTTATCTAGGGATGAACAAAATGCCAGGCTGACTCCTCTATTGTAATTAGGCCCGCCGATAAGGGCGGGGCCATTGTCCTGTTAAATTACAGTGATTACAGAGCAGACATCCTGGACCAGTTGGCTGACACGGGTACATACACACTACTGACTACTGACCCCACAGGTGTATATAAAACACAGCTGGATGGACTCATCAAGTTTGGTTTTGAACAGAGATTTTTATCTGTACAACTAAGTACCCCAGAGTACCCATTTTGTACTCTATCCCCAAAATCCACAAAAGGTTGGACCATCCACCGGGCCATCCAATTGTGTCGGCCCGAGACTTGCTAACACAACCTGTAGCTCAGTTTGTGGATGTGTTACTCCAAACAGTGGTTAAAGGGATACGGTCTTACATTATGGATACTAATGATTTTATTAGAAAGATACGGGCTGTTGACATCCAGCATGATGATTTACTTGTGAGTCTGGATGTTGACAGCTTGTACACTATCATACCCCACCAGGAGGGATTAAAGGCAGTTCATGAACACCTCATTGGTGACCCCCTTTATGAGGGTCCCCCGGTGGAATACATGATCTCCCTTATTGAGTACCGAAAATAAGTTCTATTTACAAGTGGCCGGTACGGCCATGGGTTCCTCCATGGCCCCTGCATATGTCAACATCTATATGTCACAATTTGAAAATGTGCACTTATGGCCCCAACACTGTGCATCTGTCATCTGTTATTACAGATATATAGATGACATTTTCTTGGTGTGGCGTGGGGGCATGGAGGAACTCTAGGCCTGGTACAATACTTATAATAATTGTACCAGCAATGTTAAATTTAAAATGACTGTGGATGAACACTCCATTAACTTTCTTGATCTTACAGTCTTTAAAAATTCAGACAATCTTGGTACCACATTATACCACAAGCCTACAGACTGTAATTCCATACTTAGGGCGGATAGCTGCCATCCCCCAGCCCTACTGAAGGGTATTGTGAAGTCACAATTCATCAGAACTATGCGAAACAACTCTGATATAGTGACTGGGGTCTCCCAACTGGTAGGTGTGGAGGAGAGATTCCGCTCAAGGGGTTACAAGGCATCCGTGATTCAAGAAATGATGGAATCTGTATCCACATTACCACAATCTGAATTAATTCAACCGAAGCCTAAACGGGACACTACAGATAAACGAATCATGTCCACCACTTTCACTCCGGCAACCAAGAACACTGGTCAAATTCTCCACCAGCATTGGCCCATCATGTCCTCTGACCCAAAGTTGACATTTACCAAGAATTTAAAACCCATGGTGGGTTTCAAGAGGGGTACCAACCTTAAAGATTTGCTGATGAGAACAGACCCTAAAGTGTGTTATAACACTGGCATCAGAAGGAACATCAAGGGTTCTTACCGGTGCTTAGGTTGCACTACTTGCAACGGCCTAATTGGCACGAAGGTGTTCCATCACCCACATACGAACCGGACTTTCACAATTAGACAGTCGATAACGTGCACCACTATGCACGTAGTGTACCTTTTGTTTTGTCCTTGCTCCATGTTTTATGTAGGCAAGACCTCGGGCACATTACGTGAACGGATGGCCAACCATCGACACGCCATAAGGATTGCCCTTAAAGATGGTGATTCGGAGCAGCCAGTGGCGCGACACTGTGCCAACAAGGGACACTCAGTTTCCTCAATTCGTTACATCCTGATTGATCACGTACCCCCATTGGAGCGAGGCGGTGACCGCAACAAACAGCTTCTCAGATGTGAGGCCCAATGGATGTTTCACTTTGGCACCGTGCAACCTGGTGGCTTGAACACTACGCCAGATTTTAAGAATCTCCTGTGACCCTGACCTAGTGTGCTACATACCTGGGGTACTTTTAGGGGGGCACGGTGGCTCTGTGTTAGTGCTATGCCGCACCATTCCCTTCATCGGGTGAGGTTTGCATAGTTCTCACAGCACTGTGAATTGGGATCTTTTAAGGTTCCATATCCTACAGTGGAAGCCTGGCCAACCTTTATGAGTTACTCTATTTTTTGCACTGAATATCATAGCTAATCTAGGTAGTGTTTAGTTCAGACCATCTATTATATCATTGGACACTTTGTAAAATATATATATATGTCTGTATACCTAGTGGTGTATACCTTTACATTGTGTCTTTTCATTTACCATACTATGATTTAGGTCCTAGAGATGTATACACATTTTGCTTAGTTATGCAATGTAGGGCCTAGATTTGGAGTTCGGCGGTAGCCGTCAAAACCAGCGTTAGAGGCTCCTAACGCTGGTTTTGGCCGCCCGCTGGTATTTGGAGTCAGTGATTAAAGGGTCTAACGCTCACTTTTCAGCCGCGACTTTTCCATACCGCAGATCCCCCTACGCCATTTGCGTAGCCTATCTTTTCAATGGGATCTTTCTAACGCTGGTATTTAGAGTCGTTTCTGAAGTGAGCGTTAGAGCTCTAACGACAAAATTCCAGCCGCCTGAAAATAGCAGGAGTTAAGAGCTTTCTGGCTAACGCCGGTTTATAAAGCTCTTAACTACTGTACCCTAAAGTACACTAACACCCATAAACTACCTATGTACCCCTAAACCGAGCTCCCCCCACACCGCCGCCACTCGATTAAAATTTTTAACCCCTAATCTGCCGACCGCCACCTACGTTATATTTATGTACCCCTAATCTGCTGCCCCTAACCCCGCCGACCCCTGTATTACATTTATTAACCCCTAACTTGCCCCCCACAACGTCGCCGCCAGCTACTTAAAATAATTAACCCCTAATCTTCCGACCGCAAATCGCCGCCACCTACGTTATCCCTATGTACCCCTAATCTGCTGCCCCTAACATCGCCGACCCCTATATTATATTTATTAACCCCTAATCTGCCCCCCTCAACGTCGCCGACACCTGCCTACACTTATTAACCCCTAATCTGCCGAGCGGACCTGAGCGCTACTATAATAAAGTTATTAACCCCTAACCCGCCTCACTAACCCTATCATAAATAGTATTAACCCCTAATCTGCCCTCCCTAACATCGCCGACACCTACCTTCAATTATTAACCCCTAATCTGCCGACCGGAGCTCACCGCTATTCTAATAAATGTATTAACCCCTAAAGCTAAGTCTAACCCTAACACTAACACCCCCCTAAGTTAAATATAATTTAAATCTAACGAAATAAATTAACTCTTATTAAATAAATGATTCCTATTTAAAGCTAAATACTTACCTGTAAAATAAATCCTAATATAGCTACAATATAAATTATAATTATATTATAGCTATTTTAGGATTAATATTTATTTTACAGGCAACTTTGTTATTATTTTAACCAGGTACAATAGCTATTAAATAGTTAAGAACTATTTAATAGTTACCTAGTTAAAATAATAACAAAATTACCTGTAAAATAAGTCCTAACCTAAGTTATAATTAAACCTAACACTACCCTATCAATAAAATAATTAAATAAACTACCTACAATTACCTACAATTAACCTAACACTACACTATCAATAAATTAATTAAACACAATTCCTACAAATAAATACAATTAAATAAACTAGCTAAAGTACAAAAAATAAAAAAGATCTAAGTTACAGAAAATAAAAAAATATTTACAAACATAATAAAAATATTACAACAATTTTAAACTAATTACACCTACTCTAAGCCCCCTAATAAAATAACAAAGCCCCCCAAAATAAAAAATTCCCTACCCTATTCTAAATTAAAAAAGTTACAAGCTCTTTTACCTTACCAGCCCTGAACAGGGCCCTTTGCGGGGCATGCCCCAAGAATTTCAGCTCTTTTGCCTGTAAAAAAAACACATACAATACCCCCCCCAACATTACAACCCACCACCCACATACCCCTAATCTAACCCAAACCCCCCTTAAATAAACCTAACACTAAGCCCCTGAAGATCTTCCTACCTTGTCTTCACCATACCAGGTTCACCGATCCGTCCTGAAGAGCTCCTCCGATGTCCTGATCCAAGCCCAAGCGGGGGCTGAAGAGGTCCATGATCCGGTCAAAGTCTTCATCCAAGCGGGGCAGAAGAGGATCTTCCATCCGATTGAAGTCATCATCCAGGCGGCATCTTCGATCTTCTTCCATCCGGAGCGAAGCGGCAGGATCCTGAAGACATCCAGCGCGGAACATCCATCCGGACCGACGACTGAACGACGAATGACTGTTCCTTTAAGGGACGTCATCCAAGATGGCGTCCCTCGAATTCCGATTGGCTGATAGGATTCTATCAGCCAATCGGAATTAAGGTAGGAATTTTCTGATTGGCTGATGGAATCAGCCAATCAGAATCAAGTTCAATCCGATTGGCTGATCCAATCAGCCAATCAGATTGAGCTCGCATTCTATTGGCTGTTCCGATCAGCCAATAGAATGCAAGCTCAATCTGATTGGCTGATTGGATCGGCCAATCGGATTGAACTAGATAGAATCCTATCAGCCAATCGGAATTCGAGGGACGCCATCTTGGATGACGTCCCTTAAAGGAACAGTCATTCGTTGTTCAGTCGTCGGTCCGGATGGATGTTCCGTGCTGGATGTCTTCAGGATCCTGCCGCTTCGCTCCGGATGGAAGAAGATCGAAGATGCCGCCTGGATGATGACTTCAATCGGATGGAAGATCCTCTTCTGCCCCGCTTGGATGAAGACTTTGACCGGATCATGGACCTCTTCAGCCCCCGCTTGGGCTTGGATCAGGACATCGGAGGAGCTCTTCAGGACGGATCGGTGAACCTGGTATGGTGAAGACAAGGTAGGAAGATCTTCAGGGGCTTAGTGTTAGGTTTATTTAAGGGGGGTTTGGGTTAGATTAGGGGTATGTGGGTGGTGGGTTGTAATGTTGGGGGGGGGTATTGTATGTGTTTTTTTTACAGGCAAAAGAGCTGAAATTCTTGGGGCATGCCCCGCAAAGGGCCCTGTTCAGGGCTGGTAAGGTAAAAGAGCTTGTAACTTTTTTAATTTAGAATAGGGTAGGGAATTTTTTATTTTGGGGGGCTTTGTTATTTTATTAGGGGGCTTAGAGTAGGTGTAATTAGTTTAAAATTGTTGTAATATTTTTATTATGTTTGTAAATATTTTTTTATTTTCTGTAACTTAGATCTTTTTTATTTTTTGTACTTTAGCTAGTTTATTTAATTGTATTTATTTGTAGGAATTGTGTTTAATTAATTTATTGATAGTGTAGTGTTAGGTTAATTGTAGGTAATTGTAGGTAGTTTATTTAATTATTTTATTGATAGGGTAGTGTTAGGTTTAATTATAACTTAGGTTAGGACTTATTTTACAGGTAATTTTGTTATTATTTTAACTAGGTAACTATTAAATAGTTCTTAACTATTTAATAGCTATTGTACCTGGTTAAAATAATTACAAAGTTGCCTGTAAAATAAATATTAATCCTAAAATAGCTATAATATAATTATAATTTATATTGTAGCTATATTAGGATGTATTTTACAGGTAAGTATTTAGCTTTAAATAGGAATCATTTATTTAATAAGAGTTAATTTATTTCGTTAGATAAAAATTATATTTAACTTAGGGGGGTGTTAGTGTTAGGGTTAGACTTAGCTTAAGGGTTAATACATTTATTAGAATAGCGGTGAGCTCCGGTCGGCAGATTAGGGGTTAATAATTGAAGTTAGGTGTCGGCGATGTTAGGGAGGGCAGATTAGGGGTTAATACTATTTATGATAGGGTTAGTGAGGCGGATTAGGGGTTAATAACTTTATTATAGTAGCGCTCAGGTCCGCTCGGCAGATTAGGGGTTAATAAGTGTAGGCAGGTGTCGGCGACGTTGAGGGGGGCAGATTAGGGGTTAATAAATATAATATAGGGGTCGGCGATGTTAGGGCAGCAGATTAGGGGTACATAGGGATAACGTAGGTTGCGGCGGTTTACGGAGCGGCAGATTAGGGGTTTAAAAAAATATGCAGGGGTCAGCGATAGCGGGGGCGGCAGATTAGGGGTTAATAAGTGTAAGGCTAGGGGTGTTTAGACTCGGGGTACATGTTAGAGTGTTAGGTGCAGACGTAGGAAGTGTTTCCCCATAGGAAACAATGGGGCTGCGTTAGGAGCTGAACGCTGCTTTTTTGCAGGTGTTAGGTTTTTTTTAAGCTCAAACAGCCCCATTGTTTCCTATGGGGGAATCATGCACGAGCACGTTTTTGAGGCCGGCCGCGTCCGTAAGCAACTCTGGTATCGAGAGTTGCATTTGCGGTAAAAATGCTCTACGCTCCTTTTTTGGAGCCTAACGCAGCATTTGTTTGAACTCTCGATACCAGAGTTAAATTTATGGTGCGGCCAGAAAAAAGCCCGCGGAGCGTTAGCAGCCCATTTACCGCCGAACTCCAAATCTAGGCCTAGGTCTGTTATGCAATAACTGATGGTTGAAACGATAGGTCATATTCTATGACCATCCCTGTCATTATCATATATAATAACCATTCCCCCTATTGTTTATCCACATTACCATTTTGGTTGGCTTTAATTTTGGATTTCTATTAACTGCAGTTATGTTTATTAGAACATCTTAGAAACAATTGGATTGTCATTAATAGCACTATGTTGTAGCCCAATTATGTTTTTAATTTTTTGTTATTTCATTATTATGAATAACAATCCATGAATGTAATTGCTTTATTTCATTTTATATTTTAAAGTGGTGTCACATATCTATATATATTGCATGAGATTCACCTCTGATGCGAACACAGTCACTATAGTGTGTGAGGTTTATTCCACTAAAGAATCTGTAATGATATTGGTGTCCATGACAGCGGTTGCCATGGTAACATAATCACATTTAAATAATAATTTTATCACAATATAAGTGTCAATTATACACACTTGTGTGGTCACTACATTTTATAAGTCACTGTATATTTTTGGTTATAGTGATGTTTGATAATCATTTTTCACTGTTGATGTTTATATATTAATTTCGGCGAAAACCGGAAGTGATGTCATTGAACTTCCGGTTTCGGCACTGACTGTGGAACGCACTTTGTGTTCCACTGACGAATCGTTTGGCGCAATTTTTGGAGAAGAGAGGTTTGTGTTTGTTCACCTGATGTATACACTATAAAAGGGTTGTTTTTTTGCACAGTTTTATGCTGATGAAGGGGTGTTAAACCCCGAAAACGTTCCACATTAAAATTATTGTTGAAAAGACCTGTGAGTGCATCTCTGGTTACTATATATATATATATATATATATATATATATATATATCAGGGGCGTATAATGGCCTAGGCAGACTAGGCAATTGCCTAGGACGGCAGTTTGGGGAGGAGGCATTTTTACAGGCACAGACATCGCCGGAAATCAACCTGATCGAGTACGATTGATTTGATTGACACCCCCCTGCTGGCAGTCCATTGGCCGTGAGTCTGCAGGGGGCGGCGTTGCTCCAGCAGCTCTTGTGAGCTGCTGGTGCAATGCTGAATACGGAGAGCGTATTGCTCTCCATAATCAGTGAGGTCTGGCGGACCTGATCCGCACTGTCGGATCAGGTCTGCCAGACCTTGTTAAATAGAGGCCATTGCCTGGAGTCTTAGTACTGTTAGATTAGGAAATCCAAATGGTGATCGTATTTTACAAGGGAGATGTTTTGTGACAAGACAAAGGAAGATTCAGGGATTACATCAGAACTCAACTGGGACAGCATGAGAACAACATCTGAAGAGATTGCCCACAAACCTAATGGAAACTTAGTGATATGTGCAAAGTGTAAGTAGTGTTTAGTTTAAGTCCCATTTTATTTTCAAGAACTGTATTTTTGCATGTATTCTTGTTCTTTTGCATGTCTTCTGTTTTTGTAATTTGGCACTGTGTAACCTGTATTTGTCTTTTGTTATTAAAAATATAAATAATCTAATTCTGTCTTTGGGCTCTAACATCTGAATTCACACTCTGTAAGATAAGGTTAAAGTCATATTACCTAATTGTTAGTCTTGTGTTATTGGGTTCCCAAGAAACCCTTATTCAAAACTCTTGGTGGTGGCAGTATCGTTTATCTGGGATGTTATAGGCAGGATTTGGGGGTTCATTTTGTGTTCTTTAGGTCTTTGTAGAGTTAAAGGTGTATTAACCCCTTCATGTCCACACTCTCCCCATAGTCACGGCTGGGTAGATAGGCTTAGCTGTTACATATATATTGTACCAAAAAATGTGATATTTGTAGAAATATGTATTTTATGAATAAATAGAACATATTTTACTATGTGAAGAACATTGGAATGTAAAATATGCATATTTTATGTCAGGTTAGTGCACATAAGAAAACGTGATCACAATATTTTAAGTTCGGCTTTTTGCCCACGTCGGGTTAGCACTCATGTGAAAATCTTTTTACTCTTAACTTGTAATATGCAAGCTACCTGATGCATGCAAACAGCTTACTTCTACCTGCGTTAACAGGCGAGCGGGAGCACAAAATACTGATCCACTTGTAATCTAGCCCTAGAATGGGATCAAGTTTGAAAACCTCAAGAAAAGTTATGAGATTCACTTTGCTCAGGAATCCTAACTAAATGTAATGAGCAAAAGAATAAATGAACAAATAAGAAATTGAACACAATCCATTTTTCCTGCTTTTCATAGGAGAAAAATTGACTTAGTTGGATGACAGAAGAGGAAATCATAAAATCTCTACCCTGTTCTGCAGGCGTCATGATAAATAGTCAGAATTGCTCGTGTCTGCTTTACTTACCTGTTTGACAGAGGAAGACCACAGACATCCAGTAGTTTCAAGTAGCTGTCAGTAAATCCATAGAAATAGGCGTAATGGGAGAAATGCCTATTATTTTTATACTATTTTCTACAACACTAGTTCCTTGTGTGTTGGCTGAAATAGCTGTCAAGTGACACTGTTGCAAAAGTCGATTCCAGAACAAAAACAAAGGATCATCTGTGAGATATTATAAAATATAATAAGACGGATATAAAGCTGCCTGCTGAGTCGGAAAACACATTCCAACAGCACTGTCATTATATAAAAAAGCAAAGTTGTACATCTGCTAAGGTAATGTTTGTTAAAGGGTGATAAAGGGTCCACAAATTAGACCTATTGTACCCAATAATAGAGTGTACAAGAGGAAAGGAATGTGTGGTGGGTTAAAGATACAGCTATTTATGTCAAAATAGAACAAAAGTTAAAAAAAAAAGCTATAAGAACTTCCTCTTAGACTTTGCTTTGAGCAAGTTATTTGCAACGATAGTAATTTCAATGTCAAGGTAAAATAATTACTTCAAAAAAGAAGAGAAATTCAGCTGATGTTCAGTGCTCAGATTTCACATTAATGCACTAAAAGAACATTTCTTTAAAATACACATATTCAGCAGAAGAGAGTGAAATAAAAGTTAAAGGTACAGGTATAGCTATTTAAAGGGACATTAAAGTCAAAATTAAACTTTCATGATTCAGACAGCTCATGCCGTTGTAAACAACTTTGCAATTCCCTTCCATTTTCAAGATGTGCACAATATTTTTATATGCACACTTTCTGAGGTACCAACCTGTGCGCTAACCCGACATGAAAAGAAGAATATTTCACATTACAAAGTTCTTCACATAGATGAATATGTACTATTTATTCAAAAATATGAATTTCTACATATCTGATGCTAATTTGGTAGAATATATATATATATATATATATATATATAAAAATATATATATAATATATATATATATATATATACATATATATATATATATACACACACACACACATGATTATATATAGGTATAGATAATATTGATATATATATATATATATATATATATACATATACAAGGTAGCCCTCAGTTTACGCCGGGGTTAGGTTCCAGAAGGAATGGTTGTAAATCGAAACCGTTGTAAATTGAAACCCAGTTTATAATGTAAGTCAATGGGAAGTAAGGGAGTTAGGTTCCAGGCCCCTCTCAAAATTGTCATAAGTAACACCTAATACATTATTTTTAAAGCTTTGACATGAAGACTTTAAATACTAAACAGCATTATAAACCTAATAAAATAATCACACAACACAGAATATATAATTAAACTAAGTTAAATGAACAAAAACAATTGCTAAACAGCATTATAAACCTAATAAAATAATCACACAACACAGACTTCACTTGCATTTTTCTGAAAACAGTTCTTTCTATGCATTCCAATTTGGACTGATTTATAGACAGGAAGATCTTGTTCCTTTGAAATCTGCTCGATAGCTCAGGTCTGGTTAAACTGATTAATTTCAGCTTGCTTGGCTTTGCTGCAACACAAGTGGACAGCTCCACCTACTGGCTATTTTAATAAATGCACTGCTTCTCAATGCTTTTCAATAGCAGTCACATGACTGGAAAAAAAGGTTGTTATTCTGAAACGGTGTAAATTGAACCGTTGTAAACCGAGGGCCACCTGTATATATGAATATCTATTTAGAAATACATAGAACATATTCTGCTCTGTGCAGAACATTGGAATGTGAAAAATTTACAGTAAATACACACTATAACACTTTATTAAAAACTTAATATGTGCATTATTTAGGGCTTCGTTATTCATTAGTGAATCTAAGATATATTTGAAACTCACAAATATCTGTGCACGTATGTATTTTTTTTTTTAATTTTTATTGATTTCTTAAACATATTAACAACAACGAGAAAAAGGAAATCCAGATTACAGTGTTAATATTGTGTTCTTCAAAAACCACACTTTACAGTTCGTTTATCTCTAACATAATCATTTGATTCCCCCTTCCCAGTTACAACAATATTTTTTTTTTAGATTCCCACCTGCTGATTCAGGTGTCATTGATAAAACTCTAAACGGATTAAGTGTGTCATCAAAACTTAATCATACCATATTTAATGCTGCTGCTGCGCCGCAAACCCCTTTCTATTTCATGCTTCTCTACCCCAACTGTACAATAAGTGTATGGAGTGATCATGCTTACATGAGGTGCCTAAAGTGACCCTATATACTCTTCCCACAAAAACACCATAGAGTGATGGTCACCAATGCGATTAGTGTGCTGATAGTGATATTTTTCCAGTGATAATACCCTAGTGACCTGTTCTCTCCAATCTTGTACACTGGGCACCTTTGTCTGTTTCCAAAGTCTAGGTATCAGTTGTCTAGTACAATTTAACATAATATATAGTAGCATTGCTCTCAGTTTGTATTTTATTTTAGGTGTCTTATTTAACAAGAGTACAAACGGGCTGCATTCTAAGTGAGTAGTTATTACCTTTTCTATCTCTGAGTGCAAGTTGATCCAATATGTTTTTATGAAGGGACAGTTCCACCATATGTGAGACATATTTCCCTCTTGCCCACATGCCCTCCAACATTGAGTGTTAGCACTTGGGTAAATTCTAGATAACCTTTTGGGAGTTAAGTACCATCTGGTGAGTAATTTCAAATTGGTCTCTGTAGCATTCATGGAAGATGGGGCTTTCCCCATTTGCTGAAAAATTGTTTGCCACTCGTTTGGTGTTAAGGACCCTTGCAATTCTCTCTCCCATACCTTAGTGTATGGGGGTAGTTGGGTGGAGTGCATTGTCACTAATAATTTGTAGGAGTGGGAAAACCCTTTTTTCGATGTACCTGGGGAGTAGCATATTAATTCGAATGTGGTTAATGACCTAATTAGTTCTCTTTTTTCCCTGTTGTGGTTGATATAATGTGACAATTGGAAATATTCATACCAGTTCTGACCTACAAAAATGTTTCTGTCCATCATTTCTTGTCTAGTCAAAAGTTTACCTTTATCTAAGCAAGTATATATCGGTACACAGCAGTGAATGTTCGTGGCTTCTTCCTCTATTTTATAGTGTCCTATTGGGGAGTCAGTGTTTGTCAGTAGAGGAGTTAATGGGCCTGGGATAGATGAAATGTCTTTTTTATTTTTTAATATTGTGTCCCATACATCAAAAGTTTCTGCTACTATGGCTGGAGGTGAGCTACCAAGTCTCCTATGCGGTTTATTGAGCCAACATAGGCTCCCCAAGCTGCCACACTGGTACCCTTTGCATATTGTTTTACATGCTGGGTTGGTATCCAATCAATTTAACACCATTTTTTGGTGGTTACCAAATGATGCTAACAATTTGCACTGACTTACCTTTCATTAAAATAAGAGGGAATTCTGCTCTGGGCCACTTTTCATACATCCTAGTATTTAGGGATATTTACTTATGCACTACTCTCAAACATACACTAGTACTTTGTTTACAAACACATATGTCTATAGATTTTGGGCATAATATCATACAATTTGCATAACATACTTTAAGCACATTATATGAGTTTAATTCCATAGCCAAAATAATGGAATATTTAGCTTATAGACCACTAGTTTTGAGTTTTGAACTAAAACTGTTTAGGGTCTAAGCATTTTATAGGTTTAGGAATATATGACTTGGAAATGTGTTTATTATTGTATGTGTTTTATTTAATCATTCAAATAGCATATTGCATTATTTCATTATTGTTATATCCATGTATGCATTTATGTACGATTATACTAGCATGAATATAGATTATCTACATACCGATGCTATATATATTTTATATATTTTATATAAATATGTGCATACTTGTTTATATTATATTATATTACCACTATCTATGACATAGTTGTGAACATATGAGTATGTGCTGTATATCTTTCCATATGCACTAGATACATATATATATATATCTATACATATTTTTGAGCCTGCATAAATGCACTGATCATCTGTGATCATTATTTCCTAATGCCTTACTCTATGTTAACAAGGTCAAATCTCTGATCAGGTCTAGATAAAAGTTTAGTAAGAGGTTAAATTATGTGAGGGAGTGGATTCACACTCCCACCAACATTGACCAATCACTGTGTTTGGAAACCCCTTTAAATATGTACAATTTTAAGTGGCTGCAGGATTATGATTACGGCACTCTGCCGAAACTAGTCAACCAGCCTGCACCTTCTTACCCTTTGCTGTGATGTTTTAATTGAGAAATAAAGATTGGACTTTTAATCACACTAGGACGACTACTGCTTCATCCTTTCTATTTTTTTTACACAGGTTAGATTATGTTCTAACTTTACCCATTCCTTATTGTCTGAATGTTTGCACCAATCTATGATTCTGTTTAACATGGTCGCCTGTTTGTAATGAAGAAGGTTGGGTACCCCCAGGTCTCCTGTATATCTATCCCTGTATAAAGTTTTTTTTTAAACTCTCAGCATTTTGCTCTGCCAGACAAATGAGTTTACATTAGCCTGGAGCCTATTCAAGTATGCTTTAGGCAATGTGATGGGTACCGTTTGAAAGATATATAGTATTCTTGGTAAGAATGACATCTTAAAGGCCTGTATCCTACCAAGCCAGGACAGGCACTTGGTTTTCCATCCATTAATCTCTACCTGTAGTTCTTTTAACAGTTTCATGTAATTTAATGTGTAAAGTTCCTCCTTTGTTCTTGCTATTTGCGCACCCAGGTATGTCAGGGAATGTTTTTGGATAGAGAAGTGAAATTGGCTGCTAATATGTTGAAGGAGTGGATCAGATACTGCCACTCCTAATACCTCTGATTTAGTTGTGTTAATTTTAAAATAGGAGTGGGAGCTAAATAGGTCAAATTCCAATTGTAATGCTTTTAAAGATGATAGTGGATTAGTCAGCGTCAATAAGATGTTGTCTGCATAGAGCGACAATTTGTAGTCCACATTTTGGATCCTAAGGCCCTCTATTGCAGGGTTTTGGCGAATTTTGGAGGCCAAGACCTCCATAGCTAACACAAATAGTAAGGGGGATAAGGGGCATCAATGCCTGGTGCCATTTCTAATATTTATGCCATTCGATAAGGAATCATTTAATCTAACCTTAGCTGAGGGATTATCATATAATGCGAAAATCTTATTAAGCATGTGTGGTCCTATTCCAAATTTAATGAGAGTTTGCTGCAGAAATGCCCAGTTCAGCCTATCAAAGGCTTTCTCAGCGTCTATCCCCAGGAAAATTGCAGGTATCTTCTCTCTATGAACATAGTCCATGAGGTCTATAGTTTTCACCGTATTATCCCTTGCTTCGCGACGTGGGACGAACCCAGCCTGGTTTAAGTGTACCAAGTCGGGTAGGAACCTGTTTAGTCTCGTGGCCAACACCTTCGCAAATATTTTTACATCTACATTTAGTAGTGATATAGGTCTAAAATTAGATGGGTAGGTCGCTGGTTTCCCAGGTTTAGGGAGTACAGTGATATGTGCTTCTAGCATATTAGGTGGGAATGTGGTATCCTTGGATATTTGGTTAAAAATCTTCTGTAGATGGGGTATTAGAATCGGGGAGAATGTTTTATAATACTGTACTGAGTAGCCGTCTGGGCCTGGGCTCTTTCCTGTGTTTAAACTTTTGATGGCTGACATTATCTCTCCTGATGATATTGGGTTTTCTAAATCCTCTATTTGCTCTGCTGATAATTGGGGTAGTTTACAATTCTCTAAATAAGATAGCATGTCAGGTATTGCAGTATTATGTGTTTCCTCTCTTTCGATATTGTATAACTTCGAGTAATAAGACTCGAATTGGGCTAAGATATCTGGTGTAGTTTTTACATTTTGCTTATTGGGTGTATTGATATCATGAATATATGTTTTATATTTTTTGAGTTTCAACGCCCTCGCCAGTAATTTCCCACTCCTATTGCTTTCATAGTGGTATCGCTGCTTGATTTTTAATGTCATTAAATTGTGTTCTTTAGTTAATAGGTCTTTCAGGGCGTCTCTGGCTTTTTGTAGTTGTGCACGTATGTATTAAAAAGCATATGTCTAGTACATACTGCAGGTGCTAGCAGGTTAAATGGTACAGATATATATTTTTTATTTTCTTCTCACTAAGTAAAGTTTTAGAGGGGGAGTTTGTAAATAATAAATTCCACTATCAATGCAGAGACCCATGAAGTAAATGTGAGTTTTGAAGTTTGCAGACACTTCATAGGTGTAACTAAAAGAAGGAATAAAGAGCATTTCACCTAAGGAATCATAGGGAATGAGTTGGAAAAAATACTTCTCTTTGGCCAACAACCTTCTTTTGACTTCCTATATCCTTTTATCTCTGCTGCCATCTGTTTCTTACTTTAATCCACTTTCCTATTCCACCTTCCTGCAGGGGGCACAATTGCTGACAAAGGAAAGAGTATAATTTTTTTAAAGAACTGAGGCAAGCAAGAGTGAGAGACAGAGAGTTGGATTAAGAACTAAAGTGAGCACCAGCTGATTAGTTTATAACTGAGAGCAGATTGCAGACTAGATTGACATAGTCTAGATGCTGATGATTTGTGTGCAAGATTTTGTAAGCCCTTAAGGACATGGGCTGTACCCTGTGCAGCTACTGTGTCCTGGGCAAAGAGAAAGCTGGTCTAGACTACAGCAGTAAGACCCTACTATTTTTGCATGCTTCATGAGCGAGGCATTGCAGAAATAGCATAATGGAGTCCACTCCATGACATTTGTTGCAGGGATGTGGTGTCACTTTGATCACTTGATTGTCAGCCATCAGGATCAGGTATCCTCCATTACATGAAATGCATGCTGTGCTCAGCTGTTTCTGGATAGCCTCACATGCAGATATCCAGCAACAGTACAGTGACAGTCAAATAGGACTGTTGCTGTTGATTCAATCACTGTGAGAGCCAATGTCAGTAATGTACTGAAAATGGAGCTTATGTACGATCATGCTGCAATGCATGGTGACATCAGGCTCACTGGGTAATAACTGGTTTCCTCAGAAATAAGGCAGTCCAGCGATGCTCAAAAAAGTGGTCTATTGTCATGTGATTACTGTGGCAGACTGTCACAGTTTAGTCCACAGTTCAAAGAACTCCTCTGTATTAGGACTCCAAGTTGCTATGATGTATATCAATCACTTTCAGGTAATTCAATACCAAATGTAGAAAGGGGAAGAGCAGATACGTGCAGCCAGTAAATAACACACTAATGCATTCATCGGGTATATTGCATAGTAACACAGGCATCAATCATTGGTATCGTAAGCAGCAAGAAATCTCACCAATTGTGGGGAAAACTGTATCCAGGCAAGTCCGCTGCAATAACTCTCTGTTCTATACATATCCCTGGATGCTCCTGTAGGCAATCTCCGGCTTTGCCGAGAACGCCACTCCATGCGGCTCTGAATCACTGCATGTGTGCCGTCCAATACTCTGCACTTGCGTCCACTCTTGATGACGTTGGTTGCTGTGCGCAGCCCGGGACCGGGCTGTCTATCCACTTGAGCGAGACTCAAAGCCGGAACAAAATTTCAATATCCAAATTCAACAAAAAATCCAGCGAGAATCAATGAAAAACAGTGGTAACTTTATTGGTTAAAAATATGATAAAATACACTCAACAGAAAACGGGGTATGAAAAATGAGTTAAAGGGTATGCCATATTCATAGACCATACAGTGTCTGTGTTAACCTCCTTTTTAAGGCCTGGTCAATTTAGTTAACTAGGTGCGGCTGGTGAGTATTGGGTACCCTGTTTA
The DNA here is from genome assembly GCF_027579735.1 of Bombina bombina. Classification (NCBI taxonomy): domain Eukaryota; kingdom Metazoa; phylum Chordata; class Amphibia; order Anura; family Bombinatoridae; genus Bombina; species Bombina bombina. The sequence goes on along the minus strand of NC_069502.1, from coordinate 619,445,774 downwards.
ACCTTTTATGGCACTACACTTTGTGAATTTTTCAATACGGGGTAATTCAGTTACAATTTTCATTTTGAAACGGACAAAATCATTGACACATACAGTAGAAAAGGTGATTAAACTTACAACATTTGGAACTCATTTCAAATGTATACAATTATATACAAAAAAGGAGAACAAACTGTTAAACAGTATTTCTACTACAGCTTTTTAGTATTAATTGGATGTATTTTCTAATGTTGATATTTATATATGTATACCTTTCACATAAAAGCGAAATAACCCTTTGCTTAAAGAAATAAATAAACGCTAGATTTTTAATGGATGACTATAATGAAAAGGAGCTCAATCTAAGAAAAAGTTGCCCTGTTCTAATATTTTAAGTGAGTTAAGGGTATACTTATAATAAGCTATTATGTAAAGCAAGAAATTATATCCCAAAAGCTGCTAGTTCTCCTATATGAAATATTATTTTTTGATATGACTACTACATTGGAATACCATTGAGTACTATTTATGTTGCCAATGGTTTATGATATCCCCCACTGCATTAAAGCCCTTTGGGCGTTAGTTTTTGTATATAATTGTATACATTTGAAATGAGTTCCAAATGTTGTAAGTTTAATCACCTTTTCTACTGTATGTGTCAATGATTTTGTCCGTTTCAAAATGAAAATTGTAACTGAATTACCCCGTATTGAAAAATTCACAAAGTGTAGTGCCATAAAAGGTTAAACAGGGTACCCAATACTCACCAGCCGCACCTAGTTAACTAAATTGACCAGGCCTTAAAAAGGAGGTTAACACAGACACTGTATGGTCTATGAATAAGGCTCTTTTTCAGCCGAAACGCGTAAGATCTATCATCTGGCTGCTGATGAGTAAATGGCATACCCTTTAACTCATTTTTCATACCCCGTTTTCTTTTGAGTGTATTTTATCATATTTTTAACCAATAAAGTTACCACTGTTTTTCATCGATTCTCGCTGGATTTTTTGTTGAATTTGGAGACTGTCACAGTTATCACATGTCACAAATGGCAAGCCATTGTTTCTTAACAATGGATTGTCTTGACTCCTCCCCTTCTCTACCAGTGAAAACATACTTTAAAAAAAACAATTTTTAATTCATTTTAAGATATATATTTATATATATATATGTGTGTGTTTTTTAAATACATTTTATTTTAATAACGTTTTATAGGTATACCTAGTGCTCTTCCAGGTGCAAAACAAACAAACAAACAAACAAACAAAAGAAACTATAGAATAAAGCCTATACTTCCCAGTATTTTTTCAAATAAGCAACCATGAACAAAGTTTAGAAATTGCATTAATCATAATAAAAAGTTATGTTTCTAGGGGCGTGACAGGGCGGTGTCCCAAGATGGCCACAATTCCATGAGCTGCATTGGAGACAAAGGTAATCTACCGATTCTCCTGTCTATATGACCCAGGCACTGTGGACCCGATTGCTGAGGCCTAAGGCGATAGCCTACCATCTCCTCTGCAACCCCCCCGGGGTTTCCCGGTAGTACAGTTGAGTCACGACCAGTTACTTAAGCTCCCGCATTACCAGACATTGCAGAGTACACTTTACGGAGTTGCTGCATTAAGATTTACCTATCTCCATTTAAGAAGCAGGGAGGAGTCCATTATAATAACAAAGTTGTGGGTTATAGCACACTCACAGCCTCTAAATGATTCATATATTATATTGGAGCAGCGGCTCTTGGCAGCATTTCAAAAAATCCTGATAAGATCCATACCTGATATAACAGTGTCAACAGATATGCCCAGTCATTTGAAGACCAAGTGTTCTACAGGCCCTGAGTGTTCCTGTGAGGTGAGGGAGTGTGATGCTGCTGAGATACTTGAATTGAGAGATGTGCCTACAAATTTAGATGCTTCATCTGACTTGATCAGAGGCAAAGCACTGGATCCAGCTATAGCTCCTTGGGCTTTTACAAAATCAATATCTCGAGATGAAAACTACATGTTGGAGCCTAGCACAGTGATGTGCTTAACATTGCAACTTAGTTTTGGAGAAACCTACAATGATACTCTCTGGTCTATAACAGAGAGACATATGCTATGCAAATGAAGCAAGTATGCTTCAACTGAACCCCCAGTTGTTCGTATACGTGTAGGGTGATTGCTGCTTATACTATTCATTTCTACACTTTGAGCTATGCACGTCAATTTTATATAAATTACTCAACTAGATCTATATTTTACCATTGTCCCTAACTTTATTAAAACATTAATTAAAAACAGAAAAAAGTAAAGTTTCCACCTCTAAGCCAATATCTGTGCTAGCAAACAGAACAGTGTTGGTCAGCTAGCATGGCTATTGGATTAGAGGTGGAAATGTGACCTCATTGAAGAATGAGCTCTGTGCCATGGGCGGCCGGAGCCACTTAGTTTAGCGAGGAGGCAGTGGCACAGAAAGGGTATGATTAGCAAACTTTTTACAAACTCATCACTGGAGGTCCTTTACAATGCAAATAACTAATTTAATTACTAAGCTCCCTAACCTAACACCCCCTAAATTAACTCCAATTACCTAAATTAAAAAATACTAAGTTACAATTAAAATAAAAAAGCTAACATTATTTAAAAATAAATAAATAATAATCTAAGATTACAAAAATAAAATAGTCTAACATTACATAAAATAATAAACCAAATTATCAAAAATAAAAATAAATAAACCTAATCTATTTAACCTATGAAAATAAAAAAGCCCCCCAAAATAAAAACACCCCCTTATCTAATACTAAACTACCAATAGCCCTTAAAAGGGCCATTTGTAGGGCATTGTCCTAAGTTAAACAGCTCTTTTACATTAAAAAAGTCCCCCCTCTAACAGTAAAACCCACCACCCAAGAAACCCCCCAAAATAAAAAAACCTAACACTAAAAAATCCTAAACTACCCATTGCCCCTAAAGGGGCATTTGTATGGACATTGCCCTTAAAAGGGCATTCAGCTCTTTTAAGAGTGCCCAATAAATCCCTCATCTAAAAAAAACAACCTAAAAAAAGAAAACAAAAAGCCTGTCTTACCCCCAAATAGGTACTCACCGTTCCTGAAGTCTGGCAGAGAAGGTCCTGTTCTAGGCAGTGAAGTCTTCTTCCAAGCGGCCAAGATCTTCTTTCTTACAAGCGGGGACCACTTCCTTCTTCATCCAGGACCAAGCCAGCGTGAAGCGGAGATTAGGGCGGAGCAGGACCGGCGACCGCGGAGCCATGGAGCGTGGAGGATCCTCTTTGTCTGATCGCCACTGTACACTGAATAGTGAATTTAAGATACTCGTTTAAATGTGGTGTGTCTTGCATTCCTATTGGCTGATTTGATTCTTCAAATTCAAATCGGCCAAAAGGATGAAAGCAACTGAAATCCTATTGGCTGTTCAAATCAGCCAATGGGATTTCAGTAGCTCTCATCCTATTGGCTGATTTGAATTTGAAGAATGCCCCCTAGTGTTAGGTTTATTTATTTTGGAGGGTTTGGTGGGTGGTGGGTTTTACTTTTATGGGGGAACTTAGAATTTTTTTAAATGCAAAAGAGCTGTTTAACTTAGGGCAATGCCCTACAAAAAGCCCTTTTAAGGGCTATTGGTAGTTAAGCATTAGATTAGGGGTGTTTTTATTTTGGGGCCTAGATTTAGAGTTTTGTCGGTAAGGACCTGCGTAGCTAACGCCGGCTTTTTTCTGGCCGCACCATAAAAATAACTCTGGTATTGAGAGTCCACATAAAGGCTGCGTTAGGCTCCAAAAAAGGAGCGTAGAGCATTTTTAACGCAGCTTCAACTCTCGATACCAGAGTTGCTTACGCAAGCGGCCAGCCTCAAAAACGTGCTCGTGCACGATTCCCCCATAGGAAACAATGGGGCTGTTTGAGCTGAAAAAAAACCTAACACCTGCAAAAAAGCCACGTTCAGCTCCTAACGCAGCCCCATTGTTTGCTATGCGTAAACACTTCCTACGTCTGCACCTAACACTCTAACATGTACCCCGAGTCTAAACACCCCTAACCTTACACTTATTAACCCCTATTCTGCCGCCCCCGCTATCGCTGACCCCTGTATATTATTATTAACCCCTAATCTGCCGCTCCGTAAACCGCCGCTACTTACATTATCCCTATGTACCCCTAATCTGCTGCCCTAACATCGCCAACCCCTATATTATATTTATTAACCCCTAATCTGCCCCCCACAACGTCGCCTCCACCTGCCTACACTTATTAACCCCTAATCTGCCGAGCGGACCTGAGCGCTACTATAATAAAGTTATTAACCCCTAATCCGCCTCACTAACCCTATAATAAATAGTATTAACCCCTAATCTGCCCTCCCTAACATCGCCAACACCTAACTTCAATTATTAACCCCTAATCTGCCGACCGGAGCTCACCGCTATTCTAATAAATGTATTAACCCCTAAAGCTAAGTCTAACCCTAACACTAACACCCCCCTAAATTAAATATAATTTTAATCTAATGAAATTAATTAACTCTTATTAAATAAATGATTCCTATTTAAAGCTAAATACTTACCTGTAAAATAAATCCTAATATAGCTACAATATAAATTATAATTACATTGTAGCTATTTTAGGATTAATATTTATTTTACAGGCAACTTTGTAATTATTTTAACCAGGTACAATAGCTATTAAATAGTTAAGAACTATTTAATAGTTACCTAGTTAAAATAATTACAAAATTACCTGTAAAATAAATCCTAACCTAAGTTACAATTAAACCTAACACTATACTATCATTAAATTAATTAAATAAAATACCTACAATTACCTACAATTAAACCTAACACTACACTATCAATAAATTAATTACATAAAATACCTACAAATAACTACAATGAAATAAACTAACTAAAGTACAAAAAATAAAAAAGAACTAAGTTACAAAAAATAAAAAAATATCTACAAACATAAGAAAAATATTACAACAATTTTAAATTAATTACACCTACTCTAAGCCCCCTAATAAAACAACAAAGCCCCCCAAAATAAAAAATGCCCTACCCTATTCTAAATTACTAAAGTTAAAAGCTCTTTTACCTTACCAGCCCTGAACAGGGCCCTTTGCGGGGCATGCCCCAAGAAGTTCAGCTCTTTTGCCTGTAAAAAAAACATACAATACCCACCCCAACATTACAACCCACCACCCACATACCCCTAATCTAACCCAAACCCCCCTTAAATAAACCTAACACTAAGCCCCTGAAGATCTTCCTACCTTGTCTTCACCATACCAGGTTCACCGATCGGTCCTGAAGAGCTCCTTCAATATCCTGATCCAAGCCCAAGCGGGGGGCTGAAGATGTCCATGATCCAGTAGAAGTCTTCATCCAAGCGGGGCAGAAGAGGTCTTCCATCCGACTGAAGTCTTCATCCAAGCGGGGCAGAAGAGGTCTTCCATCCGATTGAAGTCTTCATCCAGGCGGCATCTTCTATCGACATCCATCTGGAACGGAGCGGCAGCATCCTGAAGACCTCCGACGCGGAACATCCATCCTGGCCGACGACTGAATGACGAATGACGGTTCCTTTAAATTACGTCATCCAAGATCGCGTCCCTCGAATTCCGATTGGCTGATAGGATTCTATCAGCCAATCGGAATTAAGGTAGGAATATTCTGATTGGCTGATGATATCAGCCAATCAGAATCAAGTTCAATCCGATTGGCTGATCCAATCAGCCAATCAGATTGAGCTCGCATTCTATTGGCTGTTCCGATCAGCCAATAGAATGCAAGCTAAATCTGATTGGCTGATTCCATCAGACAATCAGAATATTTCTACATAATTCCGATTGGCTGATAGAATCCTATCAGCCAATCGGAATTCGAGGGACGCCATCTTGGATGGCGTCATTTAAAGGAACCGTCATTCGTCGTTCAGTCGTCGGCCAGGATGGATGTTCCGCTTCGGAGGTCTTCAGGATGCTGCCGCTCCGCTCCAGATGGATGTCGATAGAAGATGCCGCCTGGATGAAGACTTCAATCGGATGGAAGACCTCTTCTGCCCCGCTTGGATGAAGACTTCAATCGGATGGAAGACCTCTTCTGCCCCGCTTGGATGAAGACTTCTACCGGATCATGGACATCTTCAGCCCCCCGCTTGGGCTTGTTTAGGACATCGGAGGAGCTCTTCAGGACGGATTGGTGAACCTGTTATGGTGAAGATAAGGTAGGAAGATCTTCAGGGGCTTAGTGTTAGGTTTATTTAAGGGGGGTTTGGGTTAGATCAGGGGTATGTGGGTGGTGGGTTGTAATGTTGGGGGGGGGGTATTGTATGTTTTTTTTACAGGCAAAAGAGCTGAACTTCTTGGGGCATGCCCCGCAAAGGGCCCTGTTCAGGGCTGGTAAGGTAAAAGAGCTTTTAACTTTAGTAATTTAGAATAGGGTAGGGCATTTTTTATTTTGGGGGGCTTTGTTGTTTTATTAGGGGGCTTAGAGTAGGTTTAATTAGTTTAAAATTGTTGTAATATTTTTCTTATGTTTGTAGATATTTTTTTATTTTTTGTAACTTAGTTCTTTTTTATTTTTTGTACTTTAGTTAGTTTATTTCATTGTAGTTATTTGTAGATATTGTATTTAATTAATGTATTGATAGTGTAGTGTTAGGTTTAATTGTAGGTAATTGTAGGTATTTTATTTAATTAATTTAATGATAGTGTAGTGTTAGGTTTAATTGTAACTTAGGTTAGGATTTATTTTACAGGTAATTTTGTAATTATTTTAACTAGGTAACTATTAAATAGTTCTTAACCATTTAATAGCTATTGTACCTGGTTAAAATAATTACAAAGTTGCCTGTAAAATAAATATTAATCCTAAAATAGCTACAATGTAATTATAATTTATATTGTAGCTATATTAGGATTTATTTTACAGGTAAGTATTTAGCTTTAAATAGGAATAATTTATTTAATAAGAGTTAATTAAATTATATTTAATTTAGGGGGGTGTTAGTGTTAGGGTTAGACTTAGCTTTAGGGGTTAATACATTTATTAGAATAGCGGTGAGCTCCGGTCGGCAGATTAGGGGTTAATAATTGAAGTTAGGTGTCGGCGATGTTAGGGAGGGCAGATTAGGGGTTAATACTATTTATTATAGGGTTAGTGAGACGGATTAGGGGTTAATAACTTTATTATAGTAGCGCTCAGGTTCGCTCGGCAGATTAGGGGTTAATAAGTGTAGGCAGGTGGAGGCGACGTTGTGGGGGGCAGATTAGGGGTTAATACATATAATATAGGGGTCGGCGGTGTTAGGGGCAGCAGATTAGGGGTACATAAGGATAACGTAGGTGGCGGCGCTTTGCGGTCGGCAGATTAGGGGTTAATAAGTGTAGGTAGCTGGCGGCGACGTTGTGGGGGGCAGGTTAGGGGTTAATAAATATAATATAGGGGTCGGCGGTGTTAGGGGCAGCAGATTAGGGGTACATAAGGATAACGTAGTTGGCGGTCGGCAGATTAGGGGTTAAAAAAAATTAATCGAGTGGCGGCGATGTGGGGGGACCTCGGTTTAGGGGTACATAGGTAGTTTATGGGTGTTAGAGTACTTTAGAGTACAGTAGTTAAGAGCTTTATGAACCGGCGCTAGCCCAGAAAGCTCTTAACTACTGACTTTTTTCCTGCGGCTGGAGTTTTTTCGTTAGAGTTCTAACGCTCACTTCAGAAACGACTCTAAATACCGGAGTTAGAAAAATCCCATTGAAAAGATAGGATACGCAATTTACGTAAGGGGATCTGCGGTATGGAAAAGTCGCGGCTGAAAAGTGAGCGTTAGACCCTTTTTAGAGTGACTCCAAATACCAGAGTTAGCCTAAAACCAGCGTTAGGAGCCTCTAACGCTGGTTTTCACGGCTAACGCCAAACTCCAAATCTAGGCCATAGAGATTTGGTTAAAAAAAATATTTTGGATAATTTTGTTTATTATTTTCTGTAATGTTAGACTTTTTTATTTTTGGTAATTTTAGATTAATTTTTTTAAATTTAAACTTAGGTTTATTTTTCTAAATACTGTTAGGATTTTTTATTTTAATTATAATTTAGTATTTTATTATTTTATGTAATTTGGGGTTAATCTAGTGGGTGTTAGGATAGGGGACTTAGTAATTAAATTAGTTAACTTCGTTGTGGGGGTTTGGTGGATTAGGGGTTAATAGGTTAATTAGGGTACTTCCATTGTGGGGGTTTGGCAGATTAGGGGTTAATAGATTTATAAGGTTTGTTGCGATGTGGGTTAATGGCGGATTAGGGGTTAATAGTTTTAATAGGTACTTTGCGATGTTGGTTAATGGTGGATTAGGGGTTAATACATTTATTAGGTAGTTTGCGATGTTGGGGTTGGCTGATTTAGGGGTTAATACTTTTACTAGGTAGATTGCGATGTGGGTGAATGGCAGATTAAGGGTTAATAGTTTAATTAGGCATATTGTATTGTGGGGGGTTGTCGGTTTAGTGGTTAATACATTTATTATTAGTTGCGATGTGGGTTTGATGGCGGATATAGGGGTTTTACGTGTCGGGTTTATTTTTGGGAGGTGGGTTAGACTTTTATGGGAGATTTGATAAAAAAATGTATTTTCTTAGGCGCCGGCAGTTTCAAAAGTGCCGTAAGTCACTGGCGACTCCAGAAATTTGTAGTTACGCTCATTTCTGGACATTGCTAGTTTATCCGACTTACGGCACTTTATGAACTGCCGGCGCCGTATATGTGATACCCCGATGTGCAAGGGGAAATTACGGGTGGCGCAGGTTTTTAGCAGTTATCCTGAAGCCTGCGCCGCATATGTAATCTCGCCCTTAGTAGGAAAAACTATTAACCTGCTTGATCACCAGTAACACAAGCACAACAGAAATGTAATCTTGTCAATTGCTCCTGTCACTAGCAGCAGTGAATTAGCCCCCCTGATTGCAAGCTTCACAGTAAAAAAAAACATTATTGCTGCATATCAAATTTACAGCAGCAAATCTAAACATAAAAAAAAACGTATTTCTAGGGCACTGTTACTAAATGTTATACAGTGTACAATAAAGGGTTACTTGCTCTGTCTTTCCAGAATATCAGCATTCAGACTTCACTGCTCATTTTCACTTATGCATCCCTGCTAAGTCACACAGCTTTCTACCTTTCAACTTGTAACTTCCCCTGAGGAGAAACAGAGCTGCATCTTCAGCTTGTAACTTACCCTGAGGACAAACAGAGCTGCATCTTCAGCTTGTAACTTCCCCTGAGGACAAACAGAGCTGCATCTTCAGCTTGTAACTTACCCTGAGGACAAACAGAGCTGCATCTTCAGCTTGTAACTTACCCTGCGGAGCAGCAGAGCAGCATGGGTTGAAAAACTTTATTGCTAGCTGCTGCTCTACAGGAAAAACAAAATGAGACACACTTACATAAACACACAGTTACATACACACATGAACACACAGTTACATACACACATGAACACACAGTTACATACACACATAAACACACAGTTACATACACACATAAACACACAGTTACATACACACATAAACACACAGATACATACACACTTACATAAAAACACAGTTACATACACACATGAACACACAGTTACATACACACATGAACACACAGTTACATACACACATGAACACACAGTTACATACACACATGAACACACAGTTACATACACACATAAACACACAGTTACATACACACATAAACACACAGTTACATACACACATAAACACACAGTTACATACGCACATGAACACACAGTTACATACACACATGAACACACAGTTACATACACACATAAACACACAGTTACATACGCACATGAACACACATTTACATACACACATGAATACACAGTTACATACACACTTACATAAACACACAGTTACATACGCACATGAACACACAGTTACATACACACATGAACACACAGTTACATACACACTTACATAAACACACAGTTACATACACACATGAACACACAGTTACATACACACATGAACACAGTTACATACACACATGAACACACAGTTACATACACACATGAACATACAGTTACATACACACATGAACACACAGTTACATACACACTTACATAAACACACAGTTACATACACACATGAACACACAGTTACATACACACTTAAACACACAGTTACATACGCACATGAACACACAGTTACATACATACTTACATAAACACACTTACATACACACATTCATAAACACACAGTTACATACACACTTATATAAACACTCAGTTACATACACACATGAACACACAGTTACATACACACTTACATAAACACACAGTTACATACACACAAGAACACACAGTTACATACACACATGAGCACACAGTTACATACACACATGAACACACAGTTACATACACACATAAACACACAGTTACATACACACATGAACACACAGTTACATACACACATGAACACACAGTTACATACACACTTACATAAACACACAATTACATACACACATGAACACACAGTTACATACACACATGAACACACAGTTTCATACACACTTACATAAACACACAGTTACATAAACACATGAACACACAGTTACATACACACATGAACACACATTTACATACACACTTACATAAACACACAGTTACATACACACATGAACACACAGCTACATACACACTTACATAAACACACAGTTACATACACACATGAACACACAGTTACATACACACATAAACACACAGATACATACACACTTAGAAATTTGTAGTTACGCTCATTTCTGGACATTGCTAGTTTATCCGACTTACGGCACTTTATGAACTGCCGGCGCCGTATATGTGATACCCCGATGTGCAAGGGGAAATTACGGGTGGCGCAGGTTTTTAGCAGTTATCCTGAAGCCTGCACCGCCCTTAGTAGGAAAAACTATTAACCTGCTTGATCACCAGTAACACAAGCACAACAGAAATGTAATCTTGTCAATTGCTCCTGTCACTAGCAGCAGTGAATTACCCCCCCTGATTGCAAGCTTCACAGTAAAAAAAAAACATTATTGCTGCATATCAAATTTACAGCAGCAAATCTAAACATAAAAAAACAACGTATTTCTAGGGCACTGTTACTAAATGTTATACAGTGTACAATAAAGGGTTACTTGCTCTGTCTTTCCAGAAGATCAGCATTCAGACTTCACTGCTCATTTTCACTTATGCATCCCTGCTAAGTCACACAGCTTTCTACCTTTCAACTTGTAACTTCCCCTGAGGAGAAACAGAGCTGCATCTTCAGCTTGTAACTTACCCTGAGGACAAACAGAGCTGCATCTTCAGCTTGTAACTTCCCCTGAGGACAAACAGAGCTGCATCTTCAGCTTGTAACTTCCCCTGAGGACAAACAGAGCTGCATCTTCAGCTTGTAACTTACCCTGAGGACAAACAGAGCTGCATCTTCAGCTTGTAACTTTCCCTGAGGACAAACAGAGCTGCATCTTCAGCTTGTAACTTACCCTGAGGACAAACAGAGCTGCATCTTCAGCTTTTAACTTACCCTGAGGACAAACAGAGCTGCATCTTCAGCTTGTAACTTACCCTGAGGACAAACAGAGCTGCATCTTCAGCTTGTAACTTACCCTGAGGACAAACAGAGCTGCATCTTCAGATTGTAACTTACCCTGAGGACAAACAGAGCTGCATCTTCAGCTTGTAACTTACCCTGAGGACAAACAGAGCTGCATCTTCAGCTTGTAACTTACCCTGAGGACAAACAGAGCTGCATCTTCAGCTTGTAACTTACCCTGAGGACAAACAGAGCTGCATCTTCAGCTTGTAACTTACCCTGAGGACAAACAGAGCTGCATCTTCAGCTTGTAACTTACCCTGAGGACAAACAGAGCTGCATCTTCAGCTTGTAACTTACCCTGAGGACAAACAGAGCTGCATCTTCAGCTTGTAACTTACCCTGAGGACAAACAGAGCTGCATCTTCAGCTTGTAACTTACCCTGCGGAGCAGCAGAGCAGCATGGGTTGAAAAACTTTATTGCTAGCTGCTGCTCTACAGGAAAAACAAAATGAGACACACTTACATAAACACACAGTTACATACACACATGAACACACAGTTACATACACACATGAACACACAGTTACATACACACATAAACACACAGTTACATACACACATAAACACACAGTTACATACACACATAAACACACAGTTACATACACACTTACATAAAAACACAGTTACATACACACATGAACACACAGTTACATACACACATGAACACACAGTTACATACACACATGAACACACAGTTACATACACACATGAACACACAGTTACATACACACATAAAAACACAGTTACATACACACATAAACACACAGTTACATACGCACATGAACACACAGTTACATACACACATAAACACACAGTTACATACACACATGAACACACAGTTACATACACACATGAACACAGTTACATACACACATGAACATACAGTTACATACACACATGAACACACAGTTACATACACACTTACATAAACACACAGTTACATACACACATAAACACACAGTTACATACACACTTACATAAACACACAGTTACATACACACATGAACACACAGTTACATACACACATGAACACACAGTTACATACACACTTACATAAACACACAATTACATACACACATGAACACACAGTTACATACACACATGAACACACAGTTACATACACACTTACATAAACACACAGTTACATACACACATGAACACACAGTTACATACACACATGAACACACATTTACATACACACTTACATAAACACACAGTTACATACACACATGAACACACAGCTACATACACACTTACATAAACACACAGTTACATACACACATGAACACACAGTTACATACACACATGAACACACAGTTACATACACACATAAACACACAGATACATACACACTTACATAAAAACACAGTTACATACACACATGAACACACAGTTACATACACACATGAACACACAGTTACATACACACATGAACACACAGTTACATACACACATAAACACACAGTTACATACACACATGAACACACAGTTACATACACACATGAACACATAGTTACATACACACTTACATAAACACACAGTTACATACGCACATGAACACACAGTTACATACACACATGAACACACAGTTACATACACACTTACATAAACACACAGTTACATACACACATGAACACACAGTTACATACACACATGAACACAGTTACATACACACATGAACATACAGTTACATACACACATGAACACACAGTTACATACACATTTACATAAACACACAGTTACATACACACATGAACACACAGTTACATACACACTTACATAAACACACAGTTACATACACACATGAACACACAGTTACATACACACTTAAACACACAGTTACATACGCACATGAACACACAGTTACATACACACTTACATAAACACACAGTTACATACACACACACATTCATAAACACACAGTTACATACACACTTACATAAACACACAGTTACATACACACATGAACACACAGTTACATACACACTTACATAAACACAAGAACACACAGTTACATACACACATGAACACACAGTTACATACACACATGAACACACAGTTACATACACACATAAACACACAGTTACATACACACTTACATAAACACACAGTTACATACACACATGAACACACAGTTACATACACACATGAACACACAGTTACATACACACTTACATAAACACACAATTACATACACACATGAACACACAGTTACATACACACATGAACACACAGTTACATACACACTTACATAAACACACAGTTACATACACACATGAACACACAGTTACATACACACATGAACACACAGTTACATACACACTTACATAAGCACACAGTTACATACACCCATGAACACACAGTTACATACACACTTACATAAACACACAGTTACATACACACAAGAACACACAGTTACATACACACATGAACACACAGTTACATACACACATAAACACACAGTTACATACACACTTACATAAACACACAGTTACATACACACAAGAACACACAGTTACATACACACAAGAACACACAGTTACATACACACATGAACACACAGTTACATACACACATAAACACACAGTTACATACACACTTACATAAACACACAGTTACATACACGCAAGAACACACAGTTACATACACACATGAACACACAGTTATATACACACATGAACACACAGTTACATACACACATGAATACACAGTTACATACACACTTACATAAACACACAGTTACATACGCACATGAACACACAGTTACATACACACATGAACACACAGTTACATACACACTTACATAAACACAAAGTTACATACACACATGAACACACAGTTACATACACACATGAACACAGTTACATACACACATGAACACACAGTTACATACACACATGAACATACAGTTACATACACACATGAACACACAGTTACATACACACTTACATAAACACACAGTTACATACACACATGAACACACAGTTACATACACACTTACATAAACACACAGTTACATACACACATGATCACACAGTTACATACACACTTAAACACACAGTTACATACGCACATGAACACACAGTTACATACACACTTACATAAACACACAGTTACATACACACACACATTCATAAATACACAGTTACATACACACTTACATAAACACACAGTTACATACACACATGAACACACAGTTACATACACACTTGCATAAACACACAGTTACATACACACAAGAACACACAGTTACATACACACATGAACACACAGTTACATACACACATGAACACACAGTTACATACACACATAAACACACAGTTACATACACACATAAACACACAGTTACATACACACATGAACACACAGTTACATACACACATAAACACACAGTTACATACACACATGAACACTAAAAATAAATTACAATAGCCCTTAAGAGGGTTTTTTGTAGGAAATTGCCCTAAAGTCAATACTCAATATAGCTCTATTACAAATAAAAAAATTATAACAACTCTACAATACAAGTTACTCCCCCCAACCCCAAAAGAATAAAATTTAACTAAAAAAAGCTATTCTAAAAATTAAAATTTAAAATAAAAAAGCCTATTCTTTAAAATAAAAAAACACACCAAAAAAGCAATAACTTAACCCAAAGTTTTAACTTATCATATGAAAATCCAGCTCTTCTTCATCTACGCTGGGGCCCTATTCATCCCGGGTCCAGGTGCCTATCTTTGCGGTGGCAGAGGTGAACTTCGCTGTCTATTTCGGCGCCTCCACTAGACTATCTTCTTTAACGCCGGGGCCCTCTTTATCCAGGGTCCAGGTGCCGGGGGGCCATCTTTGCAGAGACAGACTTCGGTGGCCTCTTCCCCCGCTTCCACTCTGGGTCTTAGCATTTAGTAGGCTAAAATCACCTAACCACACTCCATATCTGTATGGGGGTTGATTAGGTGATTATTGTTGTTTAGCATTTATTAGGCCATAATCACCTACCCCCCATACCTGTATGGGGTTGATTAGGTTAGGGCAGCTTAGGGGTTAATGTTTAAAATAGTAAAAATAAAAAGAGAGGGGGCGCAGACTGTGATTTATACAATCATGACATAAAAAAGTGTAAGCACAAAAAATCATGTATGATATATGAAACAATAATATGGTATATCAAGCTATAATAGTCCCAGATGCAATACAATACTGTGTACAGTCCGCCAAGGGTAAAAAATGTCCAAATGGGGACCCAGGAATGGACGGCTGCTCTCCTCCTCACAGAAGTGTCTGAGTGGAACTATGAGAAAATCAGAAAACAGAGTTGCGACTCATGTGTGGATCAGCATATTCAGGTATAAGCATGTAGACATCAAGCCAATTCAGTACTCACATTTAACAATAGCACACTTATGTGCTGGTAGAAGCAAGCTGATAGCTCTGGGTGTATCAGCTCCCCCTCTCCAGACTCCACCAAGATATGGATTAAGGGGGCATACACATTATACTCCCCTCTATATGCAACGCGTTTCTCGACTCCACTACTGGCCGTTTCATCAGGCAAAAAGCACCTCAATATCCACCAATAATATATAGGTAAGTGAACCCAATCACTAGATTCATAATACCCATTGGAGGCGTATCTGCACACCTGAGCCTCTAAATTACCTTCAGTAATGAATTTGAGCAAAACCCAGAGCTAATTTCAAAACATAAACAATACAGCCACAATAAAAAACAAGCATGCAAGATGCAGCAAAATATCTAGATCGGCATCAATAAATAAGCAAATAATTTTAGTATGTTGTTGGCAATTTGATGAGGCACCTGGGGATGCCATTTGTTTGGGGGTGCTACCTTCTAGGAGGAATGGGGGACACTTCAATTCAATATTGAAAATGTAAAAAATGTTTTTAAAAAAACACAAGAACAATTTTTTGCCATTTTTACTGGGACAATATGACTAAGTATAAAATACATGGTCCTCGATTCGATATGCAGCATTGCCCGCAAAAGCCGGCGACGCCGAATTTTGCGTGGGTTTGGTATCCTATATATGGCATAACATAGAATTTACGCTCGTATATTTCTGCCTTCGGCCGTAGTTTTTTGGCCCATAGGCAGGTATACCAAACCCGCACAGTTTGGTATCCAATATACAGCGTAAGGACTTACGTGGCGAAAATAGAGAAATCTTACTCCATTTTCACCTCGCCACAAAATGCAGCCGTAGTAAGCCTTACGCTGTCTATTGGAGCCCCGTAACTCCCTAAACTGGCTGCTAAATAAAACCTAACACCTAACGCATACGCAATGTCTATCTACCTGTCAACTGCGAACTGATAAATAAAAACTAACACCTAACGCATGTGCAATGTCTATCTACCTGTCAACCGCGATCCCCCGCCGCAATCACTAATAAAGTTTTTAACCCCTATACCGCCGTTCCCGGACCCCGCCGTCACCTACATTAAAAGTATAACCCCCTAATGTGATCCCCCTACACCGTCGCCAGCTACATTACATACCCCCTAATATGAGCTCCTACCCCGCCACCAGCTATATTAAACTACCCCCTAATGTGAGCCCCTTACACCGCCGCCAGCTACATTAAACTACCCCCTAATGTGAGCCCCTTACACCGCCGCCAGCTACATTAAACTACCCCCTAATGTGAGCTCCTACCCCGCCGCCAGCTATATTAAATGTATTAACCCCTAATCTAATCCCCCTACACCGCCGCCAGCTATATTAAATGTATTAACCCCTAATCTAATCTCCCTACACCGCCGTCACCTATATTAAATACATTAACCCCTAATCTAATCCCCTAAAGTAATCACCTCTATTACCAGCCCTTAAAAGGGCCTTTTGCGTGACATTGCCCCAAAGTAACAGCTCTATTGCCAGCCCTTGAAAGTGCTTTTTGCGGGGCATTTCCCCAAAGAAATCAGCTTTTTTACCAGCCCTTAAAAGGGCTTTTTGCAGGGCATTGTCACAAAGAAATCAGCTCTTTTGCATCTAAGCTAAATCCCTCTACACCGCCGCCACCTATAATAAATGTATTAACCCCTAATCTAATCCCCCTACACTGCCGTCACCTATAATAAATGTATTAACCCCTAATCTAATCCCCCTACACCGCCGCCAGCTATATTAACTATATTAACCCTAATTATATTAGGGTTAATATAGTTAATATAGTTATTATATTATATATATTAACTATATTAACCCTAATTATATTAGGGTTAATATAGTTAATATCATTATTATATTATATATATTAACTATATTAACCCTAATTATATTAGGGTTAATATAGTTAATATCGTTATTATATTATATATATATATATTAAGTATAATAACCCTATCTAACTCTAACATCCCTAACTAAATTCTTATTAAAATAAATCTAATTAATATTAATATTATTAATTAAAATATTCCTATTTAAATCTAAATACCTATAAAATAAACCCTAAAGCCTAGATTTGGAGTTTGGCGGTAGCCGTGAAAACCAGCGTTAGAGGCTCCTAACGCTGGTTTTAGGCTACCGCCGGTATTTGGAGTCATTAAAAAAAGGGTCTAACGCTCACTTTTCAGCCGCGACTTTTCCATACCGCAGATCCCCTTACGTCATTTGCGTATCCTATCTTTTCAATGGGATCTTTCTAACTCCGGTATTTAGAGTCGTGTCTGAAGTGAGCGTTAGAAATCTAACGACAAAACTCCAGCCGCAGAAAAAAGTCAGTAGTTAAGAGCTTTCTGGGCTAACGCCGGTTCATAAAGCTCTTAACTACTGTACTCTAAAGTACACTAACACCCATAAACTACCTATGTACCCCTAAATCGAGGCCCCCCCACATCGCCACCACTCGATAACATTTTTTAACCCCTAATCTGCCGACCGCCACCTACGTTATCCTTATGTACCCCTAATCTGCTGCCCCTAACACCGCCGACCCCTATATTATATTTATTAACCCCTAACCTGCCCCCCACAACGTCGCAGCCAGCTACCTACAATAATTAACCCCTAATCTGCCAACCGCAAAGAGCCGCCACCTACATTATAGCTATGTACCCCTAATCTGCTGCCCCTAACACCGCCGACCCCTATATTATATTTATTAACCCTTAATCTGCCCCCCACAACGTCGCCTCCACCTGCCTACACTTATTAACCCCTAATCTGCCGAGCGGACCTGAGCACTACTATAATAAAGTTATTAACCCCTAATCCGCCTCACTAAACCTATAATAAATAGTATTAACCCCTAATCTGCCCTCCCTAACATCGCCGACTTTTCAGCCGCGACTTTTCCATACCGCAGATCCCCTTACGTCATTTGCGTATCCTATCTTTTCAATGGGATCTTTCTAACTCCGGTATTTAGAGTCGTGTCTGAAGTGAGCGTTAGAAATCTAACGACAAAACTCCAGCCGCAGAAAAAAGTCAGTAGTTAAGAGCTTTCTGGGCTAACGCCGGTTCATAAAGCTCTTAACTACTGTACTCTAAAGTACACTAACACCCATAAACTACCTATGTACCCCTAAACCGAGGCCCCCCCACATCGCCACCACTCGATAACATTTTTTAACCCCTAATCTGCCGACCGCCACCTACGTTATCCTTATGTACCCCTAATCTGCTGCCCCTAACACCGCCGACCCCTATATTATATTTATTAACCCCTAACCTGCCCCCACAAAGTCGCAGCCAGCTACCTACAATAATTAACCCCTAATCTGCCGACCGCAATGAGCCGCCACCTACATTATAGCTATGTACCCCTAATCTGCTGCCCCTAACACCGCCGACCCCTATATTATATTTATTAACCCCTAATCTGCCCCCCACAACGTCGCCTCCACCTGCCTACACTTATTAACCCCTAATCTGCCGAGCGGACCTGAGCACTACTATAATAAAGTTATTAACCCCTAATCCGCCTCACTAAACCTATAATAAATAGTATTAACCCCTAATCTGCCCTCCCTAACATCGCCGACACCTAACTTCAATTATTAACCCCTAATCTGCCGACTGGAGCTCACCGCTATTCTAATAAATGTATTAACCCCTAAAGCTAAGTCTAACCCTAACACTAACACCCCCCTAAATTAAATATAATTGTAATATAACGAAATTAATTAACTCTTATTAAATAAATTATTCCTATTTAAAGATAAATACTTAGCTGTAAAATAAATCCTAATATAGCTACAATATAAATTATAATTATATTATAGCTATTTTAGGATTAATATTTATTTTACAGGTAACTTTGTAATTATTTTAACCAGGTACAATAGCTATTAAATAGTTAAGAACTATTTAATAGCTAAAATAGTTAAAATAATTAAACATTTACCTGTAAAATAAATCCTAACCTAAGTTACAATTAAACCTAACACTACACTATCAATAAATTAATTAAATAAAATACCTATAATTATCTACAATTAAACCTAACACTACACTATCAATAAATACATTAAATACAATTCCTACAAATAAATACAATGAAATAAACTAACTAAAGTACAAAAAATTAAAAAGAACTAAGTTACAAAAAAATAAAAAAATATTTACAAACATTAGAAATATATTACAACAATTTTAAACTAATTACACCTACTCTAAGCCCCCTAATAAAATAACAAAGCCCCCCAAAATAAAAAATGCCTTACCCTATTCTAAATTACTAAAGTTCAAAGCTCTTTTACCTTACCAGCCCTGAACAGGGCCCTTTGCGGGGCATGCCCCAAGAAGTTCAGCTCTTTTGCCTGTAAAAAAAAAACATTCAATACCCCCCCCAACATTACAACCCACCACCCACATACCCCTAATCTAACCCAACCCCCCCTTAAATAAACCTAACACTAAGCCTCTGAAGATCTCCCTACCTTGAGTCGTCTTCACCCAGCCGAGCCAAATTCTTCATCCAAGCGGAGCAAGAAGAGGTCCTCCATCCGGTAGAAGTCTTTATCCAAGCGGGGCAGAAGAGGTCTTCCATCCGATTGAAGTCTTCATCCAAGAGGCATCTTCTATCGTCATCCATCCGGAGCGGAGCGGCAGCATCCTGAAGACCTCCGACGCGGAACATCCATCCTGGCCGACGACTGAACGACGAATGACGGTTCCTTTAAATGACGTCATCCAAGATGGCGTCCCTCGAATTCCGATTGGCTGATAGGATTCTATCAGCCAATCGGAATTAAGGTAGGAAAAATCTAGCCGTAAGATAGCTACAATGTAATTAATAATTACATTGTAGCTATTTTAGGGTTTATATTTATTTTACAGGTAACTTGGTATTTATTTTAACTAGGTACAATAGCTATTAAATAGCTAATAACTATTTAATAACTACCTAGTTAAAATAATTACCAATTTACCTGTAAAATAAATCCTAACCTAAGTTACAAATACACCTACACTATCAATAAATTAAATAAACTACAAATATCTAAACTAAAATAAAATTAAATAAACTAAACTAAATTACAAACCCCCCCCACTAAATTACAAAAAATAAAAAAAGATTACAAGATTTTAAGCTAATTACACCTATTCTAAGCCCCCTAATAAAATAATAAAGCCCCCCCAAAATAAAAAATTTCCCTACCCTATTCTAAATTAAAAAAGTTAACAGCTCTATTACCTTACCAGCCCTTAAAAGGGCCTTTTGCGAGGCATGCCCCAAAGAAATCAGCTCTTTTGCCTGTAAAAAAAAACACAATACCACCCCCCAACATTACAACCCACCACCCACATACCCCTACTCGAACCCAAACCCCCCTTAAATAAACCTAACACTACCCCCCTGAAGATCTCCCTACCTTGTCTTCACCCACCCGGGCAGAACTCTTCATCCGATCCGGGCGATGTCTTCAATCAATCGGCAAAGAAGAAGTCTTCCATCCGGCGATGTCTTCAATCAAGCGGCAGAGAAGAGGTCCTCCATCGGGGCGAAGTTTTCTTCCAAGCGGCATCTTCAATCTTCTTTCTTCAGCCCTCCGACGCGGAACATCCATCCGGCACGACGACTTCCCGACGAATGAGGTTCCTTTAAATGACGTCATCCAAGATGGCATCCGTCAAATTCCGCTTGGCTGATAGGATTCTATAAGCCAATCGGAATTAAGGTAGAAAAATCTGATTGGCTGATTGAATCAGCCAATCAGATTCAAGTTCAATCCGATTGGTTGATTGGTTCAGCTAATCGGATTGAACTTCGCCCCGATGGAGGACCTCTTCTCTGCTGCTTAATTGAAGATATCGCCAGATGGAAGACTTCTTCTTTGCCGCTTGGATGAAGACATCGCTGGATGGAAGACTTCTTCTCTGCCGCTTGATTGAAGACATCGCCTGGATCGGATGAAGAGTTCTGCCCGGCTGGGTGAAGACAAGGTAGGGAGATCTTCAGGGGTGTAGTGTTAGGTTTATTTAAGGGGGTTTGGGTTAGAGCAGGGGTATGTGGGTGGTGGGTTGTAATGTTGGGGGTGGTATTGTGTTTTTTTTTACAGGAAAAAGAGCTGATTTCTTTGGGGCATGCTGGTAAGGTAATAGAGCTGTTAACATTTTTAATTTAGAATAGGGTAGGGAATTTTTTTTATTTTGAAGGGGTTTTATTAATTTATTAGGGGGCTTAGAATAGGTGTAATTAGCTTAAAATCTTGTAATCTTTTTTTATTTTTTGTAATTTAGTGGTTTTTTTTTGTAATTTAGTTTAGTTTATTTAATTGTATTTTAGTTTAGATATTTGTAGTTTATTTAATTTATTGACAGTGTAGGTGTATTTGTAACATAGGTTAGGATTTATTTTACAGGTAAATTGGTAATTATTTTAACTAGGTAGCTATTAAATAGTTATTAACTATTTAATAGCTATTGTACCTAGTTAAAATAAATACCAAGTTACCTGTAAAATAAATATTAACCCTAAAATAGCTACAATGTAATTATTAATTACATTGTAGCTATCTTAGGGTTTATTTTATAGGTAAGTATTTAGATTTAAATAGGAATATTTTAATTAATAATATTAATATTAATTAGATTTATTTTAATAAGAATTTAGTTAGGGATGTTAGAGTTAGATAGGGTTATTATACTTAATATATATATATATATATATAATATAATAACAATATTAACTATATTAACCCTAATATAATTAGGGTTAATATAGTTAATATATGTAATATAATAACGATATTAACTATATTAACCCTAATATAATTAGGGTTAATATAGTTAATATATATAATATAATAACGATATTAACTATATTAAATCTATTTAATATAGGTGACGGTGGTGTAGGGGGATTAGATTAGGGGGTAATACATTTATTATAGGTGGTGGAGGTGTAGGGGGATTTAGATTATAGGCAAAAGAGCTGATTTCTTTGTGACAATGCCCCGCCAAAAGCCCTTTTAAGGGCTGGTAAAAGAGCTGATTTCTTTGGGGCATGCCCCGCAAAAGAAAACCTTTTAAGGGCTGGCAATAGAGCTGTTTACTTTGGGGTAATGCCACGCAAAAAGCCCTTTTCAGGGCTATTTGTAGGGTTAGACTTAGGTTTAGTGGTAGGGATAGTTTAGTATTTTAGGGGTTAATTAATTTAATATAGGTGGCGGCGGTGTAGAGGGATTAGATTAGGGGTTAATTATTTAATATAGATGGCGGCGGGGTAGGAGCTCACATTAGGGGGTAGGTAATGTTGGTGGCGGTGGTGTAAGGGGCTCACATTAGGGGGTAGGTAATATAGCTGGCGGCGGTATAGGGGCTCACATTAGGGGGTAGTTAATGTAGGTGGGGGCGGGGTCCGGGAGCAGCGGTTTAGGGGTTAATAACTTTATTAGGTGGCGGCGGGGTCCGGGAGCGGTGGTTTAGGGGTTAATGCATTTATTATTAGGAGAGTGAGGGGGGATAGCGGATAGAGGGTTAGACGTGTCGGGCTATGTTTGGGAGGCGTGTTAGACAGTACGGGTGATTTCATAACTTAGTCAGGTTTTTTAGGCGCTTGCAGTTTCTAAAGTGCCGTAAGTCACTGGCGACTCCAGAAATTTGTACTTACGCAAATTTCTGGACATCGCTGGTTTATCAGACTTACGGCACTTTAGCATCTGACGGCACAGTATATTGGATAGCTCGAGTTGCGAGCTGAAACTACGGGCGGCGGGGGTTCCCTCGCTTGCGCCGCAAACTACGATCTTTATCGGATCGTGTCCATGATCTTTATGTATGATGTCTATAAGGGGCTAAATTCCAGCCCCCCCCCCCTGCAGACGCCCATGGCCCCTGGTCCAGAGGTTGGGTAATCATGATCGAATCCTTCTACACTTTTTTCTATCTTGCTCAATAGAATTAAACACAATACAGAAATAACTGCTATAAACAGATTTATTGTTCTCATTTCTGTTATGCTGTGTCTATAGCACTTGAAATTATATTAGTGGTGAAATCATAAGCTCTTGTTTTAATATCAATAGAGCAAAACAACACACTTATTTTCCTTAACATTATCATTTTTGATCATTCATGACTGTATTTTTTTTATATTGGTGGTAAAGATAACACATTCAGTTAAACACAATTATGATTGCAAATATATGCTATAGTAAACACATTTGTATGTCAGAGGATAATAGGAATTTCTTCTTTATATTGTCTCCAATCTTTTAATGGAAAAAATGCTCATTTTGCAATTTTAATTTGCATGCAATATATCCAAATCACTTTTGTTAAATTATCTAGAAATGATTCATTCCACAGTGTATAAGAAATGCATTCCTAAAAAATTAAAAATACTGTTTAACAGTCAAATTAGTGGCTCTTATTGCAATCTATAATATATATATATATTTATAACTAAATCAAATACCCCTCCACCACTTTCCTATTTGTGAAATTAAGGCAGGAAATGAGTTATCCTTCCAACTGGGAAACAATGTTTTCTTAATTCATCAACAAGTCTTGGCAGATGTTTATTGTAAATATCCTTTAACCTTATATGTCTGAAATATGGACTTTAGAAGAACAGGAAATATTGATATGGGTGGGAGTAAACTAAACTTTCTGTCTGCAAAATAATTTAGAAAAATTACTGCCTTAAGTGTAAAATGTTTATTTTTCTGAAAGCTAAAGAAAAAAAAAAGTTAAAGGGACATAAATATAGAAAATGAAAATGCTCTAATGTCAAAAAGCAATGTATAAATGCGTAACTATGGATGGATAACTATATTTATCTACTGCAAAGTCAGATCCAGAAATGCACTAGTGGTACCTAGATCAGTGCATCTTGTGAGTCAATGACAGGAGGCATATGCATGTAGCCACTATTCACCAACTTTTTCTTAAGCCTACCTAGATATGTTTTTCAACAAAGAAAGTTAATTTCATAAAAGCAGTGAAAATCTGATTTATGAAAGATTAATTTTGCCGTTTTACGTCCCTTTAAATATGGTCTTCTCTGCACCACATGAAGCACATTTGTATAGCACTTTGTATCAGAACCTATAAGAGATAACTACAACATCCCCACAGTGTAACTGACATATCTTTTTTATTGGTAGCTTCTGAGTAATAGTCATTTGTAAGGCTGTGGAATTACAGACTGAGCTCCCCTGATAGTTGAATCTTTAAAACAAGCATTACTTATCTTGAACACAATATTTGTGAATTTCCCATTCTCCAGTGTGGAGAGTCTCATGTTTTCTGCCTCCAAGGGTCAATAAGAATTAGCTATGGCCATGGTCAGCAACCCCTATTTTTGAGCACAGCCATGGCAGCCATCCAACATATGGCACTACTAATGTTCCCATATGTATTCTATTCAATACATGACTGGGATAAATCCAGAAGAGCAGCAAAATGTAATATAGGGACCACTGAATTTATTGGTGTTCATCATTATTACTGCTAAGATTAAATGGATTCCAGAGTTATATGGCAGCATCTTTATTTTTTAATAAAATTACTGCACTAGGCAGAATTTTGGGGTTAAAGTTGGTGTCAGTGGGGTAAAAAGTGCTTTTACATTGCGGTCAATGGGAACTGTGTGTTCCCAGTAAATATATATGTATATGCTTATTTACATATATATGTATGTGTTAATATGCGTATATACACATATTAACATAAATATATATGTATATCAGCATATACATATATATTTGATTGCTGCCATCGCTGCACAACTTACTCCCTGTGATGGCATCAGAACAAGGCTCCCAACGGAGCCTATGGAAGCGTGCTCTCATGAGCGCAATGCTGCCTAGCAATGTGAACATGAGCTCGTTTTCACATTGTGGCTAACTTTTAATGTGCGCTGGTATTACAAAGTGAAGCGCTAATATCGCTTTCATGAAAACGATATATTGTGCTCTACTTGTAATCTAGCCCAATAAAAGGCTGGTCTTTAAATTTTTCCAGGGCTGATTTTTATTCCCAATCCGGTCCTGCCCAAAATATGACCTTTCTGGAAACAGGTGATTACTAGAATCAATAAGATAATTGGTTTTTGATTTGAATCAGCCAATAGAAATAACTTTTTAAAATTAAAATTCTAATCATCCAATATAAAAGGATGATTAGAATTTACATTTAAAAAAGTTATTTCTATTGGCTAATTCAAATCAGCCTTTAGGGATTGACTGATTTGAAATCAGCCAATTGGAAATAAGTGGTACCCCTGTGTATTGGGGTTCCATGCTTCTGGGTTTCAGTGTGCAGTGGAAAACACATGAAGAGGAGGGCTCCCCAAAGAGAGCCGAAGAAAAGAAGATGTGGAGCAGAGGCAGAAGAGTCTGCCCAAGTCCCCTTCCAACGCTGCGAAGATGGGCTCCCAGGTCTGGAGGCTGGATGAAGATGGGCCACACTGGTGATGAAGATTGCAGAGCGGAGGCAGAGAACGAGGCCGCCAAAGTCCGCCTCCATGAAGATGGGCCCCCAGCACCTGGAGGATGGATGAAGATGGGCCACACCGGTGATGAAGATTGCAGAGCGGAAGCAGTAGAAGAGGCCGCTGAAGTTCGCCTCCACCACCGCAAAGATGTGCCCCTGGCGACTGGAGCGATGGATGAAGAATGGCCTGCAATGGATCAAGAGGAGCTGTAGTCCTCATGAACTGTGATTAACAATTTTTAGGTTAGTTTGGATTTTTTGGGAGTGTTTTATTATTTATTTTTCAGGATAGGCTGTTATTTTTAATTTATTTTGTAGGCTAGGTTTTTTATTTTGGTGTTGGGGCCGGTTCTTTAAATGCAAAAGAGCTGAAATCGCTCCAGGGCAATGCCGTACAAAAGGCCCTTTGGGTTATTGTAATTTATTTTAGAGTTAGGTTTTTTGGATAATGTCTTTTCTATTTTCTGTAGCTTAGTTTTTTTTTTTTTGTGTAATTTAGTATTTTTTTATTGTTTGTAACTTAATGGGGTTAGTTTAGAGGGGGGTTAGTTTAGAGACTGGCTAGTTTAGTGAAGTTGTAGTCTGTGTTGGTAGGTGGCAGTTTAGGCTTTAATCTCCTAACCACCGCTGATACCTGTATGAGCGTTGATTGGGTGATTATTGGTAGTTAGTATTTTGTAGGTTTGAATCTCCTAACCATCCCTCATACCTGTATGAGGGTTGATTAGGTGATTGTTGATGGTTACCATTTATTAGACCTTAATTTCTTAACCACCCCTTCTTATGTATGATGCATATTCTTTTAACTATTGTATATAAATTAATATGTATTTATTTTTTCTTGTTGTGTTTTTATTTTCAATATAACTATATATTTTAAAATGTATATTTATATTACAGTAGTCAGAATAATGGAATTATATATTTACATAACAGGCATGCAGTTATGTATATCTATAATATTAATTATACTGTTTTTAATTAGAAATAATAAAACACAACAGGCAACATTAATCACATTTTAATTGTTATGAAAATATTTAAACATTATGCATTGTTTATAACAATGAATCATTTAAATATTGAATATTTATTTGTGGGGTCTTAGCTTTTACAGTTAGTTTTAGGTTATTGCAGACTAGGAGTCAATGTTTCAATAATATGCATTGTCATGTACAATACATATTGTTTAAATTATTGTAGATAACTTTAAAGGGATTTGATGTTTGCTAAATACTATTTTAAACATAATCATATATTTTCATATAAAAAAGAGAGAATAGTCAAGTGCAAATGCAAGTATAGATGAACCACCAAATATGTCTGAAAGTGCAATAAATAAATGTGTGTGTATATATATTTTACAAAAGTGCAATCATATCAGTATGTCATGAAAACACTTAAACAGTAATGGGAGAAAAAAACAAAACACATATATGTGAGTACACACAGAAATGTCCTTCATCAAACAATCTTTTTATGAATGAATAAATATATGAGTACACACAAAGATGACTTTCATCTAAAAATCTCCTATAAATAAGTGAATAAGGAGACTGTAAAGGACTAGCATTAACGCATAAAACAAATGAACATAAAAACGGTAAAAAATATATATATCAAAATATCAACAAATATATTAAATATTATATATATATATATATATATTATATATATATATATATATATATATATATATATATATATAAAAGAAAATGTGAGTAGGTAGTATCCACTTCTGAGGGCAGAATATAGAGCATGAAGTTTAAAATACAGAGTCCAAAGATCGGCACAGTCTATACGGTGACAGGATAAACAGATGTGACTCCCTACTGAGGATTGTGAGATTGTACACCTGTAATAAGTGATGGTCTATTCTAGATACATTCATCTGTTCTAGTCAGGAGGCAGGAAGTGACGCCGGAACCTAGTGGATCTGTTTGGACAGTACCCTCTGTGAGTGACGGGGGCTGCATACAGACGTGGATGGTGTTTCCTCTCCCAGGGCTGTCATCTTACCTCATACGATTGAGGGTTCTTCCTGTAAGTAGATTGACTATGAGTGAGAAGACACGGGTGTATGAACTACTTTTGTCACATCTATTTATCCTGTCACCATATAGACTGTGAGGATCTTTGGACTCTGTATTTTAAACTTCATGCTGCATATTCTGCCCTTTAGAAGTGGATACTACCTACACACATATTTTCTCGTATATATATATACACAGTATATATATATATATATATATATATATATATATATATATATATATATATATATATATATATATATATAAACAAACTAATTCCCTTGTACACAATTCCCAGACCAATGGTAGTATCCACTGAAACCCGGCACTTTTCAGTGCCGGGTTTCAGTGGATACTACCAATGGTCTGGGAATTGTGTGCAAGGGAATTTGTTTGTTTCTATATGCATCTGAGTAGTGAGCAGCTACGGGCTGCAGGCTCAGGTTTGTGTCGGGAGAGGCGCCGACACAGCTTCCCTTTAGTTCCTACTTCAGACCCAGTTGCTTGTGTTTCTATGCTCTCAACTCCTATCTGTATGTATATATATATATATACACACACCAAAGATGCACTCACAGGACTTTTTCACACAAAGATTTTAATGGAACGTTTTCGGGGTTCACAACCCCTTCATCAGCATACAACAGTGCAAAAAACAAGCTCTTTTATAGTGTATGTTACAACAAAACAAATACACAAACCTAGTGATCTCCAAAAGTGCACCAAATGTTTCGTCTTTGGAACGCAAACTGCGTTCCACAGTAAGTGCCGAAACCGGAAGTTCAACTACATCACTTCCGGTTTTCGCCAGGGTTAATAAAATTCAAATAGTGATAGCAAACAAGTGTCAAATACGAAGTAAACATGATATCATAAGGTGACATAATATATGCGAGTGGCAACATGTGCAAAAAATGACGGATGAAAAGTTAAAAAAAAAAATGATCAAAACGTAAAATTGTATGTGTATAATCATGTCGCCATGGCAACTGTGCCCTTGGTAATCTTAGTAAACACACAGTGGAATGTGAGAGTTACATTGAATCCTGTGATTGTCACAGTGAGGATGACAAGTATCGTTATATTAAAAACTGAGATGATCCACACAAGTTATACATTTATGTATAGACAAATAAGGATAGGATCAATGAAACAAAGATATGTTTTCATAAATAATAATGACTCTTCATAGCAAGTTAAAAACATAAATTGGGCTATATTGTGGTGCTGGCAATGATAACCGTACTGCACCTATAATGAAAACAGAGAGGCAAATGGTAATAGCAGTAGTGAAAGACCTGAACACTTCGGTCTATTCATGTAAACAAGGGAAAAATATAGCAGATGACCATTATGTGTCTACATGCAGACAATGTCATACCATATGCATGATATTGAAATGCAAATCCAGGTTGCATAATTAAAGAAGTATGTGCATGTATCTGCAAGACATAAACCATAATATGGCCAATAGGGAGGTACATCCTAGTACTTTGTACAAATAAATGTGAAGATATATACAATAATGTCCCCAGCTACAGTGAGCCGTATGACCAATGGAAATTTTAATTTTGATTTTAAGTGCATTGAAAATAGAGTAACTCATCAAGATGGGCCAGGCTTCCACTGAAGGATATGGAAACAAAATGATCCCAATCAACAGTGCTGCGAGTTATGTGCAAACCTCATCCAGTGAAGAGAGTGGTACTGCATAAAAACAAACACAGAGCCACCATGCCCCCTTATGGTACCCATAGTATGTAGCTGTCTGGTCAGGGTCACAGAAGGCTCTTGAAGTCTGGCATGGTGTTTAAGCCACCAGGATGTATGGTGCCCAATCGGAACATCCACTGAGCTTCACATCTGAGGAGTTGTCTGTTGCGGTCACCACCCCTCTCCAATGCGGGTATATGGTCAATTAGGATATAGCGAATGGAGGAAACAGAATGTCCCTTATGGGCGCAGTGTTGCGCTACTGGTTGTTCCGAGTCATCTTGTTTTAAGGCAGTCCTTATGGCATGTCGGTGATTGGCCATGCGCTCACGTAGTGAGCCTGAAGTCTTGCCTACATAAAAACTGGAGCATGGACAAAATAAAAGATACACTACGTGAGTATTTTCCTATTTTCTGTTTTCTTTCATATATTTTCATATATATATTTATGTTGGAAATTATAGCATGCAATTATTAAATCCCTTTTTTTTTTTTTATTGAGAAAAATAAACTTACATAATACAATTGGTTCACTTGCAATGACAGACACCATAAATCCATTTTAATATATCTCCAATACTTTAAATAATCTATATTGTACATGACAATGTATATTTTGTCATGGATATGAGAGGACCATCAAAACCTTCTTGGACTATCTGGGCTCCTGGAACTCAGTGCCGTTCCGGGCACAATTGAGCAATGAGTTCCAGGAGCCCAGGTAGTCCAAGGAGGTTTTGCTGGTCCTGCGGCGGTGGTCCAGTCCGGCATTGATTTACAGGAGCTCAGATAGCCCTAGGAGGTTTTGCCAGTTCTCCCCGCTGGTGTTTTAGCGCATCTCTGTGACATATTATTTAAACATTGATGATAACTTAAGAGACATAGCTATATAGTTATAATAAGGATTATTATTTATAGTATAGTTTATTATAGTTATTTATTTTTACCAGTAGGCAGTTAGATGGGCATTACAGGTGGTGTGTATGTTACACATTACATGAGTGTAGGTGGAATTAGGCCCTTAGCTGGGCATTAGAGGGGTGTAGGTTAGTTGTGATGTTGGTATAGGTGGTCAGGGGGAGGTAGCTGGGCAGTGTAAGGGCGGTGTAGGTTAGCCATGACCTAGGTGTAGGTGGTCTGTGGGAGGTAGCGAGGCGGAGCAGGGAGAGTGAAGGTTAGGCCTGATGTAGTTATAGATGTTTAGGTGCTAGTGGGAGTAGCCTGCAACAAAAAGCCAACAAATGATCGATATGTTCAAAGCAGTGAAGTCCAGGTTGTGAAGGTGGTAGCAGCCATATATTTGTCTCTCCAGCTATCAGCTCCTGAGACAACATCGCCTGAGATAGTTAGTGTAGGTATTGTAAAACTTAGGGCCCGCAGGCAATGTTTGAAGTGTGCCTACACAGAAACTAATTTTAGTTTCAGTGAGCCTACTGTTTGCTCCTGCAGTAAAATGCAGACAAGTAGCGATGTTATCAATGTGGGTGGTGATGTCACTGTTTTAGTTTTAATTGATAGTGTTTGCTATGCATTGTGCACAGATCATAGGTACCTCTGATCTGGGCATCTGCATTGAAACAATGTGTTTGCTCAGGTTTCATTCTGTGGCATTCATTGCATTGTTGATGATTCAGTTTGCATAACTGCTGTCATAATGAATACAAGTGTGCTTCTGGGATTAGGCACTGTGTTTGACCGTGGTTGCATGTACTGTACATATGCACCATATGCCTGTGAACACATAATGCTATCACTGAAACAGAGATGCTGCTTACTAGAAGTATTTTTTGCTTATAAATATATATTTCATAACTTTTAAAGCACTAATGAACATTTAAGATTTGACTATTTTATCATTCCAGTAACCGCCAGCAGAGGGCTCAATGAGCACGTATGTTACTGAGTTGATTGTGACACTAATTTGTACTGCAATCCATTAAAGTTTTTTGAGAACACATTTTGCTTTGTTGTTCTCCATATCAAGTAGAGACTATAAAAGAATACGGCTGTTGCCATTGGAATTTTGATAGACTATATGGGATTTTTTTAAATCTATATTCTTTGTATATTTCACAATGGTGTGTGCATGACAAATCTCAGTCTCATATTGTTGTGATAATGAGGGAAAGATTGCTGAGAAGATGAGTTAGATGGAGTGAGAGATAAAAATGTGTGTGTGAGAAATAGAGGCTAGAGTGTGTGGAGAAGATTGTGTGTGAGGTGGGAGCATGAGGAGGTAGTTGCATGGGAGGGAGGGGGAAATTAAAAGGTTACCAGGGTCTTATGTAAAGAAAAGTGAACTAAGATGGTGCAGATTATACTATATCATAGGTGATGTCACTAGTAATATGTCACTTATGATGTTATTAACAACGTCATGTGTGATGTCATCAGTGATATCATTGATGATGTCATGCAGAGCTCTCAAGGGGGAGTGGGTGCAGTTTAAGTAAGGCTTTTCCTTGCTTTTAAAAGTTTGATAGAAAACTTAGTCTAGCATTAAATTCCTCTTTTGCAATTAACATTACTTTTTTTTTACCTTTTGACCTACATAGCATTTTGTTAAGGGCCACTATTGGAAAACTACAACATAGATGGCTCTGACTTAGCCTGTGGTATGTGTGTGTACTCAAGCAATAAAGAAGTGCTCTGTAGAGTGATGTTTGAGTAGTCTAGTTGTCTGAATAGTTTCCGGGCTAGCTCTCATCATTTTTAAAAGGAACAGTAAACATCTTGTAATTACAAGATATTTCTGTTGTGTTGCTATAAAATATCAGATCGGCCAACAAAACAGCCTTTTTAATGCAATTGTTTTCAAATATCAAAAATCCACCACCCATTAGCCTTATTTGGAGGAGCCAATCAGGGCCCAATTAGGGAAAGATGTATAACTGGGTTAGCCCTGAGTAGTTAGCATGTGCATTTAAAGTTCTGAAAATTAGAAAATCCTCAATTATCAGATGTAAATTACATGAAATGGGGCAAAATAAATAATTGAAGTGTATTGCAAAGTTGTTTCTTTATACATAGCTAAACATTTTATATAAAACTCTCAAGGTGTTTACTGTCCTTTTAAGCTGAACCTTTATCAAATATACAGTATCTCCACATCTGTCACTTTCCATCCTCCACAATATTGCTGCTCCATCAACAATGCCATTTCTCTTTCCTATCTTCCATTTGATGTCTTTAATGCTTAACCTGTTGTATACCTATAGCTATGTATTTGTTGCTTTTTATATCTTTTAATACAGGGGTCAGCAACCTTGGCTCTCCTGATGTTTTGGAACTACATTTCCTATGATGCTCAGACAGCCTAAAGAATGTCTTAGCATCATGGGAAATGTAGTTCCAAAACATCTGGAGAGCCAAGGTTGCTGACTCCTGTTTTAATACATTTGGCAGCAATAACAGAACTGCTGTGTTAAGGGTCCCAACTTTCATTGAACTCATTTGTATATTTGTTCATTAAAAATTAAATAAATTATGATTTGAAATAAAAGTTTAATTAGTTGGTAATTGTGTTTCTCACAGCCAAACAAAGGCACAATGTAAAAAAACAATATTTCCAGTCCATATTCCATGTAATTAACATTGTAAAATATAAAGAAATATATCAGTATACAAAGATAAAACTTATTTTTATTATATAATCAAACATAATAAATAATACAATGAAATGAGGACATTTATAATTAAAAACACATAAATAAAGGATATTCAGAAAGTGCTTAACATGTAATTATAGTAAAACTGCTTTAGTTATAATATACAGGACACATAATCAATCAGCTGGATTCAAATTTGATTGTGATGGTGCAAAGGGGCCTTGTTGGCAAGAACATGTAGAAAATTAAAGGGCCGTAATAGTCTGAAAATGACATGCTTTTAATCCATTAGAGCATGTCATTTTATGACTATTGACCCTGCGCTTCTATGTGTTCAAGTGCTGCAAAGGGGTTAAACACACAGTTGAAGTGCCAATAGGGACCTACGGTGCACTGCTGGTCCTAAGCAGAATCTGCCACTGATCCCATCAGCAGCACTAATACTCAAGTATGCAACTAGCGATGTTGATTGGATCACCTTCTTTTTCTGCTCAGGACAAGCAGTGCACAGCGGGTCCTGATTGAACCCATTTGATTGTAATATGTTTAATTATGTGTAGTTAAAAATACTTTGCAATATACTTTCATTATTTATTTTGTCCCATTTCCTGTAATTTAACTCTGAAAATTATTGTTTTTTTAAAATTCCATTTGGCAAGATTAAAAGTTGCGCGGCAAATATGTTTTTTTGCATTTGCGAAAACACTGTGTGCCTCATGGCTTTTTCGCATTTGGGGTTGCACATTCCCCCATAGAAGTCAATGGAGAAGACAAATAGAAAAAAAAACCCCACAAAAACCCTAATCTGTTGCGCAATGCCCATGACGTATTCTCCTTGAAAAGTGTATATGAAAATGCAAATATTTCATATTGTGTGAATGTTTTCGTAATGGAATATGTTCTATTTAGTTCTAAATAAATATTTCTCTATATATATGAAGATTTTTTGACAGATATATCTATTCATAGCGAGATATGTATATGAATATATATATATATGTCTAGATATCTCAAGATCTATATACGAATATCTCTATAAACATTCCTCTGAGGTATTGTTTTTTTTTTTGTTTTTTGTTTTTCAAAGAGCTTTATTAAAAATAAATAGTAATACATTACAGGGCACGCAAAAGATGATAATGAGACAAAATAATAATAAAACAAAGTTAAGTTTGATGGAGTCCATACCACCAACGTGGTTCTTCTTTTCCAAAACCAGCAAAAAAAAAACAAAAACATTTTTTTTGAAAGTGGTGACAAAATAACGTCCTGTAATATGTCAGGCTAAGTATTCAAAGCAAGCTCTGTTTTTTTAAGAAATGTCACAAAGCATAACCAATTTTGAAGATGGAACATATAAAACATATGTGATTGGGATTCACAATTTTACAGTCTATGCTTCTCAATACGGAACATATCTAAGTTTCTTTAAGAACATAACTGACAATAACCGTTAACTTAATCTAACAACTGTCAGGAAATAGACTTGGTTCATTCAAAGGGAGAGGTGTGGGCCTTCTAAGATTAGTGTTTGGTATTAAAAGAAGGATGGAAGGACTTATGTGAGGGATGAAAGAGGGAGAGGGTAGGGGATCAGATTGGGGGAGAAAGGGATCTGTTTGTGTGTCCGAATTGGCTGTGGGGGCATCTTTCCAGGATTAGTGAGATTCACAAGTTAGAAAAGGGACAGTATTTTTATCTCTCAAATAACATTGTTTAGAGACATAAACATAGCCTTCCATTGATCTGAAATATGTAATAAGATTTATCAGACCTTGCCAGTACGGGGGATTTAGGTTTCTTCCAGTTTCTAGCTATTGTAAGTTTAGCTGCCATTAGTATTGTGATCAATAGACAGCGTTTGGGTACAGGCTGTTTGTGGAGGTTGAGGTGGAGGAGTGCAGTTTCAGGGGGCAGAACCTCAGTCAGGTGGAGGAGTTGGCATACAGAAAGCAATTTGGAACAAAAGGGTTTGATGACAGGGCATGACCACTAGATATGTTGTGGGTCTCAGATCTGCGAGCAGCCACGCTAGCATAGTGGGGAAGAGGTGGGGAACATCTGATTTAGTTTGAGTGGGACATAGTGCCACCTAGAGAGGAGTTTATATAAAAAGAGGGTCATGCAGTGGATTGTTTGTTTTGTGTGGGCTATCACTACACTCCAGGATTTCTCCGGAAAATTCCTCTGAGATATTGTTTAATGTGCATAAGATTGTAATGTAAAATATTTTCATTATCTCCATAGCTAAACATATGTCTATACATATAAATCCATGTTTCTCTATGTACGTGTATGTCAATGTAAAATCCCTGTGTTTCCTATCTTTTAGCCCTTATAACTTTTGTGTGCATTATTTTTATATAATATATTTTTCAGACAGTGTTAATATGAGTTTAACTTTACTTTGTATTTTATTTTTGAAGTGTTTTGTGAAACTTTTATGTTGCAGAAAACTGTTAACTACAGCTCTTTGAGCGTGAAAAGGATTGTTGCATAAAAGGAGCGCAATCGAGATTTCTAAAGACTTGTTATACCTGCACAATGGAGATTGATTGCGAAAAGACCATATCATGAGCGGAAAACCCATAACGTGTGACTTGTAATCTTGCCCTTTGAGTTTCTATAAAGTAATGGGAGCAGCCATGTTTGAACTTAAGTTTTC
Organism: Bombina bombina; assembly: GCF_027579735.1. Classification (NCBI taxonomy): domain Eukaryota; kingdom Metazoa; phylum Chordata; class Amphibia; order Anura; family Bombinatoridae; genus Bombina; species Bombina bombina. Next base: position 619,409,212 of record NC_069502.1, on the reverse strand, counting down.
CTTTTTAGGTCTCTCCTACTGAGGGCAATTAGGAATAGATATAAAACAGACAAGGAAAAAGAGTATGAGTATTTATGTATTTACAGACATAAATACAGATATAAACACATAAATTATTATACTTCCGCAGTGCTGTCCATGGTAAAATTCCTTTAGATAAAACAAAGTTATAAAGCTTGTAAGAGACAAGACAACATTTTAAAAACACATACAGGAGGAATTAAGGACTCTATTCCTGTGGTAATTTACAATCTAGAAGGGTAGGAGGTTGAGGACTGTAAGATTGAGAAAGATGTTAATGCAGAGTTAGATAAGGGAAATGTTAGGTAAGTGAATTTAATTTACTATTGAGTTGGGTGGTAGGCTTCCCTGAACAGAAAAGACTTGAGGGAGTATTTAAAAGAAGATAGATTAGGGAAAAGCCTGCGAGGACAAGGGAGGGTATTCAAGAGGGTAGGTGCTGCACAACAGAAGTCCTGTAGTCTAGCATGGGAAGAGGTCATAGTCGAAGATGTTAGGAGCAGGTCATTATTGGATCTTCGTGGGCGGGCTGGAGTATACTTGTTGATTAGAGAGGATAGGTAGTGGGGAGCGGCGTTGGTGAGAGCTTTGTATGAAAAGGTGAGTATTTTGAATTTAATTCAGCTGTGAATGGGGAGCCAATGAAGGGACTCGCAGAGAGGTGCAGCAGATACAGAGCGACGGGAAAGGTGGATTAGCCTGGCAGAGGCATTTAGGATGGATTGAAGGGGGGAGAGGCAGGAAAGAGGAAGGCCAGTAAGTAGGTTATTGCAGTAGTCAAGTCGGGAAATAACCAAGGGAATGGATTATTTGCTTTGTGGTGTTGGCACTCAGAAAAGGGCAAATCTTGGAAATATTGCATAGGTGGTTGCGGCAGGTTGAAGAAAGCGATTGAATGTGGGGGACAAAGGATAGATTTGAGTCAAGTGTAACTCCGAGGCAGCGGACTTGGGGCAATGGGGAGAAGGTGATGCTGTCAACAGAGACAGAAAAATCAGAAGTTGGTGTAGAGCTTGAGGGGGGATTAGAAGGAGCTCAGTCTTGGACATGTTAATCTTTAGGTGGTGAGAAGTCATCCAGGAAGAAATACCAGTTAAGCAGTCGCTGACATCAGAAAGGACAGAGGGAGATAGAGCGGGGGTGGAGAGGTAGATCTGTGTGTCATCAGCATAGAGGTGGTATTTGAAGCCATAACTGTTGATAAGTTTACCCAGTGAAGAAGTCTAAATGTAGAAAAGTAGAGGACCCAGAACAGATCCTTGAGGTACTCCAACAGACAGAGGCATTGGAGAGGAGGAGTCACCAGCAAATAACAAAGCAAAAGACCTGTGAAAAAGATAAGAGTGAATCCAAGAAAGAGCAGTGTCACAGAGGCCAAAAGAGCTAAGGGTCTGTAGGAGGAGGGGGTGGTTAACTGTGATGAAGGCAGCTGAGAGGTCAAGTAAGATGAGTATGGAGTACATATATGTACATATATATTTATATAAATATACAGTAAGACAGTAAGTGCATTGGAGCCCTTTGCAGGTAGATGAAAACATGTACAAAAAATTATTTAAGCAATATTCATTTTTAATAAATTGTTATACTGTGTATTTTCTGTAAATATTTGACATTACAATGTTCTGCACATTGCAGAATATGTTCTATGTATTTATAAATAGATATTTCTAGGTCTGGTAATAGACAAGGAGGTGGTGTAGGTATTTTACTTTCATCTCGTTGTACCTTTCAACAAATACAACCCATCTCTTCCCTCACATTTTCCGCATTCAAAACCCACATGATTCGCTTATTCTTTCCCCTCTCTATACATGTTGCAGTCATATATTGACCCCCTGGCTCCTCAACTCAATTTCTAGATCACTTGGCTGCCTGGCTCCTCAACTCAATTTCTAGATCACTTGGCTGCCTGGCTACCTTATTTCCTTTCCTCAGACACCCCTGCCCTCATTCTTGGTGACTTCAACATCCCTCTTGACAGTCCAACTGCCTCCTCTGCAAAACAACTTCTGCAACTCACTTCTTTCAGTTTGTCATAATGGACTGATTCTCCCACTCACAAACACAGTCACTCCCTTGACCTGATCTTTAGCTATCAATGCTCAATAATGGACTGAATCTCAAACTTCACAAACTCTGCTTTTCCTCTTTCTGACTACCATCTCCTCACTTGCAACATATCATCCCACCCTACAATTCTCCCTCCTCCTACTCCTCACACCAAACATCACAGAAGCATTATGTCATTAGATCAGCAACAGCTTGCTAATTCCCTCAAACCTCTCCTCTCATCCTTCTCCATCTTTTCCTGCCCTGACCAATCTATATGCCACTATAATTCCACCCTTACATCCGTCCTTGACAATCTGGCCCCTCTTACCATAGCTCAAAAATTACACACTCATCCTCAGCCCTTGCATACTCCTCTGACACGGTACCTACACAGATGTTCCCGTACTGCTGAGCGGCACTGGAGAAAATCTCGGAGTCCAGCTGATTTTCTTCATTACAAATTCATCTTGAACGCTTCCTACTCTGTCCTTAATCTCTATAAGCAACATTACTTCTCTACTTTTATCTCTAATCTTTCTTCAAACCCTAAACGTCTGTTCTCCACTTTCAATACTCTTCTCCGCCCACCCCACCTCCTAATACAACGTTTCTGTCAGCTTAAGACTTTGCCAGCCACTTCAATAGCACAATTGACTCCATCAGAAACTAAGTCAGCTCTCAACATAATTCCATTCTCGCACCCCCTCAAACGCTCGCAACCAACCACAACCCACATAGCCATAAATTTAGCTCTTTCTCCACTGTTACTGAGGAAGAAGTTTTGGCACTTATACTGCACTCTCACCTCACTACCTGTCCCCTTGACCCTATCCCCTCACAGCTACTCTTCTCCCTCTCTTTTACCCTTACCCCTATACTCACACACATTTTCAACCTCTCCCTCTCACCGGTATATTTCTCTCTTCTCTGAAACATGCACTGGTCACACCTATCCTCAAAAAACATTCCCTTGATCCAACCTCCCCATCCAACTACCGCCCTATTTCCCTCCTCCCTCTTGCCTCAAAGATTCTCGAAAAACTAGTATTGCACGCCTATCCCATTTCCTTACATTAAACTCCCTCCTTGACCCACTGCAATCTGGATTTCGTCCCCATCACTCCACAGAGCCATCAATCATAAAGGTTACCAATGACCTACTTACAGCAAAATCAAAAGGCCACTTCTCTCTGCCTATCCTCCTTGATCTGTCCGCAGCCTTTGACACTGTTGACCACCCTCTTTTGCTCCAAACCCTCCAATCCTTTGGCATCTGTGACACAGCCCTCTCGTGGTTCTCTTCCTACCTGTCAAACCGTACCTTTAGTGTAGCCTTCTCTGGGGCCTCCACTGCCCTGTCACCACTTTCTGTCGGGATACCCCAAGGCTCTGTCCTCGGTCCCCTACTCTTCTCAATCTACACTTCATCATTAGGTTCCCTAATAAAAGTCCCACGGTTTCCAATGTCATTTGTATGCCAAATCTACTTCTCTGCACCAGACCTATATCCTTCCTTGCTAACCCATGTCACTAACTGTCTTTCTAACATCTCTTACTGAATATCCTCTCACTACCTCAAGCTAAATCTCTCCAAAACTGAGCTCCTTATTTTCCTCCCTTCTTCCAAAATCTCCACCCCCAATCTCTCTATAACTGTTGACAACTCCATCATTACCCCACATGCCCAATGTCTCTGGGTCACATTTGACTCAGATATTTCTTTCACTCCTCATATTCAGTCCTTGGCTAAAGCCTGTCGCTTCCACCTTAAAAACATCTCTAAAATTAGATATTTCCTTACACAAGACAAACTAACGCCTAGATTTAGAGTTCTGCGTTAGCCGTCAAAACCAGCGTTAGGGGGTCCTAACGCTGGTTTTGGCCGCCCGCTGGTATTTAGAGTCAGTCAGGAAAGGGTCTAACGCTCACTTTCCAGCCGCGACTTTTCCATACCGCAGATCCCTTTACATCAATTGCGTATCCTATCTTTTCAATGGGATCTTTCTAACGCCGGTATTTAGAGTCTTGGCTGAAGTGAGCATTAGAAATCTAACGACAAGACTCCAGCTGCAGAAAAAAGCCAGGAGTTAAGAGCTTTCTGGGCTAACGCTGATTCATAGAGCTCTTAACTACTATGCTCTAAAGTGCACTAACACCCATAAACTACCTATGCACCCCTAAACCGAGGCACCCCCACATCGCCGCCACTCTATTAAATTTTTTTAACCCCTAATCTGCCGACCGCACACCGCCGCAACCTACATTATCCCTATGTACCCCTAATCTGCTGCCACTAACATCGCTGACCCCTACATAATATTTATTACCCCCTAAACTGCCCCCCCCAACGTCGCCGCTACCTACCTACAATTATTAACCCCTAATCTGTCGACTGGACCTCGCCGCTACTCTAATAAATGTATTAACCCCTAAAGCTAAGTCTAACCCTAACACTAACACCCCCCTAAGTTAAATATAATTTATATCTAACAAAATAAAATAAATCTTATTAAATAAATTATTCCTATTTAAAGCTAAATACTTACCTGTAAAATAAACCCTAATATAGCTACAATATAAATAATAATTATATTGTAGCTATTTTAAGATTAAGATTTATTTTACAGGCAATTTTGTATTTATTTTAACCAGGTACAAGCTATTAAATAGTTAATAACTATTTAATAGTTACCTAGTTAAAATAATTACAAAATTACCTGTAAAATAAATCCTAACCTAAGTTACAATTAAACCTAACACTACACTATCAATAAATTAATTAAATAAACTATCTACAATTATCTACAATTAAATCAACTAAACTAAATTACAAAAAACCCCCACTAAATTACAAAAACAAACAAACACTAAATTACAAAAAATAAAAAAAGATTACAAGAATTTTAAACTAATTACACCTACTCTAAGCCCCCTAAAAAAAAAACAAAGCCCCCAAAAATAAAAAAATGCCCTACCCTATTCTAAAATAAATATTTTACAGCTCTTTTACCTTACCAGCCCTTAAAAGGGCCTTTTGCGGGGCATGCCCCAAAGAATTCTGCTCTTTTGCCTGTAAAAAAAACATACAATACCCCCCCCAACATTACAACCCACCACCCACATACCCCTAATCTAACCCAAACGCCCCTTAAAAAACCTAACACTAAGCCCCTGAAGATCTTCCTACCTTATCTTCACCACGCCGGGTATCATCGATCCGTCCAGAAGAGGGTCCGAAGTTTTCATCCTATCCGGCAAGAACAGGTCCAGAAGAGGGTCCGAAGTCTTCATCCTATCCGGCAAGAAGAGGGCATCTGGACCGGTAGACATCTTCATCCAGGCGGCATCTTCTATCTTCTTCAATCCGGCATGGAGCGGGACCATCTTGAAGCAGCCGACGTGGATCCATCCTCTTCTAATGACGTCCTAAGTCCGAATGAAGGTTCCTTTAAATGACGTTATCCAAGATGGCGTCCCTCGAATTCCGATTGGCTGATAGGATTCTATCAGCCAATCGGAATTAAGGTAGGAAAAATCTGATTGGCTGATTGAATCATCCAATCAGATTCAAGTTCAATCCGATTGGCTGATCCAATCAGCCAATCAGATTGAGCTTGCATTCTAGTGGCTGATCGGAACAGCCAATAGAATGCAAGCTCAATCTGATTGGCTGATTTGATCAGCCAATCGGATTGAACTTGAATCTTCAGGGGCTTAGTGTTAGGTTTTTTAAGGGGGGTTTGGGTTAGATTAGGGGTATGTGGGTGGTGGGTTGTAATGTTGGGGGGGTATTATATGTTTTTTTTACAGGCAAAAGAGCAGAATTCTTTGGGGCATGCCCCGCAAAAGGCCCTTTTAAGGGCTGGTAAGGTAAAAGAGCTGTAAAATATTTATTTTAGAATAGGGTAGGGCATTTTTTTATTTTGGCGGGCTTTGTTATTTTTTTAGGGGGTTTAGAGTAGGAAGTGTTTGGGGAAGTGTATGGGGAAACACTTAGGAAGTGTTTCCCCATAGGAAACAATGGGGCTGCGTTAGGAGCTGAACGCTGCTTTTTTGCAGGTGTTAGGTTTTTTTTCAGCTCAAACTGCCCCATTGTTTCCTATGGGGGAATCGTGCACGAGCACGTTTTTGAAGCTGACCGAGTCCGTAAGCAATGCTTTTTGGAGCCTAACGTAGCCCTTCTGAGAACTCTAAATACCAGCGTTGTTTAAAAGGTGCGGGGGGAAAAAACACACGTAGCTAATGCACCCCTTTGGCCACAAAACTCTAAATCTAGGCATAAGATTTTAATCCACTCTCTCATCCTTTCCCGTCTTGATTACTGCAATTCTGTCCTCTCTGGTCTCCCCAGCTGCTGTCTAGCTCCTTTACAATCCATAATGAATGCCTCTGCCAGGCTCATCTTCCTTACACGTCGCCCTTCATCTGTTGCCCCTCTCTGCCAATCCCTTCACTGGCTTCCTTTTGCCTCTAGGATTAAACACAAAATTCTCACTGACATACAAAGCTCTCAACTGCACTGCTCCCCCCTATATCTCAGACCTTGTCTCCAGATACTCTACCTCCTGTCCCCTTCGCTCTGCTCATGACCACCTACTCTCCTCCTCTCTTGTTACCTCATCACACTCCCGTTTACAGGACTTCTCCAGACTAGCTCTGTTAGGTGTTAAAACTATGTTACAGTGTACTGTCCCTTTAAGGACTAACCATTTATCATGTAAATTACATATGTATACCCTAGCCATGATTAGGAAACTTGTATTATTTACTACAAAAATTCTACTACTTTACTTTATCATGACCTGCATATTTAAATGAGAGCCATCACAGCATAAATAACACCCATTTATATTAAAACTTCAACTGAATTAATTTACTTGCAACAGAAACAGACCCAAATACTTTTAGATACATTTAATGATATACAACCTATAACCTTATTTTATCTTTTCCACTAACTCCTTGCACACTTCTTGCAAATACAACATACTTGAATCAATCTTTTTTTTTTTTTCATTTACCAGAACATGACCGAAAGTCCCTCAATCATCCGCACCTTCACAAATCCCTTAATTAGTTCACCTGCAAAAACAATATATTGATATGCCGCAACAGGTGGACAGTTTTTCATTTGCATACAACAAATACCACTTAAAAGTAAAAACTGCTATTAAATAACACACATAATTAAGAACATGTTGATGACTTTAAAATAAAATTTTAACAATAACACTACAAAATACCTCATTTCAACGTCTGCTTTCTTAGCTAAGAAACTAGCCTAAATAATTACCATACAGAAATAAAAATGCACCAAGGTCATTTTTACAGCGATACACACATACGAGCTCATATCATCTCGCAGACCAGAAATTTACTCCCAACATTTATTCTTATGCAATTCCAACATAGATCAAACTCTTAGTGACACAGAAAACACATTAACAGTCTCTTTCCTTCTCAGGAAAACATATATTTCATAACATACCAAAGACATGTAAAAATACAATAAGATTAACTTTCCACCAAATTTAAAATGTATTTGAAAGTGTCCGAATCTGCAAGGAATGGCCATTTCCCCAGCAAACTGAGACAAGTTTCACACAGGATAATACATCCTCTTTTTTGTTTTTTTTTGTTTACAGTAAATATTTTACACGTCATACCAGACACAGTGAGAACCGACAGACCAACGCTCATTACACAAAAAATACACAAAATCTCCTTTTCATTACTGCAAACACGCATACAACAAAAGAAAGAGTTTTACAAACTTAGCTTCTGCAACAGTTTTTTTTCCCCTCTTCACTGAATCTACACAGCTGTGCTAATTGACAGTTTTATAATCCCCCTCCCTTTCTGGAGTGGATATCCCTCTGCATTGAAATGCTTCTGTTAACCCCTTTGTAGGCATTAAAAATGCAGTAACCTTCTCCTTTTCTGTATGCGTTATTATCAATATTTTGCTATGAGCAGACCCCATTTTTTTAACACAATAAGAGCAGCAATGCTAAAATGCACAGTCACTTAATATTTGCTAAGCACAGCACAGCACAACACAATCATATAGCAATAAAAGCAAGCAAGCAAAAAGCATCAAATATCAATTCAAATCCAGTAATAGGTAACAAAAAATCTACTATAGGAATGTATATAGGAATAATTTCAACAAAGGTGAGACTCAAAGTCACCACAACAAAGCGATACCAACTCGCCCGGGGACTAAGAACCTCCCGTCAAATGCATACCAACTTTTTATCTCTTTGCACGCTTCACCAGACAGGACTGCAATACCTGTCCAAAACTAGCACAGGACTATAAACCTGTCTAGAGGGATTTATCACAAGTGCTGGCAGGTCAAAAACCTCTGCACAAACCCTGCACTCTCTTTACTGCAGGAAGTCCTTAACCCTTTATCATATATAACCAACACCTATTACCAAAAATAAATTTAGGTTCAGATTCACAGAGGGAAAGTAGAGTAAAAAAACACTGATCTACTTACCCAGTGCGAATCCCACAAGCTGACACCAGAAACTGTTAGGTGTTGTTTTCAGGGGGGGGAGTGTCAGTCAGGACTGGGCCTCGGGCACACCGTACCAACTGGAAATGAATATATTATTTGATAAGGATATCCTGAGAACAGCACTTCAGACCACGCAGCAGTAAGTCTAAAACCATTCTCCTTTATTGAAAGACACACAACATGTCTTATAGGTGACAATTGCAGCATACAGGGTTAACATGATGACACGTTATGACCGCGTCATTTTACACAGTGTTTGTCAGGAAAAATACTAGCTAGAAACAATATTTCTATAGTCATAATAAGGAGGGCATCTAGTAGCAAAGCAAGGTTATTTGAGCATCTTATAGAGATAGTACTTTCCAGGCGTTGTGCCAGGAGCATCTGCAAGGCCACCTAGCTCTAACAAACTAATAACAAATATGTATTTCTACAGAATGATTGCTATAACACATATTATTCAGACAAGATGGATGCCATAGACAAAATGGCAGTTAAGAACAAGATGGAGCTAATCATGCTAACAATAATTCCTAACAGGCTCCCATCTTGTGGAACTCTCTGCCTCGCTCCACAAGACTCTCCCCTAGTTTTGAAAGCTTCAAGCGCTCCCTAAAGACTCTACTGTTCAGAGATACATACAACCTACACTAACCTTTCTTTATACCAGTTTCTCTCCTCCATTGCTATTCCCTTAGCAGCTGTTTACAGATCACCTTCTTAAGAGCTGCGAAAAAAGCCTACTTTTAACTCATAAAACAAACTCAACCCAACGCAAAAAGCTTACTTCTAGCACAGTTAGTGATCGAGCGGAAGTGTTAAATAATGCTGCTCCACTTGTAATCTGACCCGTAATTGTTAAATGGACATGAAACCCAAAAATTTTCTTGCATGATTCAGATAGAGAATACAATTTTAAACAACATACCAATTTACTTCTATTATCTCATTTGCTTCATTCTTTAGATATCTTTGTTGAAGAAATAGCAATTCACATGGATGAGCCAATCACAAGAGGAATCTATGTGCAGCCACCAATCTGCAGCTACTAAGCCTATCTAGATTTGCTTTTTAACAAAGGATATCAATAAAATGAAGCACATTAGATAATAGAAGTAATTTGAAAGTTGTTTAAAATTACATGCTCCTAAATCCTGAATGAAAAGAATTGAGTTTCATGTCCCTTTAAAGTAATTATCTTACAGGGTTTCGACACAGCCTTGTTTGCACAGTATATTGTATTGCATGTGTTTTATTTGTCTCTCAGCAGAAGAGAGAGAGAAGGGGAAACTTAAACATGGGGGCGCCCATTTATTTATAGAAACTACAGTACTTTATAAAACGAAACCTTTACACTGATATTGTCAATATTTAAACAACTAATGTTATTGTAAAAACACATCATATTATTCTAAGACTTATCTTTGCTTTTAATATATTATTACGTATAGCATGTATTTACTATTTAATAAACCTTTAATTACTACCACAACACTTCAGAAACGCGCGTATCAACTGATCTTTGTCAAATATTCATATTTTGTCATTGTAAAGTAATCTTGTTGGAAGGAAGGAAACATTTCTCAGAAATCTAGCAGAGGGACTGACTGTGAGAATTCTAGGACGTTCTAGGGGAGAAGTCAGACTTTTTCGACAGCAAGTAGAAACCATAAAGAGTAAGACTCTATTGCCCCTTTGAGGTTGTGTCTCACTATTTCAGAGTTGATGAGGTTGTAATCAGTCATAAGTATTAAAACACAATCTACACTCAAAGCAGTCAGCTAGATTACAAGTTTTGAGCGCCATAGGGAAATTAACAAGCGCCACAAAAGCGTCATTATTTCACCTCCCTATATCGCTGCTATTACAGATTTACATTACAGGCTTGTGCGGGCAATATGGTTGCGTTGAGCTCCATACCGCACCGAAATACAAACGCTGCTTTGATGTGCTCGTGCACGATTTCCCCATAGACATCAATGTGGAGAGCCGGCAAAAAAAAAGTGTGTAGGCTAGGGTTTTTTTATTTTGGGGGGGCTTTTTTATTTTGATAGGGCTATTAGGTTAGGTGTAATTCGTTTTTATTTTTGATAATTTTGTTTTTTATTTTGTGTAATTTAATGTTTATTTTTTTTGTAATTTAGATAATTGTATTTAATTAATTTAATTTATTTTATTGTTATGTTAGGCTTCATTGTAAGGCAGGTTAGGTTTTATTTCACAGGTAGCTTTGTATTTATATAACTAGGTAGTTAGTAAAAAGTTAATATCTATTTACTAACTAGTCTACCTAGTTAAAATAAATACAAACTTACCTGTGAAATAAAAATAAAACCTGAGATAGCTACAATATAACTATTAGTTATTTTGTAGCTAGCTTAGTTTTTTTTTTACAGGTAAGTATTTAGTTTTAAAAAGGTATTATTTAGGTAATAATTGTAAGTTTAATTCAGATTTATTTTAATTATATTTAAGTTAGGGGGTGTTAGGTTTAGACTTAGGCTTAAGGTTACGTTAGGGTTAGGTTTAGGGGTAATATATATATGTAGTGATGTGGGAGGCCAGAGGTTTAGGGGTTAATAGTTTATTTTAGTATATTTTGTTGTGGGGGCTTGCGGTTTAGTGGTTAATAGGTTTATTATTGCGGCGGTGTGGGCGGATGGCAGATTAGGGGTTAATAATCTTTAAATAGTGTTTGCGATGCGGGGGTGCGGCAATTTAGGGGTTAATAGGTTTATTATAGTGGCAAAGATGTCGAGGAGTGGCGGAATAGGGGTTAATAAAAAAAATTAAGTGGCTGCGATGTCCGGAGTGGCAGATTAGGAGTTAATATTTTTATTATAGTGTTTGCAATGCGGGAGGGCCTCGGTTTAGGAGTTAATAGGTAGTTTATGGGTGTTAGTGTACTTTTTAACACTTTCGTTATGAGTTTTATGCTACAGCTTTGTAACGTAAAACTCATAACTACTGAATTTAGATGGCGGTACGAATCTTGTTGTTATAGGCAGTACCGCTCACTTTTTGGCCTCCCAAGCAAAACTCGTAATACCGGCACTATGGAAGTCCTATTGAAAAAGGACTTTTTTAAAAGTCAGGTACTGATCTTGCGTGGTGGCCAAAAAGTTGTGCAGTACACCTATACCTACAAGACTTGTAATAGCAGTCTTAAGGAAAAAGCATCGTTATGAAGCGTAACAATGCTTTTTCACTCATAACGCCAAACTCGTAATCTAGCTGAGTGTTTCTTGATAAAAATGACTTTAGCAGGTTAGGAAACCAAAGTAAGTTACTTCTTTCATAGTTTACATCTTTCCAATCAATAAGCTCTATGTCATCATGACATCATTCCTTTATCTCACTGATCATTGGTTGAATGGGCCTATACCCATATAAGCCAATCATAGACCTCTTATGAAATGATTAAAAAAATATCATGCTTTTAGTTGGAGCTATTTGGCTTTAGGACCAAATAAAGATACAGAGCCTTAAACATCAGACAAAACAATGCAGAGATTATATTACAAGCCACTCAATCTGCAATAAATTTAAGGTTTAGAGTCCTTATATGTAAATTAAAAATGTATAATAAACCATTGTTTACTTCACTCAGGAAAATCCCATACTCTTTATTTATATTACTTAACCAGTATTACACCAACACACTAGTCATTTTGAATCACAGCTGAGTACAACATTATCATATACACAAGCTGTAAATTATCTGATATACAGCATAGTAATTTATTTTAATAATACTAGATGCAGATATTTATTTATATGTTAAAAGCCTGCTTCCTAATTTACATCATTATTAATGTATCCTATACAATATCCATCACCATATATGATACTAAAAATAGGGTGACCATATTGCAGCTATAAAAAGGGACACATATGAAAAATACATATGTCATGGCTGTTTTCAGGGCTGTTCAAAGAAATGTTTTATATAAGAACACTGACGTATGTATTTTTCACATGTGTCCCTTTTTAAAGCAGTAATATGGTCACCCTAACTAAAAAGGCCCCAGAGAGAAAACTACCTTATCAGTCCACAAATGGTCTAGTGCAATTTAGCAGGATGTCAGCTAACCATAATGATTGATAAATTGAGCACTGCTATGAATATGGATATGTAATATGAGCAATATAGGTGATACATCAGTAGCATACTTATACAGAAAGAAAGCCTAATGTTCAGACACAATAAATGATCAAATGTCATCTAGTTAATTGAACGTAGCATTAACCTTATGATTAATGGTCACTTTATTTAATAGTTGCTATTTTATTGCAGGTTTATATATTTTCATCCAAGACATTTCTCGGTAATATTATACATGGGGTGAATTAAACCAAATGTTTGATGTGCCATGCACCTAATCCATATCAATAAGAAAGTTTAACTTTTTATCAAAGCGAGATGCTTAGATCAATGCAACAAAATTATATAGTAATCTACTTTCCAACTTATAGAGGGCGAAAGCGATATTTGCGCTCAACTTTGTAATACCAATGCATGCAAATGTGCGATAGTATTAAAAGGTAGGTGCAATGTGAACTCGACCTTGTCTTCGCATTGCACAGAAGCTTTGTGCTCGTGAGAGTGCGCTTCCATAGGCTCCAATGGGAGCCTCGTTCTCATGCCGTCAGACACGATATGAGAACTCGCGCAATGATGGGCAGCAAATATATACATATATATTTATGTATTAAAGGGACACTGAAGCCACATTTTTTCTTTCATGATTCAGATAGAGCATGAAATTTTAAGCAACTTTCTAATTTACTCCTATTATCAAATTTCCTTCATTCTCTTGGTATCTTTATTTGAAATGCAAGAATGTAAGTTTAGATGACGGCCCATTTTTGGTGAAGAACCTGGGTTGTTCTTGCTGATTGATGGATAAATTCATCCACCAATAAAAAAGTGCTGTCCAGAGTTCTAAACCAAAAAAGCTTAGATGCCTTCTTTTCAAATAAAGATAGCAAGAGAACAAAGAAAAATTGATAATAGGAATAAATTAGAAAGTTGCTTAAAATTGCATGCTCTATCTGAATCACAAAAGAAAAAAATTTGGGTTCAGTGTCCCTTTAAAAGGAGAGAAAACCCAAACATTTTCTTTTGTGATTTGGATAGAACATACAATTTTAGATAACTTTCCAATTTACTTCTATTTTCAAATTTGCTTCATTTTCTTGTTATCCTTTGCTGAAGGAACAGCAGTGCACTACTGACAGCTAGCTGAGCACATCTAGTTAGCCAATCACAAGAGGCAAAATGTGTGCAGTCACCAATCAGCAGCCAGCTCCCACTAGTGTAGGATATGTGCGTATTCTTTTTCAAATAAAGATAGCAAGAGAACGAGGAAAAAACGATAATCAGAGTAAATTATAAAGTTGCTTAACCCTTTGAGTGCTAAGCACTTTCCCACCTGGGTGCTAAGACTTTTTAAGGTTTGTTTTATTTTTTTATTTTTTAAACAATTTTTTTTCCACTTTTTTCTTTTCTTTTTCAGACTCCCAGGACTTACACTGTTGGAAAAATTAGGCAATAACATTTCCAATGGTGGGTCTTGGGGTCTGTAGCTGCTTAGATGTCTGAGATACAGGCTTCTAAGCAGCATGCCCCCTGCTCCTATACTTAACATTGTTAAGTATAAATAAAGTTGCGCAGTGACGTCAACTCATCACGTTATTCTGTGTGACGTCACCATGCAAAACGGGAAGCCCCGGCGATGCCTGTCACTCTACAGGCATGATCGCCGGGGTAGGAGCGGGTGGGAGCCCCCAGATCTCCCTCAAGGTGGGAGAGTGCTAGTGACGGCTCTGAGCCATCATTAGCACCAGAGTGGGAAACTCTGTGATGGCTCAGAGCCGTCATTAGCACTCAAAGGGTTAAAATTACATGCTCTATCCGAATCAGGAAAGAAAAAAAATTTGGGTTCAGTGTCCCTTTAACATGTCTATACACATATTAACACATAAATATATATGTATATAAAAATATACATGTATATTTACACAAACCTTAAAGTGAAGGTCCATTTTGATGAATTAGTGCCCGGTTTTTAATAAACCTATTAAAAACAAGGGCACCTTAATTCATCAAAATTGACATTTCACTGTTTTCTTCAAAAACTTACCTTTTTATCCTGAATGCCACTCCAGCGATTTCCCCCCGGCCGTCTGAAGTCTCTGCAGACGTCAGAAATGACGAATCAGGTTTCCTCCAATCACAGCTTCCCTCCCGCGGGAATCTTGGCCTGATGCAATGCTGTGATTGGAGGAAGCCAGATTCGTCATTTTGGACCCACAAAGACAGCTTGCGACAGGCGGCGGAAGTGCTGGAGCGGCTGCCAGGATTAAAAGGTAAGTTTTTGAAGAAAACAGTGAAATGTCAATTTTGAGTAATTAAAGTGCCCTTGTTTTTAATAGGTTTATTAAAACCGGGAATTAATTCATCAAAATGGACCTTCACTTTAATGTAAAGGCACACCCGCAACTTTTAATCCCTAAAATTTGCTTAGTGCAGTTTTTAAAAAACAAAACAAAAATGCTCATATGTATTAAGAGCAACAAAGCACTACACACTTTTTTGGGGGGCAGTTGGGGCACATAAAAAAAAAATTATACAGAGGGTTAATTGCTACCACAAGCTCGCTGTAGCAATAAACAGGCACACGTAATGGCTGGTTATTTATTGCATGGGCAAAAATGGGTGGATTTGCCTGTTTACGGGTGAGCAATAAATTAGCGCTCAACTTGTAATCAAGCACAAAATGTGTTATCATGATCTCCTTTGCTTTGTCTTTAGCGAATACTATAAAATTATTAAAAATTTTATGATTTTATGATTATGAATTTTACTTTCATTATACAGCTGCAAAAGGCGAGATTATAAATAAATCTGATGTTTTACAAGATCACTACATAGCAATAGTACTGTTGATGCAATATTTGTTTTTTATGCAACCCAAATCAAAATAAATACACATTTTGCAGCAGCCATGAAGTAAGATGTCTCACTTAAAGGGACAGCAAAGTAAAAAAATAACCTTTATGGTTTATATTGATCATGTAATGCTTAACTACTTTATATTATATGTCTATTATCAAATCTATTTTGTTCCTTTAGCATCCATTTGTTGAAGAGTAAACCTAGGTATGATCATAGGACCTCCAGAGTTTCTTAATCACTCTATGGCAGCAGTGTTTGCTTAACGTATCAAGAAAACAAAAAAACAGTAATGCTCACCTCACAATAATGAATTCATTTATAGATAATAGTGCAACCTAGAAAGATAATTTATATACACATATCAAGAGAGAGTAGATCCCACCAAATAAGTCAGATCTAAAAGTCTAGCTGCTAGATTACGAGTTCTACGTTAGCTTTAAAAAGCAGCGTTAAGGGGTCCTAACGCTGCTTTTTAACGCCCGCTGGTATTACGAGTCAGGCAGGAAAGGGTGCACCGCTCACTTTTCTTCCGCAACTTTTCCATACCACAAACGTCGCCGCCACCTACCTACACTTATTAACCCCTAATCTGCAGACCGGACATCGCCGCCACTATAATAAATGTATTAACCCCTAAACTGCCGCACTCCCGCCTCGCAAACACTACCGGCAGAAGTCTTCATCCTATCCGGGCAGAAGAGGACATCCAGACCGGCAGACATCTTTATCCAGATGGCATCTTCTATCTTCATCCTTCCGGAGTGGAGCGGAGCCATCTTCTATTCAGCCGACGCGGAGTCATCCTCTTCAATCGAAGTCCTAACGAAGAATGAAGGTTCCTTTAAATGATGTCATCCAAGATGGCGTCCCTCGAATTCCAATTGACTGGAATCGGAATTAAGGTAGGAAAAATCTGATTGATTGACGGATTGAAGTTCAAGCCGATTGGCTGATTGGATCAGCCAATAGAATTGACCTCGCATTCTATTGGCTGATCTAATCAGGTGGGTATTTTTCCTACCTTAATTCCGATTGGCTGATAGAATCTTATCAGCCAATCGGAATTCGAGGGACGCCATCTTGGATGATGTAATTTAAAGGAACCTTCATTCTTCGTTAGGACTTCGATTGAAGAGGATGGCTCCGTGTCGGCTGGATAGAAGATGGCTCCGCTCCGCTCCGGAAGGATGAAGATAGATGATGCCGCCTGGATGAAGATGTCTGCCGGTCTGGATGTCCTCTTCTGCCCAGATAGGATGAAGACTTCTGCCGGTCCGGATGTCCTCTTCTGCCCCATCGCTGCCCGGCTGGGTGAACACGGCTCAAGGTAGGGTGATCCTCAATGGGGTAGTGTTAGGTTTTTTTAAGGGGGGATTGGGTGGGTTTTAGAGTAGGGGTGTGTGGGTGGTGGGTTGTAATGTTGGGGGGTATTGTATTTGTTTTTTTTACAGGTAAAAGAGCTGATTACTTTGGGGCAATGCCCCACAAAAAGATCTTTTAAGGGCTGGTAAAAGAGCTGATTACTTTGTAATTTAGTTTAGGATAGGGAATTTTATTATTTTGGGGGGCTTTTTTGTTTTATTAGGGGGCTTAGATTAGGTGTAATTAGATTAAACTTCTTGTAATATTTTTTTATTTTTTGTAATTTAGTGTTTTTTTTGTAATATAGTTTAGTTTATTTAATTGTATTTTATTTTAGATAATTGTATTTAATTTATTTAATTAATTAATTTATTGATAGTGTAGTGTTAGGTGTATTTGTAACTTAGGTTAGGATTTATTTTACAGGTAATTTTGTAGTTATTTTAACTAGGTAGCTATTAAATAGTTATTAACTATTTAATAGCTATTGTACCTAGTTAAAATAAATACAAAGTTACCTGTAAAATAAATATAAATCCTAAAATAGCTACAATGTAACTATTAGTTATATTGTAGCTAGCTTATTGTTTATTTTATAGGTAAGTATTTAGTTTTAAATAGGAATAATTTATTTAATTATAGTAATTTTATTTAGATTTATTTAAATTATATTTAAGTTAGGGGGTGTTAGGGTTAGACTTAGGTTTAGGGGTTAATAACTTTATTATAGTAGCAGCGACGTTGGGGGTGGGAGATTAGGGGTTAATAATTGTAGGTAGGTGGCAGCGATATTTTGGGGGGCAGATTAGGGGTTAATAAAATTTACTATAGTGTTTGCGAGGCGGGAGTGCGGCGGTTTAGGGGTTAATACATTTATTAAAGTGGCGGCGATGTCCGGTCGGCAGATTAGGGGTTCATAAATATAATATAGGTGTCGGCAATGTTAGGGGCAGCAGATTAGGGGTTCATAGGTATAATGTAGGTGGCGGCGGTGTCCGGAGCGGCAGATTAGGGGTTAATAATATAATGCAGGTGGCGACAATGTTGGGGGCGGAAGATTAGAGGTTAATAAGTGTAAGATTAGGGGTGTTTAGACTCGGGGTTCATGTTAGGGGGTTAGGTGTAGACATTTTCCCATAGGAAACAATGGGCTGCGTTAGGAGCTGAATGCTGCTTTTTTGCAGGTGTTAGGTTTTTTTCAAACCAGCTCAGCCCCATTGTTTCCTATGGGGAAATCGTGCACAAGCACGTTTTGCCAGCTTACTGCTACCATAAGCAATGCTGGTATTACAGGTAGAAGTGGAGCTAAATCAGGTTTCCTCCAATCACAGCTTCCCCCCCCCCGCGGGAATCTTGGCCTGATGCAATGCTGTGATTGGAGGAAGCCAGATTCGTCATTTTGGACCCACAAAGACAGCTTGCGACAGGCGGCGGAAGTGCTGGAGCGGCTGCCAGGATTAAAAGGTAAGTTTTTGAAGAAAACAGTGAAATGTCAATTTTGAGTAATTAAAGTGCCCTTGTTTTTAATAGGTTTATTAAAACCGGGAATTAATTCATCAAAATGGACCTTCACTTTAATGTAAAGGCACACCCGCCACTTTTAATCCCTAAAATTTGCTTAGTGCAGTTTTTAAAAAACAAAACAAAAATTAAAAATTTTATGATTTTATGATTATGAATTTTACTTTCATTATACAGCTGCAAAAGGCGAGATTATAAATAAATCTGATGTTTTACAAGATCACTACATAGCAATAGTACTGTTGATGCAATATTTGTTTTTTTATGCAACCCAAATCAAAATAAATACACGTTTTGCAGCAGCCATGAAGTAAGATGTCTCACTTAAAGGGACAGCAAAGTAAAAAAATAACCTTTATGGTTTATATTGATCATGTAATGCTTAACTACTTAATATTATATGTCTATTATCAAATCTATTTTGTTCTCTTAGCATCCATTTGTTGAAGAGTAAACCTAGGTATGATCATAGGACCTCCAGAGTTTCTTAATCACTCTATGGCAGCAGTGTTTGCTTAACATATCAAGAAAACAAAAAAACAGTAATGCTCACCTCACAATAATGAATTCATTTATAGATAATAGTGCAACCTAGAAAGATAATTTATATACACATATCAAGAGAGAGTAGATCCCACCAAATAAGTCAGATCTAAAAGTCTAGCTGCTAGATTACGAGTTCTACGTTAGCTTTAAAAAGCAGCGTTAAGGGGTCCTAACGCTGCTTTTTAACGCCCGCTGGTATTACGAGTCAGGCAGGAAAGGGTGCTCCGCTCACTTTTCTTCCGCAACTTTTCCATACCACAAACGTCGCCGCCACCTACCTACACTTATTAACCCCTAATCTGCAGACCGGACATTGCCGTCACTATAATAAATGTATTAACCCCTAAACTGCCGCACTCCCGCCTCGCAAACACTATAGTAAATTTTATTAACCCCTAATCTGCCGCCCCTAACGTCGCCACTACCTAGCTACAATTATTAACCCCTATTCTCCCGCCCCCAACGTCGCTGCTACTATAATAAAGTTATTAACCCCTAAACCTAAGTCTAACCCTAACCCTAACACCCCCTTAACTTAATTATAATTTAAATAAATCTAGATAAAATTACTATAATTAAATAAATTAATCCTATTTAAAACTAAATACTTACTTATTAAATAAACCCTAAAATAGCTACAATATAACTAACAGTTAAATTGTAGCTATTTTAGGATTTATATTTATTTTACAGGCAACTTTGTATTTATTTTAACTAGGTACAATAGCTATTAAATAGTTAATAACTATTTAATAGCTACCTAGTTAAAATAATTACAAAATTACCTGTAAAATAAATCCTAACCTAAGTTACAAATACACCTAACACTACACTATCAATAAATTAATTAAATAAATTAAATACAATTATCTAAAATAAAATACAATTAAATAAACTAAACTATATTACAAAAACAAACACTAAATTACAAAAAAAAATATTACAAGAAGTTTAATCTAATTACGCCTAATCTAAGCCCCCTAATAAAATAAAAAAGCCCCCCAAAATAATAAAATTCCCTATCCTAAACTAAATTACAAAGTAATCAGCTCTTTTACCAGCCCTTAAAGGGCTTTTGCGGGGCATTGCCCAAAAGTAATCAGCTCTTTTACCTGTAAAAAAAACAAATACAATACCCCCCCCCCAACATTACACCCAGCCGGGCAGCGATGGGGCAGAAGAGGACATCCGGACCGGCAGAAGTCTTCATCCTATCCGGGCAGAAGAGGACATCCAGACCGGCAGACATCTTTATCCAGATGGCATCTTCTATCTTCATCCTTCCGGAGTGGAGCGGAGCCATCTTCTATTCAGCCGACGCGGAGTCATCCTCTTCAATCGAAGTCCTAACGAAGAATGAAGGTTCCTTTAAATGATGTCATCCAAGATGGCGTCCCTCGAATTCCGATTGACTGGAATCGGAATTAAGGTAGGAAAAATCTGATTGGTTGATTT
Source organism: Bombina bombina (assembly GCF_027579735.1). Classification (NCBI taxonomy): domain Eukaryota; kingdom Metazoa; phylum Chordata; class Amphibia; order Anura; family Bombinatoridae; genus Bombina; species Bombina bombina. The sequence goes on along the minus strand of NC_069502.1, from coordinate 619,388,765 downwards.
AATCAGCCAATCGGATTGAAGTTCAAGCCGATTGGCTGATTGGATCAGCCAATAGAATTGACCTCGCATTCTATTGGCTGATCTAATCAGGTGGGTATTTTTCCTACCTTAATTCCGATTGGCTGATAGAATCTTATCAGCCAATCGGAATTCGAGGGACGCCATCTTGGATGATGTCATTTAAAGGAACCTTCATTCTTCGTTAGGACTTCGATTGAAGAGGATGGCTCCGTGTTGGCTGGATAGAAGATGGCTCCGCTCCCCTCCGGAAGGATGAAGATAGATGATGCCGCCTGGATGAAGATGTCTGCCGGTCTGGATGTCCTCTTCTGCCCAGATAGGATGAAGACTTCTGCCGGTCCGGATGTCCTCTTCTGCCCCATCGCTGCCCGGCTGGGTGAACACGGCTCAAGGTAGGGTGATCTTCAATGGGGTAGTGTTAGTTTTTTTTAAGGGGGGATCGGGTGGGTTTTAGAGTAGGGGTGTGTGGGTGGTGGGTTGTAATGTTGGGGGGTATTGTATTTGTTTTTTTTACAGGTAAAAGAGCTGATTACTTTGGGGCAATGCCCCACAAAAAGATCTTTTAAGGGCTGGTAAAAGAGCTGATTACTTTGTAATTTAGTTTAGGATAGGGAATTTTATTATTTTGGGGGGCTTTTTTGTTTTATTAGGGGGCTTAGATTAGGTGTAATTAGATTAAACTTCTTGTAATATTTTTTTATTTTTTGTAATTTAGTAATTTTTTTGTAATATAGTTTAGTTTATTTAATTGTATTTTATTTTAGATAATTGTATTTAATTTATTTATTTAATTAATTTATTGATAGTGTAGTGTTAGGTGTATTTGTAACTTAGGTTAGGATTTATTTTATAGTTATTTTAACTAGGTAGCTATTAAATAGTTATTAACTATTTAATAGCTATTGTACCTAGTTAAAATAAATACAAAGTTACCTGTAAAATAAATATAAATCCTAAAATAGCTACAATGTAACTATTAGTTATATTGTAGCTAGCTTATTGTTTATTTTATAGGTAAGTATTTAGTTTTAAATAGGAATAATTTATTTAATTATAGTAATTTTATTTAGATTTATTTAAATTATATTTAAGTTAGGGGGTGTTAGGGTTAGACTTAGGTTTAGGGGTTAATAACTTTATTATAGTAGCGGCGACGTTGGGGGTGGGAGATTAGGGGTTAATAATTGTAGGTAGGTGGCAGCGACATTTTGGGGGGCAGATTAGGGGTTAATAAAATTTACTATAGTGTTTGCGAGGTGGGATTGCAGCGGTTTAGGGGTTAATACATTTATTAAAGTGGCGGCGATGTCCGGTCGGCAGATTAGGGGTTAATAATTGTAGGTAGGTGACGGCAGCAGATTAGGGGTTAATAAATATAATATAGGTGTCGGCAATGTTAGGGGCAGCAGATTAGGGGTTCATAGGTATAATGTAGGTGGCGGCGGTGTCCGGAGCGGCAGATTAGGGGTTAATAATATAATGCAGGTGGCGACAATGTTGGGGGCGGAAGATTAGAGGTTAATAAGTGTAAGATTAGGGGTGTTTAGACTCGGGTTCATGTTAGGGGGTTAGGTGTAGACATTTTCCCATAGGAAACAATGGGCTGCGTTAGGAGCTGAACGCTGCTTTTTTGCAGGTGTTAGGTTTTTTTCAAACCAGCTCAGCCCCATTGTTTCCTATGGGGAAATCGTGCACAAGCACGTTTTGCCAGCTTACTGCTACCATAAGCAATGCTGGTATTACAGGTAGAAGTGGAGCTAAATTTGCTCAACGCTTACTTTTCTGAGTCTAACGCAGCCATTCAGAAAACTTGTAATACCAGCGTTGTTTAAAGTGTGCGCTGGAAAAAAAAGGCTTGTTAGCCCCGCAGGTCTTTACCGACAAAACTTGTAATCTAGGCGTAGGTATCTAGCACCTATATATCTACATCAACATCAAATGAAAAGCTGAAAAGAAAGACTTATACACAAAAATGACATATTTATTAATACAATATAAACATTAAAAACAACACTTGATGGGGTGCCCCAACTAATGATAAATAAAAGTTCAAGGTTATAACCGGTTAGTAAATAGTAACTGTGGTGCCCCACAAGAGCTACTCTCCAAAAGAGCAGAATAGTATAAGGCAAGGCAAGTTAGCATAGGTGCAAAAGCATTGGTGCAAAGGCGCCTAGCAAGCAAGTTGGAAAAATAAATGTCATAAGATCCACAGACAACCCGTTATATCCTAAATCAGTCAGCACATGGTACCCCCACCAAAGGCGGATGATGATAAACTCACCTACGGATCCAAAGGAAACTGCACTTCCAGATGATAGGCACGGACCACAGCCCTCTCAACGGCACCACCGGTCATTTAAATATCTGAAGTATCCACATGCAGAATTCCTCTTCCGAATAATGTGTATGAAGCCACAGAGGGTACAAGAAGTTGGAGGGGATCCCCAAAAAGATGTCAGCAGTGACAAACCTAACTATAGTTGCAGACTCCTAAAGACACATGTACACTCCTGAGGTCCTATGAGCCTACCTAGGTTTACTGTTCATCAAAGGATACAAAGAAAACAAAGCTAATTTAATAATGGACGTAAATTAGCAAGTTGAAAATGGCATGCTCTATCTGAATCATGAAAGTTAATTTTTTACTTTACTGTCCCTTTAATTGTAACAACTTTTTACTCCTGTGGAAGCTACTACACCAAGGCAACAACAGTTTTCTATAACTTTGTGTACCACCAAGGCAACAACAGTTTTCTATAACTTTGTGTACCAGCCTAAAATTAAATGGCAATCAAAAATATTTAACACATTGGGGCATATTTTTCAAGCTCCAAATGGAGCTTGATGCCCCGTTTTTCTGGCGAGCCTGCAGGCTCGACAGAAACAGCAGTTATGAAGCAGTTATGAAGCAGCGGTCACAAAGACTCTGAGCAGGCGTACAGACATCACGGGAAATCAACCCGATCGAGTACGATCGGGTTGATTGACACCCCCTGCTGGTGGCCTATCTGTGAAATTTTGATATGGTTTAAACAATTATTTGTTTCAACATTACACATAAACATAAATTCAACCTAATAAAGAAACCCTGGTGTTGTACATCATGAAAACCCCACAGACCAACCCAACACAGCATCTGTGTCCAGCTTTGCAATCAATGACAGTAAATAGTTTCTCCCAAGATAAAGATAGCTAATTATTTTTGCTAGCTGACATATGTTTGCTAATGGTTTCCTGTTCTGGACTCACAATTCAAAAATAGTTATTCTTATAAAGGAAGTGGCTTTTAAGTCAGACACTAACTTATAAATTGTTTTGCTTTTTGTCAGATATTTTTATGGTCCCATGACAAGAAACTGTGGTTAGTGTACTTTGTTGTATATATACCATGAACAAAATCAGTTAAATACAAAGCACAATATAAAGATGGATGTGTACTAAGTCTGGCATTCACAAATGTTTTGATGACTAAGAAAAAAAAAATCTGTGAATATTAGTCTAGAATAAACAAGTATCTTAATTTCAAATTGTATTAAAATAAAGAAATAAAAGAGAAATATACATACATACATTTGAATTTGATGCTTAGTGAAATAGGTTATTTTGAAATTGTTTTCCCCTATTCATAATCATAAGAATTTGCAATGTAGTTAAGTCATGAATTTTAGATTTTTTTTGTCTATGGTATTTATTAAAAGTGATACCATGTACTGTACATAATATAACAAGAAAATATGTTTTTTATTAAGTTTATAAAGGTGCAGAAAGTAAAATAAAAAAGGTATTTTTTTCAGGCTTTGTGTTGGCTAGATAAAATAAAAATGTATCCTTTAACTTTAATATGCACACTCTCTGAGGTACCAGCTACGACTGAGCATGTGCAAGAGTTCACATTTTATACGTGTATGAGACTGTGATTGGCTGATTGCTGTCACATGATACAGGTCTCCAAGTTAAAGTAACTTTTGAAATTTGTGTGTTTGAATGGATTTTTTCATTTAACCAATAATGGCCTAGATTATAAGTGGAGAACAACATTATTAGTGCTATTGAGTGCTAACACCGCACAAGTTAAATCAATAACGCTCCTACTCTTGCGCTCATGTTACAAGTAGTGATGTCGCGAACATAAAAATTTGGGTTCTCGAACGGTGAATGCGAACTTCCGCAAAAGTTTGCGAACGGACGACCGGGCGAACCGCCATAGACTTCAATAGGCAGGCGAATTTTAAAACCCACAGGGACTCTTTCTGGCCACAATAGTGATGGAAAAGTTGTTTCAAGGGGACTAACACCTGGACTGTGGTGTCAAGGTATAGGTAAGGTTAATAAATATATATATTTTAATCATATATTTTAAGGCTATGCAATATAATTATATTTATTCAGATCTGAAGTAGAATGACTTCAATCATGTGTAATTAAACCCCCACTGAACAAAAGGCAACATTTGGCTTGTTAAACTTTGACAACAATTTCAGGATGCCATTTGTCTTTCAAGCTGGAAAGATGTGATAGCATTTCCAAAGTGACATGTTTTGTGAGAATTTCAGCATTACTCTCAGATGCAAAAAGACCCCATGTGGTGAATAAGAGACGAAGGGGGGTAGTTATCAAGCCGTCTACCTCAAATACGCTGGAATTCCGCAGCGTATTTGTGGCGAGGCTGATTCGCCTTAGTTATCAAAGGCTAGAGACCGGCAAAAGTAGAATTTAGTGACGTAAGCTTCAATCCGCCGGACTCAGTCCGACACAGATCGATTCTTACGTCACTCCAGATGTTCCCGCACACAAGTGCGGCACAATCTGACTACTTTTGCTAGTTATCAAAAAACTAGCAGGTACGCTCGGCACTTTTCCGGCCCGGCGTACCTGGTTTTCAATCCGCCGCCCTGGAGGCGGCGGATCCCATAGGAATCAATGGGAGTCTGACCATAGCAAAAGTACAAGTTTGCTGCTGCCAGACATCCCATTGATTCCTATGGGAAATGTGTACACCTAACACCCTAACATGTACCCCGAGTCTAAACACCCCTAATCTGCCCCCCCTACACCACCGCAACTAAATAAAGTTATTACCCCCTAAACCGCCGCTCCCGGAGCCCACCTCCACTCTAATAAACTGATTAACCCATAAACCGCCGCTCCCGGAGCCCACCGCAAGCTACTCTATACATATTAACCCCTAAACCGCCACTCCCTGACCCCGCCGCAACTATAATAAATGTATTAATCCCTAAACCGCCGCTCCCAGACCCTGCCGCAACCTATATTAAATTTATTAACCCCTAATCTGCCCCTCCTACACCGTCGCCACCTATAATACATTTATTAACCCCTATCCTGCCCCCTAAACCTAAGTCTAACACTAACCCTAACACCCCCCTAACTTAAATATTAATTAAATAAATCTAAATAATATTTCTATTATTAACTAAATTAATCCTACTTAAAACTAAATACTTACATTTAAAATAAACCCTAATATAGCTACAATATAAATAATAATTATATTGTAGCTATCTTAGGATTTATTTTTATTTTACAGGCAACTTTCAATTTATTTTAACTAGGTACAATAGCTATTAAATAGTTATAAACTATTTAATAGCTACCTAGCTAAAATAAAGAGAAATTTACCTGTAAAATAAAAACTAACCTAAGTTACAATTACACCTAACACTACACTATACTTTAATAAATTATTCCTAATTAAAACTAAATACTTACCTGTAAAATAAACCCTAAGATAGCTACAATGTAATTAATAATTACATTGTAGCTATTTTAGGATTTATATTTATTTTACAGGTAACTTTGTATTTATTTTAGCTAGTTAGAATAGTTATTAAATAGTTATTAACTATTTAATAACTACCTAGCTAAAAGAAATTCAAAATTACCTGTAAAATAAATCCTAACCTAAGTTACAATTAAACCTAACACTACACTATCATTACATTAATTAAATAAATTAACTACAAATAACTACAATTAAATACAATTACATAAACTAACTAAAGTACAAAAAATAAAAAAGCTAAGTTACAAAAAATAAAAAAATAAGTTACAAACATTTAAAAAATATTACAACAATTTTAAGCTAATTACACCTAATGTAAGCCCCCTAATAAAATAACAAAGCCCCCCAAAATAAAAAAATTCCCTACCCTATACCACATTAAAAAAGTTCAAAGCTCTTTTACCTTACCAGCCCTTAAAAAGGCCTTTTGTGGGGCATGCCCCAAGGAAAACTGCTCTTTTGCCTGTAAAAGAAAAATACAACCCCCCAACATTAAAACCCACCACCCACATACCCCTAATCTAACCCAAAATGCCCTTAAAATAACCTAACACTAATCCCCTGAAGATCATCCTACCTTGAGTCATCTTCACTCAGCCGAGCCACCGATGGAACTGAAGAGGAGATCCGGAGCGGCAGAAGTGATCCTCCAAGGGCCGCTGAAGAAGTCTTCCATCCGATGAAGTGATCTTCCAGGCGGCGCTGAAGAAGTCTTCCATCTGGGCAATGTCATCTTCCAAGCGGTGCTGAAGAAGTCTTCTATCCGGGCGATGTCATCTTCCAAGCGGGGTCTTCATTCTTCTTTCTTCAGGATCCATCTTCATCCCACCGACGCGGAACATCCTTCTTTCCCGACGGACTACCGACGAATGAAGGCTCCTTTAAGGGACGTCATCCAAGATGGCGTCCCTTCAATTCCGATTGGCTGATAGGATTCTATCAGCCAATCGGAATTAAGGTAGGAAAAATCTGATTGGCTGATTGAATCAGCCAATCATATTGAAGTTCAATCCGATTGGCTGATCCAATCAGCCAATCAGATTGAGCTAGCATTCTATTGGCTGATCCGATCAGCCAATAGAATGCGAGCTCAATCTGATTGGCTGATTCAATCAGCCAATCAGATTTTTCCTACCTTAATTCCGATTGGCTGATAGAATCCCATCAGCCAATCGGAATTGAAGGGACGCCATCTTGGATGACGTCCCTTAAAGGAGCCTTCATTCGTCGGTAGTCCATCGGGAAAAAAGGATGTTCCGCGTCGGCGGGATGATGATGGATCCTGAAGAAAGAAGATTGAAGACCCCGCTTGGAAGATGACATCGCCCGGATAGAAGACTTCTTCAGCGCCGCTTGGAAAATGACATTGCCCGGATGGAAGACTTCTTCAGCGCCGCCTGGAGGATCACTTCATCAGATGGAAGATTTCTTCAGCGGCCCTTGGAGGATCACTTCTGCCGCTCCGGATCTCCTCTTCAGTTCCATCGGTGGCTCGGCTGAGTGAAGACGACTCAAGGTAGGAGGATCTTCAGGGGATTATTGTTAGGTTATTTTAAGGGGGGTTTGGGTTAGATTAGGGGTATGTGGGTGGTGGGTTTTAATGTTGGGGGGGTTGTATTTTTCTTTTACAGGCAAAAGAGCAGTTTTCTTTGGGTCATGCCCCACAAAAGGCCCTTTTAAGGGCTGGTAAGGTAAAAGAGCTTTGAACTTTTTTAATGTAGAATAGGGTAGGGAATTTTTTTATTTTGGTTGGCCTTGTTATTTTATTAGGGGGCTTAGATTAGCTGTAATTAGCTTAAAATTGTTGTAATATTTTTTAAATGTTTGTAACTTATTTTTTTTTATTTTTTGTAACTTAGCTTTTTTTATTTTTTGTACTTTAGTTAGTTTATGTAATTGTATTTAATTGTAGTTATTTGTAGTTAATTTATTTAATTAATGTAATGATAGTGTAGTGTTAGGTTTAATTGTAACTTAGGTTAGGATTTATTTTACAGGTAATTTTGTATTTCTTTTAGCTAGGTAGTTATTAAATAGTTAATAACTATTTAATAACTATTCTAACTAGCTAAAATAAATACAAAGTTACCTGTAAAATAAATATAAATCCTAAAATAGCTACAATGTAATTATTAATTACATTGTAGCTATCTTAGGGTTTATTTTACAGGTAAGTATTTAATTTTAAATAGGAATAATTTATTAAAGTATAGTGTAGTGTTAGGTGTAATTGTAACTTAGGTTAGTTTTTATTTTACAGGTAAATTTCTCTTTATTTTAGCTAGGTAGCTATTAAATAGTTAATAACTATTTAATAGCTATTGTACCTAGTTAAAATAAATTGAAAGTTGCCTGTAAAATAAAAATAAATCCTAAGATAGCTACAATATAATTATTATTTATATTGTAGCTATATTAGGGTTTATTTTAAAGGTAAGTATTTAGTTTTAAATAGGATTAATTTAGTTAATAATAGAAATATTATTTAGATTTATTTAATTAATATTTAAGTTAGGGGGGTGTTAGGGTTAGTGTTAGACTTAGGTTTAGGGGTTAATAAATTTATTACAGTGGCGGCGGTGTAGTGGGGGGCAGGATAGGGGTTAATAAATGTATTATAGGTGGCGACGGTGTAGGGGGGGGCAGATTAGGGGTTAATAAATTTAATATAGGTTGCGGCAGGGTCCGGGAGCAGCGGTTTAGGGGTTAAACTATTAATGTTAATGTTAATAACTTTATTATAGAGGGCGGCGGTATAGGGGGGCAGAATAGGGGTTACTAGGTATAATGTAGGTTGCGGCGGTGTCCGGGAGCGGCAGTTTAGGGGTTAATACATTTATAAGAGTTGCGGCGTGGTCTAGGAGTGGCGGTTTAGGGGTTACTAACTTTATTGAGTTGCGGGGGGCTCCGGGGGTGCCGGAATAGGGGGTAGAACAGTGCAGTTAGTGTGGGTGCTTAGTGACAGGCTAGCAATAAAGCTGTAAAAAAGCCGAAGATCAGCGAGATTGGATGAGTGATAACTATCACAATCCGCTGCTAATCGCCCCGTACTTGGTGCGCGGCTTTTTGACAGATTTATTGATAACTTAGGTGAATTTTTTCAGGTCCGCGGTGGCGATGGTAGGCGAGCTTAGGCGGGCGTATTGGGCCGGCGAAGGCAGGAAAGTTGACACGTTGATAACTACCCCCCGAAGAGTCTAGGGAGGATAACACAGAGAAAACACATGGCTCACAATGAAATCCCTGTTATCTACATCCTCTGGCAATAATGGTTGCGCATCACTCATTTCTTCCAACTGATGTGTAAATAACTCCTCTGACAGATCAAGTGAAGCGGCTGTGGTGCTAGTGTTGGTGGTGGCGGCAGGCGGGCGAGTGGTAACTTGAGAGGTGCCCGAAGCTAAGCTGGAGGAGGATGGTGCGTCAAGGTTCCGAGCGGAAGCTGTAGAATATTGGGTGTCCTGTGTTAGCCAGTCAACTATGTCCTCAGAACTTTTCGAGTTCAGGGTACGTGGCCTCTGAACACTGGGCATTATTCTAGGGCCAAAGGGAATCACAGCACCACGACCATGACGGCCCCTGCGGGGTGGCCTGCCTCTCATTTTTTTTTCGATTAGTGGTACTATGCATGCAAGCTACTGTGACAACAGATATGAGTGGCACTGTGCACTGGCAGAAGTTGGCAGAGTAGACTCTGTAGGCCTGACACACGCGCTTGCAGACAACTAACTGCTATTCAATCTATTACAGTCAAAATTTTTTTTTTTTTTTAATGTACACTACTGTTACACCAGATATGAGTTTCACTGGTGTGACACTGTGCCCTGGCAGGCCCTGAAACGCACACGCGTGAAGGAAACTGACTGCTATTATTTCACAGTCAAATTTCTAGTTTTTTTTTTAACCCCTTAAGGACCAAGGCCATTTTTCAATTTCTTTCCCTTAAGGACCAGGGCTATTTTTACATTTCTGCGGTGTTTGTGTTTAGCTGTAACTTTCCTCTTACTCATTTACTGTACCCACACATATTATATACCGTTTTTCTTGCCACTAAATGGACGTTCTAAAGATACCATTATTTTCATCATATCTTATAATTTATTATTAAAAATATTATAAAACATGAGGAAAAAATGGAAAAAAACTAACTTTTTCTAACTTTGACCCCCAAAATCTGTTACACATCTACAACCACCAAAAAACAACCATGCTAAATAGTTTCTAAATTTTGTCCTGAGTTTAGAAATACCCAATGTTAACATGTTCTTTGCTTTTTTTGCAAGTTATAGGGAAATAAATACAAGAAGCACTTTGCTATTTCAAAACCACTTTTTATTCAAAATGAGCGCTAGTTTCATTGGAACCCTGATATCTGTCAGGAATACCTGAATATCCCTTGACATGTATATATTTTTTTTTAGAAGACATCCCAAAGTATTGATCTAGGCCCATTTTGGTATATTTCATGCCACCGTGCCAAATGCGATCAAATAAAAAAAAATTGTTCACTTTTTCACAAACTTTAGGTTTCTCACAGAAATGATTTACAAACAACTTATGTAATTATGGCATAAATGGTTGTAAATGCTTCTCTGGGATCCCCTTTGTTCAGAAATAGCAGACTTATATGGCTTTGGTGTTGCTTTTTGGTAATTAGAAGGCTGCTAAATGCCACTGCGCACCACACGTGTTTTATGCCCAGCAGTGAAGGGGTTAATTAGGGAGCATGTAGGGAGCTTGTAGAGTTAATTTTAGCTTAAGTGTAGTGTAGTAGACAACCAAAAGTATTGATCTAGGCCCATTTTGGTATATTTAATGCCACCATTTCACTGCCAAATGCGATCAAATTTAAAAAAAAATTAATTTTTTTCGCAATTTTAGGTTTCTCACTGAAATTATTTACAAACAGCTTGTGCAATTAAAATGATTTTTTTAGCATATTTACATATGCTGTGGTGTAGCATCCCCCCTTAGCCCCCAACATCCCTGATCCCCCCCAAAACATCTCTCTAACCCTCCCCATCTGCCTTATTGGCGGCCATCTTGGGTACTGGCAGCTGTCTGCTATTATTTCACAGTCAAAAAAGTGTTGTTTTTTTAAAATGTACACTACTGTTACACCAGATATGAGTGGTGGCACTGGGCAAGTGGGTACAGTATACGCTGTGAGCCTGACACACACGCTGGCAGGCAACTGCAATTAGATTACACAGGAAAAAAAAATGCAGACTGATGTTCTAGCCCTAAAAAGGGCTTTTTGGGGTGCTGTCCTTACAGCAGAGATCAGATGAGTCCTTCAGGACTGTAGTGGACACTGAATACACTAGCCTAGTTATCGATTTCCCTATTAAATCATCAGCAGCTACACTGTCCCTCCTCTCACTAAGAATGCAGCTTCCGAATTAATCTAAAATTGATGCTGTCCAGGAGGTGGGAGGGTCTGGGAGGGAGGGTCTGCCGCTGATTGGCTGGAATGTGTCTGCTGACTGTGAGGTACAGGGTCAAAGTTTACTCAATGATGACAAATAGGGGGCAGACCGAACATCGCATATGTTCGCCCGCCGCGGCGAACGCGAACATGCTATGTTCGCCAGGAACTATTTGCGACATCACTAGTTACAAGTTGAAAGTAAAAAGTTTGAGTGCAAGCAAAAGAATCAGGTGCCTTATATGTATATTGCATATGTGTGTGTATAGTTGTTTTTGTATTTATATGTGTATGCATGTGTTTATATGTGTACATATGTATGTGCACAAATACATACAAACAAAGAGGATATGTTTTTATGGTTTACCAGTCAAATACCTTGTGATATAAAATATGCATTGTTTAAACACTTTTTATACATTTATTTCAATAATAAACTTACTGTATATTCTTTATTTTATTATGTTTTACATGTGTTTTTCTTTCTAATCCTGACACTTTACTTCAGGTCTCAAGTTGTGTTATCTTTCTTAGCGTTGGTATAACTTAACATTCAACTTCAATATGAGCGATGTTTAGCATGGCCATTATATCCATTATTCTAAAAGGATTTCCGACCAAATCCAAATCCAAATGGCATCATCAAATATTTAAAGGGATATGGAACCCAATAATTGTCTTTTGAGATTTAGACAGAGCATACAATTTCCAATTTGCTTCTATTATCAAATTTGCTTAGTTCCTATTCTTTGTTGAAGAGATACCTAGGTAGATGTCTGGAGCACTGCATAGCAGAAATAGTGCTGCTAACTAGTGCCCTTGCAAATGGATAACATTCTTGCAAAACTACTGCCATATAATGCTTGGGACATGTGCATGCTCCTGAGCTTACCTCTGTGCTTTTCAACAAGAGATACAAAGAGAACAAAGAAAAGTTGATAATAGAAGTAAACTGGTATGTTGTTTAAAATTGCATATGTTCCTTTAAAGTATCCATAGCAAAGCTATATTGAGCTATCAGTGAAAGTTTTTACGCTATCGAGGAGAGGATATTGATTCTTAATAGTGATTTTTCAGACCAGTGGGTGATAAATCTTCTCAACAAAGTACAAACCAATAGAAACAGAAGGAGGAATCCATTGTCATGAAGTGTTTTTTTTATATTTGGGAAGCTCAACTGGACAATCTTAAAAGGACATTAAATATAGGGTTAATCAATCCCCCACTTCAATACATTTACCCTAGTTAAGCAGATAGAAGGCCCCCACACTTCTGAAATCCTCATTTGTATTGTATTGTTCAGCTAGCCCCAGATTGCTTCTGCATTATTTTAACTGCAATGTGATTTGGTGGGTTAGTATGGTAATCTCAGCAATACAAGTAAAATGTTATTAACCATAAGAGTTGCCTAGCGTTTTAGAAACAAAACAAAGTATCCTCCAAATTCTAATCCCACTAGAACGTTGTGAGAAATGCACACAAAATCCGACACAGATGGAAAGTTTCATAGCCGAGTGACACAATGAGGTAAGAGAGGCTACTTAGATAATGTATTTTTAGGTTTAAGATGTTTCAGTATTTGTTTTGAAACATGACTATTAAAAACATATTCATTTTGTTGAGTACAATTTGAAGCTGTACAATTGGTCTTAGACACATATGAAATGTGTACACAAATAAGTGCTCTTTGCAAATGATAATCTCAAGAGACTTCTAATTAAAAAAAAGTAACAATTTAACCCATCATTTCATGCTATTTCTAAATTTCTACATTGCATATTTTTAAATATGAGGACATCAATAACGGGCGAAACTACAGGGGGTGCTGAGGTTGCAACTGCGACTGGGCCCCTGAGGCTGGGGGCCCAGCTTAAAAAAAAATAAAAAAATGTCCCCAATAAAAAACGTTGACCTGCCACTGCCTGCACTGATATCATGTGAGTGTGACATGATGCCTCACTAGTGTCTCTGACTACAGGGGTTAGTGTTTCTGTTTTACCCATTGGTGTTTATGTGTGTGTGTGTATGTGTGTATGTATGTGACTGTGTGTGTATTTAGGCATGTATGTGTGTGTGTGTGTATGTGTGTATGTATGTATGTATGTGACTGTGTGTGTATACAGTACTGGTGGGTTAAACAGTGTCACTATATATAGTAAGAGGGGATCAGACCATCTCACAGACTGTGGGCACAGGGTACCTCCTTTTGCTGACATGTAATCTGATTCACATTTTTTTTCTGTTTTAAATGTAAAAAAAAAAAAAATATGTATCAAATTTACAAAAACCCTAACCCTAACACCCACTAACTTAAATATAATTTAAATAAATCTAAATAAATATTCCTATCATTAAATAAATTATTCCTATTTACAACTAAATACTTACCTATAAAATAAACCCTAAGCTAGCTACAATATAACTAATAGTTACATTCTAGCTATCTTAGGGTTTATTTTTATTTTACAGGCAAGTTTGTATTTATTTTAACTAGGTACAATAGTTATTAAATAGTTATTAACTATTTAATAATTTCCTAGTTAAAATAAATACAAATATACCTGTAAAATAAAACCTAACCTAAGTTACAATTACACCTAACACTACACTATAATTAAATAAATTCCCTAAACTAAATACAATTAAATACAATTAAATAAAATTATCTAAATTAAAAAAAACACACTAAATTACAGAAAATAATAAACAAATTACAAGATTTTTAAACTAATTACACCTAATCTAATCCCCCTAACAAAATACCCCCCCCCCAAAAAAAAGCCCTACCCTACACTAAATTACTAATAGCCCTTTAAAGGGCCTTTTGTGGGGCATTGCCCCAAAGTAATCAGCTCTTTTACCTGTAAAAAAAAGTTACAAACCCCCCAACATTAAAACCCACCACCCACACAACCTACCCTACTCTAAAACCCACCCAATACCCCCTTAAAAAAACTAACACTAACCCCTTGAAGATCACCTTACCGTGAGAAGTCTTCACCCAACCGGGCCGAAGTCCTCAACGAATCTGGCAGAAGTTGTCCTCCAGACGGGCAGAAGTGGTCCTCCAGACGGGCAGAAGTCTTCATCCAGACGGCATCTTCTATCTTCATCCATCAGGAGCGGAGCGGGTCCGTCTTCAAGACATCCGACGCAGAGCATTCTCTTCTGACGACGTCTTCTTGTTGAATGAAGGTACCTTTAAGTGACGTCATCCAAGATGGCGTCCCTTCAATTCCAATTGACTGATAGAATTCTATCAGTCAATCGGAATTAAGGTAGAAAAAATCCTATTGGCTGATGCAATCAGCCAATAGGATTTAAGTTCAATCCTATTGGCTTATCCAATCAGCCAATAGGATTGAGCTTGCATTCTATTGGCAGTTCCAATCAGCCAATAGAATGCAAGCTCAATCCTATTGGCTGATTGGATCAGCCAATAGGATTGAAATGAAATCCTATTGGTTGATTGCATAAGCCAATAGGATTTTGTCTACCTTAATTCCGATTGGCTGATAGAATTCTATCAGCTAATCGGAATTGAAGGGACGCCATCTTGAATGACGTCACTTAAAGGTACCTTTATTCAACAAGAAGACGTCGTCAGAAGAGGATGCTCTGCGTCGGATGTCTTGAAGATGGACCCGCTCCTCGCCGGATGGATGAAGATAGAAAATGCCGTCTGGATGAAGACTTCTGCCCATCTGGAGGACCACTTCTGCCGGATTCGTTGATGACTTCGGCCCCGTTGGGTGAAGACTTCTCACGGTAAGGTGATCTTCAAGTTGTTAGTGTTAGGTTTTTTTAAAGGGGGTATTGGGTGGGTTTTAGAGTAGGGTTGGTTGTGTGGGTGGTCGGTTTTAATGTTGGGGGGGTTTGTAATTTTTTTTTACAGGTAAAAGAGCTGATTACTTTGGGGCAATGCCCCACAAAAGGCCCTTTTAAGGGCTATTTGTAATTTTGTGTAGGGTAGGGCTTTTTTATTTTGGGGGGCTTTTTATTTTGTTAGGGGATTAGATTAGGTGTAATTAGTTTAAAAATCTTGTAATTTGTTTATTATTTTCTTTAATTTAGTGGGGGGTTTTTGTACTTTAGATAATTTTATTTAATTGTATTTAGTTTAGGGAATTTATTTAATTATAGTGTAGTGTTAGGTGTAATTGTAACTTAGGTTAGGTTTTATTTTACAGGTATATTTGTATTTATTTTAACCAGGAAGTTATTAAATAGTTAATAACTATTTAATAACTATTGTACCTAGTTAAAATAAATACAAACTTGCCTGCAAAATAAAAATAAACCCTAAGATAGCTACTATGTAACTATTAGTTATATTGTAGCTATCTTAGGGTTTATTTTATGGGTAAGTATTTAGTTTTAACCCCTTAATGACCGAGGACGTACGCCATACGTCCTCAGAAAAAAGGCAGTTAACGCCTGAGGACGTATGGCGTACGTCCTCGGTTTGGAAAGCAGCTGGAAGCGATCCTCATCGCTTCCAGCTGCTTTCCGGTTATTGCAGGATGCCTCAATATCGAGGCATCCTGCAATAACAATTTGTACCCCTCCGGTGCAGAGAGAGCCACTCTGTGGCCCTCTCTACACCGGACATCGATGGCCGCAATCGTTGGTGGGTGGGAGCTGCAGTGGGAGGCGGGTGGGCGGCCATCGATGGCTTCAGAGACACAGAGGGGGGCGGGATCGGGGGCGGGAGAGTCAGGGGCGCGCACAGACACGCGCGCGTGCACGGGGGATCGGCGGGCGGGCGCGTGCACGGGAGGGAGCGGGTGGGAACCGCTTACACTATAGAAATTATCCTGTAATAAGTGGGAGGAAGAGGGGGAATAAATGCCCCCAAAAAGTAATCTAAGGCATCTGGGTGGGGGTGGGGGTAGGGGTTAGTCGTGGGGAAGCTACACTACAGAAAAATTTTAAAAAAATAAATAAAAAAGAGAAAAAAATATTGTTAACTGGGTACTGGCAGACAGCTGCCAGTACCCAAGATGGCCCCCAATAAGGCAGGGGGGGGGTTAGAGAGCTGTTTTGGGGGGGGGGTCAGGGAGGTTGGGGGCTAAGGGGGGATCCTACAAAGTAGCATATGTAAATATGCTAAAGATGTATTTTTTTTTTTTTTTAAAAAACTTTTATTTTAGTACTGGCAGACTTTCTGCCAGTACTTAAGATGGCGGGGACAATTGTGGGGTGGGGGAGGGAAGGGAGCTGTTTGGGAGATATCAGGGGGTCTGATGTGTCAGGTGGGAGGCAGATCTCTACACTAAAGCTAAAATTAACCCCGCAAGCTCCCTACAAACTACCTAATTAACCCCTTGACTGCTAGCCATAATACATGTGTGATGCGCAGCAGCACTTAGCGGCCTTCTAATTACCAAAAAGCAACGCCAAAGTCATATATGTCTGCTATTTCTGAACAAAGGGGATCCCAGAGAAGCATTTACAACTATTTGTGCCATAATTGCACATGCTGTTTGTAAATAATTTCAGTGAGAAACCTAAAATTGTGAAAAATTTAGCGTTTTTTTTTAATTTGATTGCATTTGGCGGTGAAATGGTGGCATGAAATATACCAAAATGGGCCTAGATCAATACTTGGGGTTGTCTACTACACTACACTGAAGCTAAAATTAACCCTAGAAGCTCCCTACATGCTCCCTAATTAACCCCTTCACTGCTAGGCATAATACACGTGTGGTGCGCAGTCGCATTTAGCAGCCTTCTAATTAGTAAAAAGCAAAACCAAAGCCATATATGTCTGCTATTTATGAACAAAGGGGATCCCAGAGAAGCATTTACAACCATGTATGCTATAATTGCATAAGTTTTTTGTAAATAATTTCAGTGAGAAACCTAAAGTTTGTGAAAAAAATTGTGAAAAAGTGAACAATTTTTTTTATTTGATCGCATTTGGCAGTGAAATGGTGGCATGAAATATACCAAAATGGGCCTAGATCAATACTTTGGGATGTCTTCTAAAAAAAAATATATACATGTCAATGGATATTCAGGGATTCCTGAAAGATATCAGTGTTCTAATGTAACTAGCGCTAATTTTGAAAAAAAGTGGTTTGGAAATAGCAAAGTGCTACTTGTATTTATGGCCCTATAACTTGCAAAAAAAGCAAAGAACATGTAAACATTGGGTATTTCTAAACTCAGGACAAAATTTAGAAACTATTTAGCATGGTTTTTGTTTGGTGGTTGTAGATGTATAACAGATTTTGGGGGTCAAAGTTAGAAAAAGTGTGTTTTTTTCCATTTTTTCCTCATATTTTATAAAAATTTTTATAGTAAATTATAAGATATGATGAAAATAATAGTATCTTTAGAAAGTCCATTTAATGGCGAGAAAAACGGTGTATAATATGTGTGGGTACATTAAATGAGTAAGGGGAAAATTACAGTTAAACACAAACACTGCAGAAATGTAAAAATAGCCTTGGTCCCAAACGGACAGAAAATGGAAAAGTGCTGTGGTCATTAAGGGGTTAAAGGGACAGTCTAGTATAAATTAAACTTTCATTATTCAGATAGGGCTTTTAATTTTAATCAACTTTCCAATTTACTTTTATCATCAAATTTATTTTTTTCTCTTGGAATTCTTAGTTTAAACTAAACATAGGTAGGCTCATATGCTAATTTCTAAGCCTTTGAGGGCTGCCTCTTATCACATGCTTTTTAAATCTCTTTTCAATACAAAGAGACAGAAAGTACACGTGGGCCATATAGATAACACTGTGTTCAGACACAGGGGGTTATTTAAGATTTAGCACAAAACAATGCTAAATTTAAGACAATAGATAATAAGCAGTCACAGTCATGTGATCAGGGGGCTGGAGGAAGGTTCCTAGATACAAGGTAATCACAGAGGTAAAAAGTATATTAATATAACTGTGTTGGTTATGCAAAACTGGGAAATGGGTAATAAAGGGATTATCTATCTTTTAAAACAATAAAAATTCTATGGTAGACTGTCCCTTTAAATAGGAATAATTTATTTAATGATAGGAAAATTTATTTAGATTTATTTAAATTATATTTAAGTTAGTTGGTGTTAGGTTTAGGTGTTAATAAATTTAATATAGTGGCGGCGGTGTAGGGGGCGGCAGATTAGGGGTTAATAAATATAATGTAGGTGGCGGCGGTGTAGAGGGGGCAGATTAGGGGTTAATAAGTATAATGTAGGTGGCGGCGGTGTAGGGGGGGAGATTAGGGGTGAATAAGTATAATGTAGGTGGCGGCGGTGTAGGGGGGGCAGATTAGGGGTTAATAAGTATAATGTAGGTGGCGGCGGTGTAGGGGCGGCAGGTTAGGGGTTAATAAGTATAATGTAGGTGGCGGTGGTGTAGGGGGCGGCAGATTAGGGGTGTTTAGACTCGGGGTACATGTAAGGGTGTTAGGTGTAAACGTTCCCATTGGAATCAATGGGATATCGTTCAGCAGCGAACATAAGCTTTCGCTGCTTTCAGACTCCCATTGATTCCTAAGGCATCCGCCGCCTCCAGGGCGGCGGATTGAAAACCAGGTATGCTGGGCCGGAATAGTGGAGAGCATACCTGGTAGATGATAACTAGCAAAAGTAGTTAGATTGTGCCAAATTTGCTTTCGGAATATCTGTAATGACGTAAGCATCGATCTGTGTCGGACTGAGTCCGGCGGATCGTATGTTACATCACAAAATTCTACTTTTGCCGGTCTGTAGGGTTTGATAACTAAGGGGAATCAGGTTTGCCACAAATACGCTACGGAATTCAAGCGTATTTGCGGTTGAAGGCTTGATAAATAGATGCCATGTAATTAACCTATTTTTAACAATGTAAAGTGAGTCTGTCTATCAAACAGGGCAAAGCCCCTTAAACTATGCAAAAGCCAAACTTCTAACATAAATGTCCAAAAGATTAAGGTAGAGAAAAAGAGGTATTTGTGTGGCACACTGAGATAAGGGACTAAATAAATTGTACAAGGGTGGGTAGGGAGGGCTGATGTAACTAATAAAATATAACTTTTATTAAATAATTAAATAAAAAGAATAAAAACATGACAGACAACACCATATATTATACAGAGGGATTAAATATAAGAGAGAAGGGTAGGATCCTTATATGTGTATCAGTGTGAGTATAGTGTCACTGGGACCACTGTTGGTTGAAAGCAATAAAGGAATTTATAAATCTATAAATATCGCATCAGAGGTTGCAACAAAATTCCCAAATAGGACGATTTAGTTGCAAAATATTATTTTATAAATCCTACAATAAAGTTGAATGTCCATAAGGTACCATCGTACCCCTACACATTAATACCCACAATCTGCTTCTCTATATAGCTAGATACACTGTTAATCTGATTATTATTATACCCCAGATATCTACTATATATGGAAAGATGATACCATCCACCCATATAATATGAAAAAATAACGTATCAAGTGTATAAAGTATAAAATTGTGTTTAAAGGACAAACACAAAAATAATGTTTTACCCAGACTTCTCCTGTGATATAGTTATTACCCTTATCTATAATGGTTTTCTATTAAAAAAGGAGCGTATACGGTAGATAGATAGTCTCACTGATAGGTCTCTACTTCTAACCCATAATAAGAACAGCTAGGTAGGGAGAAAATAGCAGTTTTTATCTCACACAGTGCTAAGCAAGCACTTAAACCTATGTACTTATATCCTTAAGAGAACTATTAGTTATCGAGTGTTCCCGGTAACGGTAAAGAGGTAACTTATTAGCTTTTAAAGTTAGAACTTAATAGTGAGAGACTATATGCCAATTAAGGCCAACAAAATTAAGTATTGAGCTCGTTTTAACAAACTAAATACAGGAGAAGCAGTGCGAACGCTTCTTGTCTAATTGATTGACAGATGACGTATCCTAAACCAACTAGTGTTTAAATAATGGTGCACGAGCCCTCACAAGATGTGTGCATATGCCACAGAAAAACAGTAATAACGTTTATTAGAAGCATTTTTGACCTTTCTATAACTCATAATAATATGCCACATACAATGTATCAGTTGCCACATCTCGTCAAGATTTGTGCAGTAGTTTGGGCTGTAGAATATTGCTATAGAGGGAACATACTTAGCCAAATAAATTTAAATTGTCAGATAAAGATGCCATTCTGAGTTAAACTGCCAAAATGCAGGAAAATGTGCTAATCTGTTAGAGTAAAAAGCATGTGAAAAAAGAGAATGATTTTATATAGCATGTCCAAGAAGACAATCTATAAATTTACTATTGTGGTTGATACAATTTTTTTTTTTAATTTTAGTCACAGAGTATTATGTCACATGAACCTCAGCTGTTAATAAATAATTTGGGATTTAGCTGCATTGGCACAGAGTGTTACAAAACTGTAATTCATATCTGTTTTTTTTTTTTTTTTTTTAATCTTTAGAATCGCATGTGAAATAGAAAACAGTTGGCTTGCAAAAAATGTATTTATGCAGACTTAGCCGTATGAAGAGAAGTGACCTTTTGTAAAGCAAATTCTTTTTGGTTAAAAGGACAGTTGGTACTTATGCTAATGCTTTGAAACAAAAGAATGTTCTTTGAATTAAAAAGCCGAATGGCTCTTGACTGTATTCCAAGCATGTGACAGTATTTTCTTCTTTAGATGTTTGTTGAGAAAATTCAAGTTTGGAGATTTACAGAAATCTATTAATATAGTGTAACCATAAGCAATATTGTAATAAGAAAAACGCATTAAATGGATAGAAATTACGGCAGTGCAGCAAACGTCTGCAAAGTAGCCAATATAAATGTAGAGCTAAGCCACACGTGCACAGCGCCAATGTCTTTACTTACAGGGAAGCTGTTTAGTTGATTAGTTTTGTTAACACATTTTCTATTGCAAAGGACTTTGCAATAGTTTGCTGAGGATGTACAGCGCCAAAATAAAGCTGAGCTCCATCTCCCTTTAAATATCACCATATAAACTGTATATATATATATATATAAATATATATATATATATATATATATAAATGTCATTTTTATACGCAACAATGAAAAATAAAAAGTTCACTTGTTGATAAGAAGAATCTCCACTGCTTCATTTGTGTCAGCATACAAAAAACCCTCTAGTCAAGTGTTAAAAAAGAACATCCTTTTAGATGCAGCAAAGAAAATAAATGTTTGTGTCACTTTTCATTTTTTTTAGGACAAATGGTTTTATTATTTCTATTTAAATGGTGTGCTGATTTTTTATTGCTTATGAGTGCTAACTGTGATCAAGGTAAAACAATTGTAATGTTGAGTTAGGGCTGGTATTACTGGTATTACATTTTTTAATATATATTTCTATATACATCTGTATATATATTTGTAAAATACATATCTTTACCTACAGTATATATCTATATAATTCTATCAGCCAATCGGAATTCAAGTGACGCCATCTTGGATTACGTCATTTAAAGGAACCTTTAGTGTACGGCTGGGACCGTATGAAGAGGATGCTCCGTGCAGGATGTCTTGAATATGGAGCCGTTCTGCGTCGGAAGGATGAAGATAGAAGATGCCGTCTGGATGAAGAGTTCTGCCCGTCTGGAGGATGACTTCTTGTCACTTCGATGAAGACTTATCCCAGCTTCGATGAGGACTTCTGCCCGCTTGGATGAAGACTTCTCCCGGCTTGAGGAGGATGGATGTCCAGTCTTCAAAAACTGTAAGTGGATCTTCGGGGGTTAGTGTTAGGTTTTATTAAGGGTTTATTGGGTGGGCTTTATTTTTAGATTAGGGGTTTGGGCAACGAAAAAAAGCTAAATGCCCTTCCAAATGCCCTTTTCAGGGCAATAGGGAGCTTAGGTTTTTAGATAGGATTTTATTTGGGGGGTTTGGTTGTGTGGGTGGTGGGTTTTACTGTTGGGGGCTTTGTTTGTATTTTTTTTAACAGGTAAAAGAGCTGATTTATTTGGGGCAATGCCCCGCAAAAGGCCCTTTTAAGGGCTATTGGCAGTTTAGTTTAGGCTAGGTTTTTTTTATTTTGGGGGGGGGGGGGTTTATTTTGATAAGGCTATTAGATTAGGTGTAATTAGTTTAAATATTTGATAATTTCTTTTTTATTTTGTGTAATTTTGTGTTTTTTTTTTGTAATTTAGTTAATTGTATTTAATTAATTTTAATTTAATTTTAGAGTAATGTTAGGTGTTAGTGTAACTCAGGTTAGGTTTTATTTTACAGGTAAATTTGTATTTATTTTAACTAAATAGTTAGTAAATAGTTAATAACTATTTACTAACTAGTCTACCTAGTTAAAATAAATACAAACTTAGCTGTGAAATAAAAATAAAACCTAAGATAGCTACAATGTAACTATTAGTTATATTGTAGCAAGCTTAGGGTTTATTTTACAGGTAAGTATTTAGTTCTAAATAGGAATTAGTTAGGTAATAATAGTAAGTTTTATTTAGATTTATTTTAATTATATTAAAGTTAGGGGTGTTAGGGTTAGGGTTAGACTTAGAGTTAGGGGTTAATATATTTATTTAGTGTTAGTGATGTGGGAGGCCAGAGGTTTAGGGGTTAATAACTTTAGTATAGTGGCGGCGCGACATTGGGGGCAGAAGATTAGGGCTTAATAACTGTAATGTAGGTGGCGGCAATGTTAGGGGCGGCAGATTAGGGGTTAATAAGTATAATGTAGGTGGTGGTGACATTGGGGCAGCAGATTAGGGGTTAATAACTGTAATGTAGGTGGTGGCGATGTTAGGAGTGGCAGATTAGGGGTTAATAAGTATAATGTAGGTGGCGGCGACATTGGGGGCGGCAGATTAGGAGTTAATAAGTATAATGTAGGTGGCGGCGACATTGGGGGCGGCAGATTAGGGGTTAATAAGTGTAGGTAGGTGGCGGCGATGTCGGGGGCGGAAGATTAGGGGTTAATAAGTATAATGTAGGTGTCGGTGATGTCGGGGGCGGCAGATTAGGGGTGTTTAGACTCAGGGTTTATGTTAGGGTGTTAGGTGTAAACATACATTTTTTCCCCATAGGAATCAATGGGGCTGCGTTACGGAGCTTTACGCTCCTTTATTGCAGGTGTTAGGCTTTTTTTTAGCCAGCTCTCCCCATTGATGTCTATGGGGAAATCGTGCACGAGCATGTAAAACCAGTTCAAAGCAGCGCTGGTTTTTGTGTGCAGTATGGAGCTCAACGCTGCCATCATATTGCCCACTAACGTAGGTTTTTGGAAAACCTGTAATAGCAGCGCTATTAAAGGTGAGCGGTGGAAATAACTTGCAAGTTATTACCGAGCCAGCCATAACGCAAAACTAGTAATCTGGCCGACTGTTATATTAATATACTTTTTACCTCTGTGATTACCTTGTATTTAAGCCTCTGCAGACTGCCCCCTTTTTCAGTTCTTTTGACAGACTTGCATTTTAGCCAATCAGTGCTAACTCATATTAAACTCCACAGTAGTGAGCACAATGTTATCTATATGGCACACATGAACCAACATCCTCTAGCTGTGAAAAACTGTCAAATGCATTGAGATTAGAGGCAGCCTTCAAGGGCTTAGAAATTTGCATATGAGTCAATCAAATTTAATGATAAAAGTACCTTGAAAAGATGTTTAAAATGACATGCTCTATCTGAATCATAAACGTTAAATTTAAAGGGACAGTCTAGTCAAAATTAAAGTAAGAAAATTTAGGCGCCAGACATACGTTTAGTAGCTAGAAAGTGGTTTTTGAATATAGTTATATAGAGACAGGGGTAAAATTATATGAGCCAGTGGCCCCCCGGTTCCTGTGTTTGTTGAGCCCTGCATTACAGTGTATTGTGTTTTCATATTACGTTTTTCATTAGTTTCCTTTTTTTGCTTTTTTTCACATTTCCTTTAAAGTGAAGGTCAATTTGGATGAATTAGTGCCTGGTTTTTAATAAACTTTAATTAATCAAAATTGACATTTCACTCCTTTTCTTCAAAAACGTACCTTTTAATCCTGGCAGCCGCTGCAGCCTGTCTCCACTTATTGCAAGTCCTCTTTGCGAGTCCAAAATGACGTATCCGGCTTTCTCCAATCACGACATTGCATCAGGCCATGATCCCCCCCCCGGGTGGGAAAGCCATGATTGGAGGAAGCCGGATTCGTCATTTCTGATGTAAGAAGAGGCTTCCGACGGCCAGGGGAATTGCTGGAGCGGCATTCAGGATTAAAAGGTAAGTTTTTGAAGAAAAGGAGTGAAATGTCAAGTTTTATGAATTAAAGTGCCCTTGTTTTTAATAGGTTTATTAAAAACCGGGCACTAATTCATCCAAATTGACCTTCACTTTAAACAGATATATGATCATTAAAGGGAGATGGGAGTCAAAATTAAACTTTTATGATTTGCTTCATTCTCTTGGAATCCTTCAGTAGAACTTAGGTCCCTTCTATGTGAGTTTAATTTTGTGTACTGTTACAAATTTAATTGCAAACATTGCTTCTATATAGTGCTTGACACATGCATGCTACAGAAATGTAAAGTTGTTTCTTTTATGTTTATGTTTTTGTTGTACATTTTATTTAAATCATAAAAGTTTAATGTTTTTTTTTAAATATATGAAAGAGGAGCTAACATTTTCATACACCATGAAAATTAAGCTGTGTTCAAATCAGCCAATAGGATGAGCTACTATTCAGCCAATAAAATGTCAGTATCTCTTATCCTATTGGCTGATTTGAACAGCCAATAGGATTTCAGTAGCTCTCATCCAATTGGCTGATTTGAATTTCAAAAATCAAATCAGCCAATAGGAATGCAAGGGACGCCATTTTGAAAAGACTCCCTTGCATTGAAGATTCAATGTACGGCGGTGACCGTATGAAGAGGACGCTCAGCGCCAGAAGTCTTGAAGGATGGACCCCCTCCACGCAGCCAAGATGAAGATAGAAGACGCCACTGGGATGAAGATAGAAGATACCGCCGGGATAAAAATAGAAGATACCACCTGGATGAAGATAGAAGACGCTGCCTGGATGGATGAAGACCTCACCGCCTGGATGAAGACTTCTCACCACCTGGATGTCCGGACTTCAAAAACTGTAAGTGGATCGTTGGGGATTAGTGTTAGGGTTTTTTTTTTACTTTTTTTGGGTGTTTTTTTTTTTTTTAGATTAGGGTTTGGGCTTTCTTAAAAGAGCTAAATGCCCTTTTAAGGGCAATGCAAAAGAGCTAAATACCCTTTTAAGGGCAATGCCCATACAAATGCCCTTTTCAGGGCAATGGGTAGCTTAGGTTTTTGTTAGAGTTAGGTTTTTTATTTTGGGGGGTTGGTTGGGTGGTGGATTTTACTGTTGGGGGGGTCTTTGTGTTTTTTTACCGGAAAAAGAGCTGATTTCTTTAGGGCAATGCCCTACAAAAGGCCCTTTTAAGGGCTATTGGTAGTTTATTGCCGGCTTGTTTTTATTTTTATTTTGGGGATGCTTTATATTTTTATAGGGCTATTAGATTAGGTGTAATTGTTTTTATTTTGGATAATTCCGTTTGTTATTTTTTGTAATTTAGTGTTTGTTATTTTTTGTAATTTAGTATTTTGTAATTTTAGAATTATTTTTTTTATTAGTGTTAGTTTTTTTAATGTGTAATTTAGTTTATTTAATTGATAGTTATTTTAATTTTAGTATAATAGTTATGTTAGGTTAATTTATAGTTTAAACAGGTTTTTTTAATTTCACAGGTAAGTTTTTATTTATTTTAAGATAGGGATATTGTAATTTTAATTTAAAGTTAGGGGGTTGTTAGGTTTAGAGGTTAATAGTTTAAATTAGTTTTTTGTGATGTGGGGGGCTGGCGGTTTAGGGGTTAATAGGTTTATTTAATGGCGGTGATGTGGGAGGCCAGAGGTTTAGGAGTTAATAACTTTTATTAAGGGCGGCTATATCGGGAGCGGCAGATTAGGAGTTAATAATTTTAATTTAGTGGCAGTGATGTGGGAGGGTGGTGGAATAAGGGTTGATAGGTAGTTTATGGGTGTTAGTGTACATTGTAACATTTTAGTTATGAGTTTTGTGTAACAGTTTTGTTGTGCAAAACTCATAACTACTGGCCTCAGATGGCGGAACGGATCGTGTTGGTAAAGGCTGGAACGCAAGAATGTTAGCCTCACCGCACAACCTGTAATACCGGCGCTATGGAAATCCCATGCAAAAACGTCATTTTTTTGAGTGCGGGATTGACGTTCCGTTACAGGCTAAAATGGCTGCGTTACTGTTTTTATGCTGAAATGGCCATTTTTTCAGTGTTAAAACCGTAATGCAAAACTCGTAATGTAGGTGAATTTGAATAGATCCAAAAACTACTTAATAGCTTTTCATCAAAGCAATTCAAGCAGTTATCTTTGTCAAGATCCCAAGATGTACAGCAAATGTTCGATTTCTTGGTAATTACCAATGCATATATTGGTACAATTACTTGCTCACGTGTAATGCTGAAGCCCCCTTATTGAAAACATGCAAGAAATATTAACTGCTTATACATTCTGTTCGGCACTCAAAAGTTAATTTCATATTCCATCAAAATCCAGTTACAGTTAATTAGTTGTTGTTAGACTACTGATACTAAACCCTAAAAGAGTAGGTCAGAAGAAGGGGGTTTTTCTACCTCGAAACGTCACTTTAATAAATTTATTTTGCACAGTTGACTGAAGTCCGTATGCATTTGTTGTGCAAAACAACGAGTGAGAAAAGCTTTCCAGATACATATAAACTCCCAGGAATTCAAAATCGGATTTGTGCTAGTCAGGGCCTAACGGAACTACCTGTTGCCGATTGGAGGTCACCGTGTGACGTGTATCAGCCCCGGTGTGTCTGTCGGGTGACTCAGAACAGTCCCGATCTGCTGATAGAGGCACGTTACTTGTGCCGCTCCGCTTGTGAGTATTTGGAGCTACGGGGGGGAGGTCTGCGAACCACATTTGGTCGGATCCACGATACGGTTTTATGTTTGGCGCCTCTCTCTTTTCTTCCTTCTCTAACCCCTAAAAGCTAGTTTAAAGGACCATTAAATATAGTATAATTGAATAATAAACATGTGCATAGTAAAATATAATGTAATAGCACTTACCCTCAATCTTAAATGAGTAATAGATTTTTTTTAAAAAAATATTCAAAATGTACTTACATTTTCCGGCCTGTGTATTATGTGACAGCTATCAGCCATTAACAGACTCAAATATGTATAAACTGTGAACTCTTGCACATGCAGTTTGTGAGAACTGATTTTATGCCCATAAAAAGAATGATTTAAAGAGATTTCAGCTTTATATCAAATAAGAGGTATGACAGAGGGCTACACTGTCAGGTTCCTCAGTAAAGGCGGGAAGAGAGTGTATCATTCACTAATGGCAATAAAAGTTCTATTATAGTCAAAATATACAACAGTTGTCAATAGTTCATCCCAGGAGATGTGGCTGCTAGTCTTCTTTACCCACAACTGAAAGCATGAACACTTCTTCCTCTGGGCGATGTAGCACAGTTTTATTGAGACCCACAATTTGAGACTACACTTAATGTCTTACTGGATTAGTAGTAGGGGGCTATGCCCATACAAAATCTCATAGTGCTCAAGACATGTGCACGCTACTGAGCTTACCTACGTATGGTCTTCATAAAGGAACATTGAATGCTGTTAGTTTGCTCTCATTAATAGGTTTTATCCCTGATGTTTATACATTTTACAGTGGTTGCTCATGGGTGTAAATTGTATACAGAGTTATGCTATTAGGCCATATATGATAAGCCCTTGCTACCACTAAAGGTCATTTGTCTTGAGAGATGCGCTAAAGAGTTTGTAGGGTAGTCTCTATAAATAGTTGGAGGTTAGTGTTTGCTACTGATTCTAGGAAATCCGTTATTCGTTAGTTTTTGACTGAAACACTTCCGCTTTTTGAGTGTGTTATTTTTTTTTTCTATCTTCCATGTTAGAGATCATTTGCCCTTTTTGTAATACATACAAAAAGTGAGATCTTTAAAATGCCCAGACCTTGGTGTAAATTATACATTTTGGTTAGAAACTACAATGAACTATGCTTTACATTAGTATTAGGTTTACTGAAGATTAATTTGCTTTCATAGGAGATTTAGTTATTTTGTTCCGGTTCAGTTTTATCAATGTGACTCATTTTGTGAATATCTTAAATGATAATGTGCTCATGCTCTAAAGCTAGTTTAGTTAGTGTGTGCTCAGCACACTTAAAGATACCCAGATGTTGAAGCACTTGAAAGTGATGAAGCATAGCAGTAAAAAGCTGACAAGAATATATCACCTGAACATCTCTATGGAAAAAAGATTTCCTCAGTATCCACTTCCTATTGTAAAGGATTTTTAAGCAACCAATTGGGATTCTTGTCCCAGGTCCTGCAATGGAGCATGCATCTAGCATGTACAGGCATAGTCATGATGTTTCCCACCTCAGTTTAAGTAAGTTATCCATGAAAACCCATAAGATTTCAGTGAAATCTTATAAGATCACACTAGAGCAAAGTGTGACATCAGCACCAATAATGTTGATAGGCTGTCGTTTTTTCTCCCAACATGCAGCTGACAGTTGCTGAATGAAAACTGTTCACAGAGCACTTACTTTTGTGTGCTGAAGAAATTTTTTTTTTTTTAAGTAGAGCTGTTCAGCTGATATTTTCTTGTCAGTTTTGCAGCATCATGATCAAGTGATTTAGCATATTGAAATTATATCTCTTTAAGGGCTCCTGCTCCTGAGTTAACTAAATTTGACTTTGGCTTTTTGTGTGTATCGGGTATATCATGTATTAAAATTTGAAAGTAAAAAGAGTTTGCTCATGCGTTAACCCTACATGCACAAAAAAGCCAAAGTTAGAATATCGTGACTAGGTTAACGTATCCACAACAGTTAGTGCACCATTCGTAACCAATGGAGGCTCCTCCAAAGGGGCAGTAGGGGCATCGACCTACAATTTTTTTGGTGAAAGGAAAAATAAGTAAAATAAAATGCCATTGTGGTGGCACAATTAGTAATAAGTTGCTATTTTTTGTGTGTTTTTTGTTTTTTAGGTTGCTATTTAAAACATTTTTTTTAGATCTTGCATTTGCAAAGTTCTCTCTAACAGGGTGTTTTTGTAATCTACCCTGTTTAAGAAAATTTGCACATGCTTCGTCTGTGCCTTTAATTTATTTCTGACGTCACCCTATCAGTTAGCATAGGGGACGTCTAGGCACAGACAGTCTTCTAAGCTTCCATTAGCTAAAAGGAGCATGTGGGGAGCAGTCTACACAAACCCCTGAGGCAGAGACATCATCAGCCCAGCAAGACTAATTGCAGGTAAAAATGGCTTGCCCTTCTACATGGGAATGGCCCAGGGATACAATTTAGGAGGATGCAGTGCTTGATAGGAGTCCGGTACTGCCTGGGATATTATTGCCTCTGTGCACCAGCTACTCCTGCCAGTTCTGCATGTGTGGCCAGAGTAGATTTTTCTGTGGCAGAGAGGTAGCTTTTTGGAAATTATGGTAGTGCAGGGAGTATTCAGTCAGGGTATTCTATGCACTGTTTAAATCTAGCCTTCATCTTGGAGAAAGGGTTGCCTTTTGTGAGAGCCTTGCAATGGAGATTGCAGTTAGCAGTGCTCACTATAACTAAGTCTAGATGAATCACTGTGAGCTTCTATTGGGAGGGGCAATAAGGAACTGCTAATCCATGTCAGATTCAATGCAGAAAACATTCTAAGGTAAGTTTCAAAGCTGCCACTGAGGTTTCTGATTTTTTCGTACATCAGTGCTGATATTTAAACAATGGGGAAAGGACCTACCTGTGTTGTGCCAATAGACTCTCAGTGTTAGAGCTTGGTGGATGCTTGTTCTGATACATTTTCTAGTGAAATGCAAGTTCCAGAAGCAGACAAAGAGGACATGTTTGCCTAGACATTTTTTAAAGTTCAAGCCATCTAATTACCATTTTGTTAAGAAATGTACATGAAGCTTTTTTTAAGTTTTAGCCATGTTAGAAGCCCAGCCACCCTGTGTCCCCTTTACAGATATTTTAAATTTGTTGGGATATATATTTTTTTTTTAGTAAGGCACATTTATATAACAATTGTTCACCACAATGAAAGCATGTTTTTGCATTTGTAATTGTGTATAATATATGATACTATTACCTGTTAAACATGTTTTACTCATAGAGATCAATGTACCTATATGAGGCTAGATTACGAGTGGATCTGTAGTTTGCACTCCCACTCGCTCGTGCACAAACCTGATGCACGCAAAAGGCCGAACTTTAAATACCATGACCACATTAACGTATTCCCACCTAGACTTCAATGGAGCACGAAAAGTGGAAAAACCTAACACCCTTACTCGTGAGTAAACCCTACATAAAATATTAATATTTCACATTTTAATATTCTTCACATAGCAGAATATGTTTTATTTATTCATAAACACATATTATATATATATATATATATATATTTTTTTTTTTTTTTTTTTTGTTTAATTTTTATTGAGGTAATAATTTGGCATATAAACACAAAGTTGCAGCAGTATACAATAGAAATCCTTAAATTTGCTTTTAACAGGGTACAATGTGTAAGTTGCATATTAACAATCATTATACTGGATCTCAGTTGCACTATGCATAGCAAAGAAAATAAAACATAATCGCCTGCTGCAAGAATAAGAGAAATAAACAACATTTCAAGAAAATGCCAATAAAAGTCTAGAACCTTCTTATTTATCTAAGAGGCCACTCTTGGACCTCAGGACAAGAATATTAAACAACTATAACAGAAGGTAACCCCAGAAATAAGAGGCCTCTCAAGGGCCACATACTGAAAACCTCAGATTTTATTATTATTACGCTATATATTGTAAGCTTAAAGTAATTTAGTAGTTAGTTTTTTATTTTTACAAGATGGTCATAGTGAGAATATCATTTTGCGTTGAAACTAGCCTTGCAGAGTATGTAAATATAATTGAGGTGCGGCACAAAGAAGATAGGCCGCGTAGCTAATCCTCCTACAAAAGGAGGCTTATTATGGGGGGAATGGGGGGGGGAGGTGGAGAAGTGAATATAATGAATGAAATATATGGTTTAGGAACTATGCAGCTCATTATGGGTTAAGGGAGAGCTACTAGAAAAATGCAATAATTAGCCAGTGCTAAGTAGGCAGGCTGTAGTGTTACAGGGCGACAAGGTCATATATAATCAGCTATTAATGGGTAGTAAGCTGCAGAGAGATTCTAACCTGCTGGCAAAAGCTAATTCTAAACAGGAGCAAAGAAACTATAGAGAATCATGGTAAATTAAACCTTTGTAAAAGAGTTATAAAAGTGAATTATTTCAGGAGTCACAGGTAAAGGGGATCACAAACATTAGGATTTCGATCTTTAGAGACAAAATTCCCTGTTAAAAAGGAGTACACCAGCTAGCGTTTTTGAAGGCATAAGTAAAACAACATCAACATGTCTTATATCATCTTAACTTCAAACATTCACATGTGGCTCATTAATATAGTCAGGCAAACAATGAGAAATAAGCATATTTTTTAAAATGCAGACAATGAGGGTACATTTCAATGAGTGCTTCTTGCATACAATAAACAAACTGGAGAGTAAGACTGTAAAAAACTTATAGATAATAAAAAGGCTTGAAGGAAACATCGAGTGCAAATCAACTTATGGAGGACAGTCCAGAAATAAGCAAACATGCTGTCTTTGTGGTCAGAGTCAGTCAAAAGTCCTCAGTAAGTGCAGTGATCGTGGTATAATTCAGGGCTGACCCTTAATGAAGACAAATTACTAATAAACAATATTTCTATATTACATTAAACACCACTAGTACAAGGCAGTTTGCCTATATCAGTCCATAAATATATAATTATGCGGTGCAAAAACATAGGTGTCCAAGTTATTAACAGAGGCTCTCCAAGACCAGCACACAAGCCATCCCAAAGTGCACTGGTATAGCTAAACAAAAGAATGTCACCCACTCCAACAGGGTAGAATGAGTTGCAGCAGAAGGGTCAGAAGGGATAGCGGGAAGAAACAGTTTGATGGCAAGCACCTATATCAGGAACGAGTAGTAACAAACCGTGTCTCAAGTTGTAACCGTAGGTTCTGTATTAGAATAAGGCAATTCCCAGGACTATGCTCTAAAGTAAGCCGACTATATGAGACCATATAAGATGGGTCTGGGTATAGCCGACTCCGGATCTCACATTCCTGGTCTCCTAACCAATGCCCTTAGGGTGCAAAGCTTCTATACTTGGCTGAAGAGGCCACTCAAGGGGACAATCTGGAGGGTTGCCCCTCTCGTCGGTATCTATAGTAAGATTAACAGGTGTGGGCTCACTCATTTTGTCGGCTGCAGTATCGAGCAGAAGAAGCGCTCTCCACGCGTGACAGCCAGCTGCAAACGCCATCTGCCTCTTAGCTGTAAGTGTGTTCGGGAGCGAGGCGCAGTCCGCTCCGGGGTCTGGCTCAGTTAGCATGGCAGGGCAATCTTCCGTTGCAGCCTCCGCAATCTCACCCCCCACATAAACAGCTCGGTCTTTTTGGCTGCATAGAGGAGACTCGGTATAGGGAGAGAGTTCAGGCGCGGAACACAAGGGCTCAGAAGTTGGTGATACGGTATAAATACCCTGATCCAAGACAATGTTATCAGCGGTCAGGATAGGGGTAACAGATATAAGTGGGCTTATTCCAGCACAGCACTCCTCTAGAGCCAATTCCATCCTCTCATAGTGCTTATGTATGAGCTGCGCCACAGCCCGCTCCCAAACTCTAAGGGCCTCCATCTTGATCATAATTTTAGAAGAATTCTCTTGCTCAAGTATGTCCACTTGCACAGTTGCTTGGATCCTCAATATTAGTAGGGAACATGAAGGCTCCTTATAGCCCTAAAAGTCAACATCATAAGGGTAAATAAACACTTTAAGGCTAGTTAAGGCCAGGAGCTATACACAAGTGCGTCCGTCTCCCTCTGCAGTTGGCTCCGCCCCCCCATATATATATATTTTATCTATATAAATATATATGATTTTTTTATAATATATATATATTCTCCTATGTGAAGAACACTGGAATATGAAATATTTATATTAGATACATAGATAAAACCTTTATTAATCATGAATATTGCAATTATTTTTGTTTTTACGTGTGTTCAGCTACTTGACTACAAAGGGCTTCAATGCACTGATATATGTATTCTATATATTTATTTAGCGCTGCAGAATCTGTTGGTGCTCTACAAATAACCAATGATAATAATAAAAATATATGCATATATGTCACATATAAATACATATGGAGAGAGAGAAAGGAAAAAATCAGCGTTCCTGGCACTTCTGTAGAGATCTCACATCCAAATGTAAAAGTAACAAAAGGTTTATTGAATCCACTGGTTAAAATCACATACAGTGAGGGAAAAAAAATATTTGATCCCCTTCTGATTTTGTACGTTTGCCCACTGACAAAGAAATGATCAGTCTATAATTTATTTGTTAGGTTTATTTGAACAGCGAGAGACATTATAACAACAAATAAAGCCAGAAAAATGCATTTCAAAAATGTTATAAATTGATTTGCATTTTAATGAGTAAAATAAGTATTTGATCCCCTATCAATCAGCAAGATTTCTTGCTCTCAGGTGTATTTTATACAGGTAACAAGCTGAGATTAGGAGCAGTCTCTTAAAGGGAGTGCTCCTAATCTCAGCTTGTTACCTGTATAAAAGACACCTGTTCACAGAAGCAATCAATCAGATTCCAAACTCTCCACCATGGCCAAGACCAAAAAGCTGTCCAAGGATGTCAGGGACAAGATTGTAGACCTACACAAGGCTGGAATGGGCTGCAAGACAATCGCCAAGCAGCTTGGTGAGAAGGTGACAACAGTTGGTGTGATTATTTGCAAATGGAAGAAACACAAAATACTGTAACAGTCAATCTCCCCCTGTCTGTGGCTCTATGCAAGATCTCAACTCATGGAGTTTCAATTATCATGAGAATGGTGAGGAATCAGCCCAGAACTACACAGGAGGATCTTGTCAATGATCTCAAGGCAGCTGGGACCAAGTCACGAAGAAAACAATTGGTAACACACTACACCATGAAGGACTGAAATCCTGCAGAACCCGCAAGGTTCCCCTGCTCAAGAAAGCACATGTACAGGCCTGTCTGAAGTTTTCCAATGAACATTTGAATGATTCATAGGAGAACTGGTTGAAAGTGTTGTGGTCAGATGAGACAAAATTCGAGCTCCCATCAACTCAATTCACCGTGTTTGGAGGAGGAGGAATGCTGCCTATGACCCCAAGAACACCATCCCCACTGTCAAACATGGAGGGGAAAACATTATGCTTTTGGGGTGTTTTTCTGCTAAGGGTACAGGACAACTTCTTTGCATCACAGGGAACGATGGACGGGGCCATGTACATGGATGAGAACTTCCTTCCCTGTGGATGGGTATTGCAGCACGACAATTACCCAAAGCACATGACCAAGGCGGGTGCTCAAGAAGAAGCACATTAAGGTCCTGGCCTAGGCAGTCTTCAGACATTAATCCCATAGAAAATCTGTGGAGGGGGCTGAAGGTTCGAATTGCCAAACGTCGGCCTCAAAACCTTAATGACATGGAGAGGATCTGCAAAGAGGAATGGGACAAAATCCCTCCTGAGATGTGTGCAAACCTGGTGGCAAACTACAAGAAATGTCTGACCTCTGTGATTACCAACAAGGGTTTTTCCACCAAGTATTAAGTCCTGTTTTGCAAAGGGGTCAAATACTTATTTCACTCATTAAAATGCAAATCAATTAATACATTTTTTGAAATGCTATTTTCAGGATTTTTGTTGTTGTTATTCTGTCTCTCATTGTTCAAATAAACCTACCATTAAAATTATAGACTGATCATTTCTTTGTCAGTGGGCAAACGTACAAAATTAGCAGGGGATCAAATATTTTTTTCCCACGGAAACTCCACGGTAAGAGATTTTTTGCTTGAGCATCCCGTTACCTGTTGTGTATCTATCTACATATATATATATATATATATATATATATATATATATATATATATATATATATATATATATATATATATACATGGAGTGCAGAATTATTAGGCAAGTTGTATTTTTGAGGATATATTTTATTATTGAACAACAACCATGTTCTCAATGAACCCAAAAAACTCATTAATATCAAAGCTGAATAGTTTTGGAAGTAGTTTTTAGTTTGTTTTTAGTTATAGCTATTTTAGGGGGATATCTGTGTGTGCAGGTGACCATTACTGTGCATAATTATTAGGCAACTTAACAAAAAACAAATATATACCCATTTCAATTATTTATTTTTACCAGTGAAACCAATATAACATCTCAACATTCACAAATATAAATTTCTGACATTCAAAAACAAAACAAAAACAAATCAGTGACCAATATAGCCACCTTTCTTTGCAAGGACACTCAAAAGCCTGCCATCCATGGATTCTGTCAGTGTTTTGATCTGTTCACCATCAACATTGCGTGCAGCAGCAACCACAGCCTCCCAGACACTGTTCAAAGAGGTGTACTGTTTTCCCTCCTTGTAAATCTCACATTTGATGATGGACCACAGGTTCTCAATGGGGTTCAGATCAGGTGAACAAGGAGGCCATGTCATTAGATTTTCTTCTTTTATACCCTTTCTTGCCAGCCACGCTGTGGAGTACTTGGACGCGTGTGATGGAGCATTGTCCTGCATGAAAATCATGTTTTTCTTGAAGGATGCAGACTTCTTCCTGTACCACTGCTTGAAGAAGGTGTCTTCCAGAAACTGGCAGTAGGACTGGGAGTTGAGCTTGACTCCATCCTCAACCCAAAAAGGCCCCACAAGCTCATCTTTGATGATACCAGCCCAAACCAGTACTCCACCTCCACCTTGCTGGCGTCTGAGTCGGACTGGAGCTCTCTGCCCTTTACCAATCCAGCCATGGGCCCATCCATCTGGCCCATCAAGACTCACTCTCATTTCATCAGTCCATAAAACCTTAGAAAAATCAGTCTTGAGATATTTCTTGGCCCAGTCTTGACGTTTCAGCTTGTGTGTCTTGTTCAGTGGTGGTCGTCTCTCAGCCTTTCTTACCTTGGCCATGTCTCTGAGTATTGCACACCTTGTGCTTTTGGGCACTCCAGTGATGTTGCAGCTCTGAAATATGGCCAAACTGGTGGCAAGTGGCATCTTGGCAGCTGCACGCTTGACTTTTCTCAGTTCATGGGCAGTTATTTTGCGCCTTGGTTTTTCCACACGCTTCTTGCGACCCTGTTGACTATTTTGAATGAAACGCTTGATTGTTCGATGATCACGCATGTTAAAATCCTTTGCTTCCGGTGGGGGGCGTTTCCGACCAGCTACCAAGATGGCTTCTTCTTAACTAGGGCTAAATAGAAGAGCTGTTAAAACCGCTGTTTACCACTCCTATATCACACACACTAAGCTTATCCCCAGAAATGTGATGACAATTAATCATCTGTGGAGCAGTTTTGAGCATGTTGTTTTGAATTCAAGCCCAGAAGACCAGAATCGATGAGGTACGCAGTAGAGACCTGATTACGGCCTGGACCCTCACCCACCCCTCCATTTTCCTGACACTGTCAGATTAATCAGCCAGTTGTGCTGAAGAATGACCACATTCTCTATAACACCCTATTACAAAATTGGGGCTATTCTAAAATATTTGCTATATCTCTCACCATGGAGGATATCTCGCAGACACTGCAGATCATCTTTGCAGACTTTGAAACAGCAGTGATTCTGGCTTTGGATCGCATGCTACAGCTTCCTCAATATGAAAAGACTTGACACCCTGAGCTCACGGCACTATTACCAGAAGAACCGATATTTGTGGAGACACAGAGGCAAGTTGTTGGATGTACCAAATTGACCAGCACTGGCCTGACCCCGTGGGCTGTGGCCAACCCTGGGGAGCGAGCCACTATACATCTATCACATGGGTTTGCCGAACACACGGATCTACAAGTTGCCATGCAAGTTTTCCCAAAACACATGTCTGCAATATTGAGATTGAGAGTACAGGAACCTAGTGACCTTATCTCTGATCACCACTTTTCTACCCTGAAGATAGACACTGAAAGGACCTCTACACATTGGTCTGAAGCGGAGTCAGATGCCACATCAAATCTATCAGGGGAGTGTTATTATCAAGAGGCTGGGGAGACAGAGTACATCCCTCTACTGCGACCCCATAATATCCCTATTAAACAAGAACTTGGGAGTACCAGTGTGGGGTAGGTTATTATAGCCGAAATAAAAAAAAGAAAGAAAGAAAAAGAAAGAAAGAAGAAAAAAAAAAGCAGCTGCACACTGTAGGGTATTCAAAGTTAAAAAGGCAACTTTATTGAAACAAAAATAAAAACATAAGGTACAAAAAAGGCAGCAGGAATTAACTTCAGGAAGTTCATTCCTGCTGCCTTTTTTGTACCTTATGTTTTAATTTTTGTTTCAATAAAGTTACCTTTTTAACTTTGAATACCCTGCAGTGTGCAGCCGCTTTTTCTTTTTTTTGTTTCGGCTTTACTGTGGCGGAACCGGACGCAATTGTGGCGTGCACCCCCTGAGCTCCACACCCTCATTCTTCCCATCCACTTCCGGTGGCGTCTTCAGACAGTTTGGGACCTTGGAGCGGTTTGTGTTCGCGGAGCTGTATGAGGTTATTATAGCCCCCATAGTAGAAACTGCATTAACCTCCTAGTGTGGTAATTGCCTCAGAATTGCTGTTATCCTTATCTACCCACTGGAACTATTTATAATGACACAGAGGTCTACTGCCTTAGGCCTCATGATAAGTATAGGTCCTTTGGTTTGATATACAGCTTTGCCCCGTTGGATGTGCAGTTTTAGTTACTAGTCATATATAGCATATACTAAGTGTCTTAAATGTATGAAGTTTCCTACAGCGTATTTTTGTTGATACTAACAAGTCTTCCTCAGACCATTAACATGCAGTACACTAGCATATCTTTTTTGTTCAACGTTTTTATGTGCAAACTGAATCTGTTGTTAACTATCCCTCCTAAGTAAAGTATCTTTTAATACATGGCTCCCTGACAATACTAGTGATATCCTCCTTATTTCAATATACACAGAAGGGTTTCGCTATCACATATAGCCTTAGACTAATATTTATATTTATTAGGAATTGAGGCTATGCTTCGATTGCAGAGCTATATAACTATCTGAAAACAATGTATATCCACACCTGAATATGCTCTATTCCTATTACATTTTTAAATAATAGAAGCTCCATTCCTAGATAGTGGACAGATTACTAGCACATCTGCCCATAATCTTCCATAGAAACCAGATATCTCCACTAGATGGAAGTAAAGATTTAAATATGGTTATACAAATTAAACAAGATCCTTATAGCTTTAACTACATCAGGGAAAGATTCAAAGTTGGTGAGAGATTCCCATAATAGAGTATAGAGTAGCCTTCACTAATAATAAATAATTATATACAGCTCCATTCATATTTATTCTTGTCAAGGACCCACATGTGACCATATGTTCAATGTTCAGAATATGCCCCTTTCCATTCCCCTTTTTAACTCATATTTCTGTTAATGGTCCAAGAGTGTTTTACTTCTAGGGATTTCTCCATTATTTACTCTGGCATTTGGTAATGGGTTGACTATACTTTACTAAACCTGTATTAAAAGAGAAAAATTAGGTTTCTACACACAACGTTCATAATATGCAATTTAGATTTCCCACCTTCTGCAGAGGGCTAGTCCTTAGAGGCATATCTAATGAATAATGCTATTAAATTTAAATTATATATTAAGTTACAGTTTAAGTCTATTTGCTTGAAGTGACATGTATGCTAACTACAGCTGTTGCTATACTACATAACAATTTTGGACGGATGTTCTTAGGACATCGATGTTACAGAATGTTCAGTTTACAGCTTCTGAACTTTGTCTTTCAAGAGTTTGAATGTTAAAGCACCATAAGACTTCCTACATGCTGAAATACCAACTAAGCTTACAACAACAGCATTGATTTTGTACACTCATGCCTGTTATTTTCTCCTCTGTATGTATTATTGTAACCTCAATAAAATCCTTTGCTTCCCTTGTTTTCTAACACCTGAGACCTCATATATTTGAGCCCTCATAACTTTTATGCAATATTTTTTAATAGTTTTTATTAGATAGTATTATTATCAGTGTCAATGTACTCTTAAATGTATTTTTCATGTGTTTTGTTCAACTTTTTTGTCTCGTGTAACAGATAACAAGAGCCTTAAAGTTGCGCTATCCTGATGCGCGTTAAATTCAATTGAGCTTGAGTGAATGCGACTCCTTTCAACTTGTAATACGCACACTAATTACGACGCTTGTGCGCAACTGTTAGCTCGCCACTTGTAATATAGATCCTAATTTGCAATTCTCTACATTCAATGTTGCCTTTGGAATGTTTTGATATATTACAATGTTAATAATGCCCCATTAAAATGACAACGATTGTTGTCTAATTCATAACGAACCAATTGGCCTCATATCCTTATACTTGTTCTTTGCAGTGTACCTTTATATAGTCAAGTTGGACCTTTTCAATTTCTCTCTCTAGAATAAACTACATATATATATATATGTGTACAGACAAACAGACAGACAGATAGATAGATATAATAGATAGATAGATAATAGATAGAGTTAACATTTGCATTTTGTATTACCTTTAAAATCCATATGGGCTCTTTGAAAAGCAATCTCTGTGTCAGCTGTAGGTTAAGATGAACTACTATTTTTCTTCCCACATTCAATAGTGCTACTTTTGATTTTCTATGTAACGAGTAAATATACTTTTTTCTGTTTTATTGTTTCACTGCCAGTTGATTGCATCGGATTTTCTTTTTAGTTGTTCAGTTTTCAGCAGGGGGTGGATCCTGCTAGTCTGCTACTGACACTTATGATTTGAAATGCTATGGTTTGAGTTCATTTTATGGTTTGTCTATGCTCCCTGCAGAATTTGATATTGATCTGTTCAAAGAATAGAAAGCAAATTTAGCTAAAACTGATACAAACTCAAATTAATTGTATTTCTTCTCAAAGTTACCCTCTTACTTATTTTATACGTTTTTAGATTACTTCAGAAATTGACAAAAAAAATATTACGATTTACTAATAATAAAAAAAAATGTTTTTATGCAACATAAAGAAAATAACTTGCCATATTAACTAATCAACTTTTTTTCCCAGTCAAAAAACAGTTTTGAATATACACAAGTAAAATGATATGCCAGGATACCTAAAATTCTTGTTCTATTAGATATATATATAAATATATGTCATTTCCCTCAGTATTTTGGATGGAAGAAGCAGGGAAAAAAGTAAAGCTTAAAATTTAAATTTATAAACCAATAGCAACTTTATTGTGTTTCAGACAATATCACATACTGCATATACCAGCCCTGGGGTCATAAGCGGCCCTTAAGGTAGTTTAAATAAAAAAAAAAAAAACCTAATCTACAAATAAACTACCAATAGCCCTTAAAAGGCTCTTTTACATAAAAAATAACAATTAACCCCTATCATTAACCCCCCCCCCACCCCCAAACCCCCATAATAAAAAAATTCTAACTAAAAAATCATTAATCTACCCATTACCCTGAAAAGGGCATTTGGATGGGCATTGCCCTTAAAAGCAAAATAAAAATACAAAAAATGTAGTGCTAAAGTATTAACAACGTGTACCTTGAAGTATGGTAAAAACCTGGTAGAAAAATAAAATGACTCTTAGGTTAATGTAGGAATGCCGTTGTGCACTGGTCCTTAGGTTTCTTATTCACAGACAGATTAACGAAAAAACTGAAAGACACAAGGGAGACAGCGCAATCCTCGATAGAATGTTTATTCCAATAAAATTCACAACACGCTTGTGGTAACATACTCACTAGATGTTACAATTCAACAAGCCACAAAACGACAAAGATCCAAAAGAGAGAGAAGGGTAATCATAAAATCAGCGCCTCTGTTACAAAACAGCTTGATAATACCGTTTGAAGTTCCCGGCTAGCGGCACCAGAGATCCAGCTGACATCACACCAAGATCTCTCCTACAGATCCTCATTCAGGACAAAGTCTCAACCCGTTTCGCCGGTAGAATGCCCCGGCTTTCTCAAGAGTGTGTCTCACACTCTCGAGAAAGCCGGGACGTTCTACCAGCGAAACGTGTTGAGACTTTGTTTGTCCTGAATGAGGACATAAGAGATCTTGGTGTGACGTCAGCTGGATCTCTGGTGCCGCTAGCCGGGATCTTCAAAAGGAATTATCAAGCTGTTTTGTAACAGAGACGCTGATTGTATGATCACGCTGCTCTCCCTTTTGGATCTTTGTCATTTTGGCGCTTGTTGAATTGCCCTTAAAAGTACATTCAGCTCTTTTTATGCCCATTAAAAAAACAACTAACACTAACCCTAAAATTGGGGTCATCGGCGAAGTTGGTCCTCCTCTTCAGCCAGGTGACACAAAGGTCCTCTTTAGTGTGTGGATGGAGATCGCATGAAGAGGACCTCCGTGTCGCCTGGCTGAAGAGGAGGACCGGCGTTGCCGATGACCTCCCCGGCTTCGACGCTGCCACCGGGCTGAAGATTGAACAATATGGTCCCGCGATGAATGAAGATGGAGCCCCACCGGGATGGGTGAGTACCAATTTTGGGGTTAATGTTAGTTGCGATGTGGGGGGATGGTGGTTTAGGGGTTAATAGTTTTATTTAGTGGTTGTAATGTGGGGGGATGGCAGTTTTGGGGTTAATAGCTTTATTTAGTGGTTGCGATGTGGGGGGGGTGGCGTTTTAGGGGTAATAGGTTTATTTAGTGGTTGCGATGCGGG
Organism: Bombina bombina; assembly: GCF_027579735.1. NCBI lineage: Eukaryota > Metazoa > Chordata > Amphibia > Anura > Bombinatoridae > Bombina > Bombina bombina. The sequence goes on along the minus strand of NC_069502.1, from coordinate 619,346,617 downwards.
GTGGATGGCGGTTTAGGGGTTAATATGTTTATGTAGTGGTTGCGATGTGGTGGGATGGTGGTTTAGGGGTTAATAGTGTAGTTAATGGTTGTAGGGGTACTTTGTAAGGTATTTTTTATGTGTTTTGTGAAACTATTTTGTTTCGCAAAACACATAACTACAGGTCTTTGCGGTAAAGGCCATATGGCACGCAAGAAAGACAGAAAGCGTGACTTGTAATATCAAATCAATTAACATTCCGCACACATAGAGCATATTGCGCAGAAAAGTCATACCACACGACTTGTAATCTAGGTCATAGTGTGTGAGGGACAAGTTTACAGCTTAAACCATGAATAATATAAATATAAATATTAATATATATATGAAATCATTGTTAAGACAATTGTAGAACAAATTTGATCTTTAATTCATCAGCTTCTACATAAAGCTTTAAAAAAAAAAAAATTAAAAAAAGAAGAAAATCATAGAGCAACATCTAAAAGAAACAAGTTGGCCAACTTCCAAAGTGCATTAGTGATAGTACATAAAAAACGACATTACAGAATGTAATAATTATAATGAACACTTCCTTAAAGGGACATACGCTATGCTAAATATGATTAATGTCCTTAAGCCCTTAATTCAGGGTATAAACGTATCAATTTGAATAAGGATACCAAATGCAGTTTGTATGGGAAAAATGATCTTCAGAGTACTCACATATGTTTTCCTTTCCCAAATATCCGATGGTCATGTCGCTACTCTCAGGAAGCCGGTGTTGTCCCGTGTGATATGGGAGCAATTATGTTGATAGTAAATAATGCTGCAGCCCGCCCTCTCAAACACTCCAGTCAGTCATTTTATAATGTGGATGCAATGATAGGTCCAAAAAGAGTATATTGTAACATCTTGTCACAGGAACAAGTTGACATCTAATAAATAATTTCAGTGGACTTGGTGGATATATAACCTTAAAGTGAATGTAAATTTTGATGCTACAAGTGCCCGGTTTTTAAAAATGCGATTAAAAACAGGGGCACTTTAATTCATCAAAATATACATTTCACTCGTGTTGTGAAAAAATACTTACCTTTTAAACTTGACAGCCGCTCCAGCTTCCTCCACCCGTCGCAAAGCCTCTTCCTGGGTCTAAAAAGAGGAATCTGGCTTCCTCCAATCACGGCTTCGAATCAGACACTGATTCCTCCGGGGGGATGCCGTGATTGGAGGATGACCGATCCATCATTTCTGACGTCAGAAATGGCCTGCGACGACCGGAGGAAGCTGGAGAGGCTGTCAAGTTTAAAAGGTAAGTATTTTTTCACAACGAGTAAAATGTAAATTTTGATGAATTAAAGTGCCCCTGTTTTTTTTTTTTTTTTAGTTTTCAAAAGAGCTTTATTTTGGTAAAATAAACATACATAGTATAGAATAAATGTGAACATCATCATTCAAAGCTGTTACAGTATAGTGCTTTATCACATAAATCCATTATGATAGCTATAAAGGAGGTGTGACGCATGTTCTATTGCAATTACCTAAGTATTTGAAAACACCTTTTAAATACATTCGGCTAGATTTGGAGTTTTGTCGGTAACGAGCCGAAAAACTAACGCCCGCGTTTTACTGTCCGCACCATAAAAATAACTCTGGTATCGAGAGTCCACATAAAGGCTGCGTTAGGCTCCAAAAAAGGAGCGTAGAGCATTTTTAACGCAGCTTCAACTCTCGATACCAGAGTTGCTTACGGACGCGGCCAGCCTCAAAAACGTGCTCGTGCACGATTCTCCCATAGGAAACAATGGGGCTGTTTGAGCTGAAAAAAAACCTAACACCTGCAAAAAAGCCGCGTTCAGCTTCTAACGCAGCCCCATTGTTTGCTATGCGGTAACCCTTCCGACGTCTGCACCTAACACCCTAACATGTACCCCGAGTCTAAACACCCCTAACCTTACACTTATTAACCCCTAATCTGCCGCCCCCGCTATCGCTGACCCCTGCATATTATTATTAACCCCTAATCTGCCGCTCCGTAAACCGCCGCTACTTACATTATCCCTATGTACCCCTAATCTGCTGCCCTAACATCGCCGACCCCTATATTATATTTATTAACCCCTAATCTGCCCCCCACAACGTCGCCACCACCTGCCTACACTTATTAACCCTTAATCTGCCGAGCGGACCTGAGCGCTACTATAATAAAGTTATTAACCCCTAATCCGCCTCACTAACCCTATCATAAATAGTATTAACCCCTAATCTGCCCTCCCTAACATCGCCGACACCTAACTTCAATTATTAACCCCTAATCTGCCGACCGAATCTCGCTGCTATTCTAATAAATGTATTAACCCCTAAAGCTAAGTCTAACCCTAATACTAACACCCCCCTAAGTTAAATATAATTTAAATCTAACGAAATTAATTAACTCTTATTAAATAAATTATTCCTATTTAAAGATAAATACTTACCTGTAAAATAAATCCTAATATAGCTACAATATAAATTATAATTATATTATAGCTATTTTAGGATTTATATTTATTTTACAGGTAACTTTGTATTTATTTTAACCAGGTACAATAGCTATTAAATAGTTAAGAACTATTTAATAGCTAAAATAGTTAAAATAATTACAAATTTACCTGTAAAAGAAATCCTAACCTAAGTTACAAATAAACCTAACACTAGACTATCAATAAATTAATTAAATAAACTACCTACAATTAACCTAACACTACACTATCAATAAATTAATTAAATACAATTGCTACAAATAAATACAATTAAATAAACTAGCTAAAGTACAAAAAATAAAAAATAACTAAGTTACAAAAAATAAAAAAATATTTACAAACATAAGAAAAATATTACAACAATTTTAAACTAATTACACCTACTCTAAGCCCCCTAATAAAATAACAAAGACCCCCCAAAATAAAAAAATGCCCTACCCTATTCTAAATTACTACAGTTCAAAGCTCTTTTACCTTACCAGCCCTGAACAGGGCCCTTTGTGGGGCATGCCCAAAAGAATTCAGCTCTTTTGCCTGTAAAAAAAAACATACCATACCCCCCCCCAACATTACAACCCACCACCCACATACCCCTAATCTAACCCAAACCCCCCTTAAATAAACCTAACACTAAGCCCCTGAAGATCTTCCTACCTTATCTTCACCCTGCCAGGTTCACCGATCCGTCCTGAAGAGCTCCTCCGATGTCCTGATCCAAGCCCAAGCGGGGGGCTGAAGAGGTCCATGATCCGGCTGAAGTCTTCATCCAAGCGGGAGCTGAAGAGGTCCATGATCCGGATGAAGTCTTCCTCCAAGCGGGAGCTGAAGAGGTCCATGATCCGGATGAAGTCTTCTATCAACGGCATCTTCAATCTTCTTTCTTCCGGATCCATCTTGCAGACCTCTGACGCGGAACATCCTCTTCTCCCGACGCTTACTAGCCAAATGACGGTTCCTTTAAGGGACGTCATCCAAGATGGCGTCCCTCGAATTCCGATTGGCTGATAGGATTCTATCAGCCAATCGGAATTAAGGTAGGAATATTCTGATTGGCTGATGGAATCAGCCAATCAGAATCAAGTTCAATCCGATTGGCTGATCCAATCAGCCAATCAGATTGAGCTTGCATTCTATTGGCTGTTCCGATCAGCCAATAGAATGCAAGCTCAATCTGATTGGCTGATTGGATCAGCCAATCGGATTGAACTTGATTCTGATTGGCTGATTCCATCAGCCAATCAGAATATTCCTACCTTAATTCCGATTGGCTGATAGAATCCTATCAGCCAATCGGAATTCGAGGGACGCCATCTTGGATGACGTCCCTTAAAGGAACCGTCATTCTGCAGTTGGACGTCGCCGGAAGAAGATGGGTCCGCGGTGGAGGTCTTCAGGATGGAGCCGGTCGTCATCGGATGAAGATAGAAGATGCCGCTTGGATCAAGATGGTTGCCGGTCCGGATCGCCTCTTCTTCCCGGATAGGATGAAGACTTTGGAGCCTCTTCTGGACCTCTTCAGGCACCGGATGATGGATCGCCAACCCCCGCTTGGGTTGGATGAAGATTTTGGAGCCAGGACGGATCGGTGATACCTGGTGAGGTGAAGACAAGGTAGGATGATCTTCAGGGGCTTAGTGTTAGGTTTATTTAAGGGGGTTTTGGGTTAGATTAGGGGTATGTGGGTTGTGGGTTGTAATGTTGGGGGGGGGTATTGTATGTTTTTTTTTTACAGGCAAAAGAGCTGAACTTCTTGGGGCATGCCCCGCAAAGGGCCCTGTTCAGGGCTGGTAAGGTAAAAGAGCTTTTAACTTTAGTAATTTAGAATAGGGTAGGGCATTTTTTATTTTGGGGGGCTTTGTTGTTTTATTAGGGGGCTTAGAGTAGGTGTAATTAGTTTAAAATTGTTGTAATATTTTTCTTATGTTTGTAGATATTTTTTTTATTTTTTGTAACTTAGTTCTTTTTTATTTTTTGTACTTTAGCAAGTTTATTTAATTGTATTTATTTGTAGGAATTGTATTTAATTAATTTATTGATAGTGTAGTGTTAGGTTAATTGTAGGTAATTGTAGGTAGTTTATTTAAATAATTTATTGATAGTGTAGTGTTAGTTTTAATTGTAACTTAGGTTAGGATTTCTTTTACAGGTAAATTTGTAATTATTTTAACTATTTTAGCTATTAAATAGTTCTTAACTATTTAATAGCTATTGTACCTGGTTAAAATAAATACAAAGTTATCTGTAAAATAAATATAAATCCTAAAATAGCTATAATATAAATATAATTTATATTGTAGCTATATTAGGATTTATTTTACAGGTAAGTATTTATCTTTAAATAGGAATAATTTATTTAATAAGAGTTAATTAATTTCGTTAGATTTAAATTATATTTAACTTAGGGGGGTGTTAGTATTAGGGTTAGACTTAGCTTTAGGGGTTAATCCATTTATTAGAATAGCGGTGAGGTCCGGTCGGCAGATTAGGGGTTAATAATTGAAGTTAGGTGTCGGCGATGTTAGGGAGGGCAGATTAGGGGTTAATACTATTTATTATAGGGTTAGTGAGGCGGATTAGGGGTTAATAACTTTATTATAGTAGCGCTCAGGTCCGCTCGGCAGATTAGGGGTTAATAAGTGTAGGCAGGTGGAGGTGACGTTGTGGGGGTCAGATTAGGGGTTAATAAATATAATATAGGGGTCGGCGGTGTTAGGGGCAGCAGATTAGGGGTACATAGGGATAATGTAGCTGGTGGCGGCGTGCGGACGGCAGATTAGGGGTTAATAAGTGTAGGTAGCTGGCGGCAACTTTGTGGGGGGCAGATTAGGGGTTAATAAATATAATACAGGGGTCGGTGGTGTTAGGGGCAGCAGATTAGGGGTACATAAGGATAACGTAGGTGGCGGTCGGCAGATTAGGGGTTAAAAAAATGTAATCGAGTGGCGGCGATGTGGGGGGACCTCGGTTTAGGGGTACATAGGTAGTTTATGGGTGTTAGTGTACTTTAGAGTACAGTAGTTTAGAGCTTTAGAAACCAGCGTTAGCCCAGAAAGCTCTTAACTACTGACTTTTTTCCTGCGGCTGGAGTTTTGTCGTTAGATGTCTAACGCTCACTTCAGAAACGACTCTAAATACCGGAGTTAGGAAGATCCCATTGAAAAGATAGGATACGCAATTGACGTAAGGGGATCTGCGGTATGGAAAAGTCGCGGCTGAAAAGTGAGCGTTAGACCCTATTTTGAGTGACTCTAAATACCGGCGGTAGCCTAAAACCAGCGTTAGGAGCCTCTAACGCTGGTTTTCACGGCTACCGCCAAACTCTAAATCTAGCCGATAGTATGTCTTGATTGGTCCCAATATTCAAACTCTGTGGGCCACTCTTAGGTCCATAACAAATGCACATAAACATTATTGGGCATATATTGGGCATATATAGGGGGGTAGGGGAGAACTGGGGGTAAGGGAAGCAGGCGGTCTAATACAACATTTACAGTGTAGTTTAGTATATAAAGCAACTATGTTTTTATTCCAAAAGCTAAATCATGTGTTGGCGGGGTATGAATCTTATTATAGAGAGAGTGTTTTTTATAGGAAATAAAGGTTAATAACAAATAAACATGAGGATGCTATGTGGAATCTGCGATCTGTGGGCTATGGTAATAATGTATATTTATAAGATAGTTCCTATTAGATAGTGTTCTATAATTTAATGATGTGTCTGTCCTGCTGACATAAATGAGCTTATATGATGGTGTGTGTATGCTATTTTATCCTTCGCTGGTCCCGGCCGCTGACCTTAACAAAGGGTTTTTATTTTATTTCCTGTGCTTCAGCACACCTAAGTGGTCTATTAATATGCAGTCTATCTAATGCCAGTCATATGGGCAGGTAATACTGCCCCCTATATCCCCACATATCATCTGAGTCTAGTTAGAATGCTATATCTGTGTATGTAAAAGATGGTAATAGCTAAGGTTTTATTTATTCTGTCCACAGTGCTGCTTATGTTATGAAGCCTGTACATCTATTCATGAGTGCCTTGTTAGATGTTTGTACCAGGTCTTTACCTGAAATTTTCAGCTTAATTCCTCACGTTTGCAAAAGAGAACATAATTAGTCTGCTTTAAAACATTCATGTAGGTAACGTCCCATATTGAACTTATTTGCCTGCTACAGTTCCTTAGGGAAAAAGATAAACTTATAAACATAATCGAACATTTTCAACCATGAGTTCAGACCTGAACTGCTATATTCTGTCCATTTATGCCACATATCAACCAACACATGTCCTCAAATAGCAAGTCCAGGAGTATATACTGTTAAAGTCTTGTTATCAGTGCTGTGGTCTCCTGAACTTAGAGATGGGGTATATAAAACTAATCAGAGGCAACTCGTCCAGAACCCCAATGAGAACCACAGGTGTACATTAATGTGCATGTTTCACCGGTGTAAACCAGTTACTGCACACTGTCTGAAAAGGGGCATCCGCAGGCTACCCCTCTCCAGATCTCGGCAGATGTCCAGCACCATGCAGGCAATACGCACCCCCTACCGATGCGAATGTCTGTCTCCACTGTCTGCGCTTACCCGTCGGGGCCAGTGTGTGACAAGCAGGCCAGCCGGCCGGACTCTTTGGCTTCTGTGAGGGTGATTTTATAGGTGCTTTCCGTGGGGGTATTTCTTCTGGGCTACCCAAGGACAAGGTCACACTGTTTTGCCTAATTGTATCCTCTCCCTTATGGGTTGCTACGCTCTTCTCCTCCGACCGGTATCCTGCTGCATCTGGGAGCAGTGACTTCTCGGGTTGTTCATCGTACCCGCCATAGATTGCTGTGCCAACAGCGGATTGAAGCATTGGTATTACAAGGAGGTAGGGCTGCAGGTGATCGCCTTTTACTCCGTTACTGGCCATGAGGGTACTTTTCTCTAGCGGCGGGTCATCCTGTGGCTGTTTGGTAAGTTGCGGGTTTTTAAGCACCATTCTGATGTGGTTCTGTGTGTCAGGTATCTCGGCTGTGCCCGTCGATATGTGTTGAATCAGGTAATCATAAGGAGCTGTGTCAATTAATCGTTGCAGGAGGAGTTCCAGCTTTGTGAAGTGTACTTTGAATTGCAGTATGCAGTCTACTCCCGCCATGTTCAATAAGCCAGGTATCCCCTGGATATAGCTGTACCGGGTAGATTTTTATAGTTTTACAGCCTGCTTTCCGCTTACAGGAGGGAGTGAAGAAATTGCAGTAAGCCAGGGTAAGCCAGCAGCACTGCAGCCCCGTTTCTTCTCGGGGGGGGAGGTGTATGCCTAAAAGTGGGCCGCCGCCCTAGGCCTCAAGTTTCCGATCTGAGTCCCCAGATTCATGTAAACAGACAAGAATAAAAATATAGGTCCACGACTTGTCTGATCGTATTGTCCTTATATAATATGTGTGTAATCTTGCAGTGCAGTAATCAGCGGATTACCATAGAATCAGCTAGAGCCTACAGAAAATGCGTCCTGTTCTGAACGCAGCACGGACACGCCCCCCTAAAGTGCCCCTGTTTTTAATCGAATTTTTTAAAACCGGGCACTTTAGCATCAAAATTTACATTCACTTTAATATTTCCGTTCTTTATTTTAACCCAAGTGGCTTCAATTGGACACAAGTAATCTCAGTCCCTCTTTAATGATAGCCTCTTGTTGAATGAATTTAATCAATTTGCATTTATTTTAAAAATCAGTATGAATGTTTCTTTCTGACAGTAGCATATTTTGTCCTTGAGCACCATGGTGAACCATTAATTGATTTATTGATAAAACTTGTGAAAGAAAATACTTTTTTAAGTTACTTAAGGAGAAATAATGAATATTACTCGCTAAGGCACTGAAGGCAGAAATTGAAACATCAGTAGACATGCTTTACTCCATGTTTGGAAATATCTGGGAAAAGGAAACTGTGCCATCAGACTGGAAAAAGGGGTATATCATTAAGATCCCCAAGAAAGGCGATCTGAGTATCTGTGCATACTACAGAGGAATAACTCTTCTTTCAACCCAAGGCAAAGTGTTCAACAGAGTCCTATTGAACAGAATGAAGGGACAAGTAGATGCTCAGTTGCGAGATCTGCAAGCTGGCTTCTGCAAAGTTAGAACCTGCATAGACCACCACCACTATTGTGTGCCTCATCAGTGGTGTCACTAGGGTTGTGTCACCCGGTACAGTAACTCATGGTGTCACCCCCCATAATGTTTTTTTTAATACAAGAAGAGGATTTCATAAAAAAGCAGACTTCTCAAAGGGACAGAAAGAAGAGGAGCCAAAGGAAGAGTATCTTCCTTATAGTGGACTACCTCTAAACACGTTGCGGGACTTCGAACTGAAGATGGTAAAGATGGTAAGTAGAATGGAGTTTGTTGCTTTTTGATTTATTTTTTCCACAAGATTTTTTAAGAAAGTTTTTTTTATGTGTAGATTTTGTGAAGGTGTTTTCTTCTTTGTTTTTTTTTTGTTGTTTATTTTTTCAGGGGGACTTTTTTAATTATAGTTATAGTAGAGGAGCTTTTTTAATTATAGTTTATTTGGCTTCATTTAGGGTGGGATTTTTTTAAGTGTAGATTTTTTGGAGGCTTTTTAGGTTTGCTTTATGGGGTTTGTTTTTTTGGTGGAGTTGTATATTTTTTAAGGGACTTATTTTAGGTGTATATTTTGCTTTACTGAGATTTTTTGTGTGGAGTTTAAAAAAAGAATTGGTGGCATTTTTTTTGTGGCTCGCATAGTACACACAGGACACATGCACATACATAGAATCACACACAGAAACACTCAGAAACGCACACAAACACTCAGACACACACACACACAAAAACTCAGACACACAAAAACAGACACACACAAAAACAATCAGGCACACACACACATACAAAAACACTAACACACACACACTTTTAGACACACACACAAACCCTCAGACACTAACACACACAAATGCTCAGACACACACACGCATAAACACTCAGGCACAAACACACACATAAGCACTCAGGCACACATACACAACACACAAACACTCAGGGACACATACACATAAACAAAAACACTCAGACACACACAAACAGTCAGACACAAACACTCAGACACACACAAAAACACACTGACACACAAACACACTCAGACACAAGCACACACACACACAAATACTCAGACACACACACACACAAAACTCAGATATACATATACAAAATGTAAACTGCATTATGTATAATGCTTATGCCTAGAGCTACTCTGCACAGCCGGCTTCTGGACCCTTACCTTGTCTTCCAGGCTCTCCAAGAGCTGCATCTTCCTAGTCTCCTCCAAGCTCCCCAGCAGCTACAACTGTCTGGTCTCCTCCAGGCTCTCCAGGAGCTGTATCTGCCTGGTCTCCTCCAGGCTGGCCATGCTGGATGTAGGGTACCGGTGATCGGCTCCAGTGATACACACAAGATAAAAGATGCCGACTCTGACTAACAGGAAGTGTGAGCTGGGGGGACGACTGGGTAGAGCAGTGATGGGATTGGACTTGAAACCACCTACATGCAGCATGAATGTTTCTGATGCTGCACCTGCATAGACTCTTGCTGTATTTTACGACTAAAAGGAAATTATATTTTTCTATAGCCTGTAAGCTCTTGCCTGGTGGTGTCACCGTCCTGTAGTATGTCACCCTGGTGCAGTCCGCACCCCCCCAGTGATGCCACTGTGCCTGATAAACGTGTAAGAATCATTAGAAACTCTTATTTGGAAATGACCTGAAAGGTAGTCCATGGAGGAAAACTCACAGAAGCTTTTGAAGTGAGGGCTGGAGTCCAACAGTGTAGCTTGCTCTTGCCTTTACTCTTCCTGCTGGCCATAGACTTGATTATGAAAGTATCCATAGCAGGGAGAAGGGGTGGGATCCAGTGGTCACCTTGGACACAGCTCAATGAAATGGAGTTTGCAGATGCAAGAGAAGACCAATAATGTGGAAGCCACATCATCACAACTTGGCCTCAACATCCATAGGGAAAAACTAAGATCTTGAAAACTCTTGCAGGAGATGCACTGGAAGAAGTTGAGGCTTTCACCTATTTGGGCAGCATCATAGACAAGTAGGGTGGCACAGCTGCTGACATCAAGGCAAGAATCAGCTAAAAAGGACTGCCTTCATCCAGCTGAAGGGCAAATGGAGCTCCAAAGACCTATCGTGCAAACTAAGATCAGGCTTTTTAACACCAATATAAAATTGTTACTTCTGTATAAAGCAGAAACTTGGAGGACAAAAGTGACCACCACCAAAAAAGTACAAACATTTATTAACACCTGTCTGAGAAAAATCCTCCAAATTCAATGGCCAAACAACAACAAAGACCTATGGCAGCAGACTTCCCAACTCTCTGCCAATGAAGAAATTGGTCACACCCTCTGCAAGCCCACATCAAACATCACCAGGCAAGCCCTGACCTGGAAACCTCAAGAAAAGAAAAAAAGAAAGGCCAAGAAACAACTGGCATTGAGATCAAGGTTTAGTACAAAGAGTTGGGCTACACCTGGAGTGAGATATAAAGTAAAGCCCAAGACAGAGATGGCTGGAGAGTCCTGGTTGATGGCCTAAACCCCAGGAGAGGTAGCAGGCATAAGTAAAGTAAGTTACTTAAGCAGGGCCGGCTCAACCATGGGACCAAGTGGGTCCAAGGGACCCAGGCAGCATTTGACAAGGGGCAGCACTTTATTGACTGAGTCAGTCACTGTCAGATCCCTGTCTTCTGTCTCTATGCGGGAATTCACAAAGACACAGAATCAACCCCCTAAATTTTTTCCCACTTATGCTGAATAAGCATTGGTTGCATGCAGGTAGGCAAGCTTAGTAATGTCAGTGGCCAGGCTAATAGGTAGATATGTTAATCAATAATGTTATTATTGGGGAGCGTCATTGTAATCTCAGACCCAGGCAGCACAATGTCTTGAGCCGGCCCTATACTTAAGGAGAAATGATGAACATTACAAATGTCTAAGTAGAATCTAAGGAAAGATTTAACCTATTAGTGCATGTTCCAAGGGTCCATTTATCACACCTACCCCATGCTAATATTACAAGTCCATGGTAAAGTTTACCAGAGAAGGGTTTGCGCAGCTGACATTGCTCTAGTGCAACCTATGCGTTCAATAGAGATCATGAATGTGGTAACTTGCACTCACATTACAAGGGAAAAGTTATAGTTTGCACTTGAGTGAAACCCGAAACTGTGCTACAATATTTAGCATGACTTAAGACCTGAAGTAAAGGGTAAGGGTTAAATATAAGTTTCACAAAACACAGCTAATGCATATTAAAATATTCTATTATACTCAAAAATACACTTTTTAATACATTTTTTTAATTTAATATTAATAAAAATGTTTTAATAGGTATATGGTATATAGCAAGGTGTGTGTATGTATATGTATATGTATATATATATATATATTTATAAACAGATGTATACATACATGTATACATATCTATACACTTTTGAGTACTTCTTAAACAAATACCTTGAAACATGCTTTATAATTTTGTATTTATTTTTAACACATTTTAATGTGTTTTGAATAGAAATACTTTAAATTCCTATATTTTTCATTTAGAATTTTTTATTTATTTTTTAATAAATATTTCTTTAAATATATCTGTATATACAATATATATCAATAAATATCTATATCTGTATATACAGTATTAATATATATATATATATATATACAGTATATATAAATATAGATATATGTTGTACAAACAAAAAATAGATATAGAAATATATATTTAAAAATAAAAAGAACACTTTCTTCTATTTGCAGAACATAATAATATAAAGTATTGCTAACACCTTTGGGTTAAGAGCAGTTGGTCTAGCTCAGTGTTGGGTTAGCACGCAACAAAAACTGATAGTTATTTTGTAGCGTTCTGCATAGAAGTCCTGAAGTTAGCGCTCCTTCATCTTTCGCTCACACTAACTTTGTACTGTCAACTTGTAAAATGTGTGCTAATGTGGCTGCACAAATATTTTACTTTGAGGGCAGTTAGCTCACAAGCAGAAAAAAAAATAACACTCCTCTTGCAATCTGGCCCTTTGTGTATAGAAAGAAACTGATTGCTTAAGGAGTAACAGTACTGACTCCTGACATTAAAGGGATATGAAACACATTTTTCTTCTTTTATGATCCAGATAGAGCATGTAATTTTAAGCAATTTTCTACATTTAGCCACCAATCAGCAAGCGCTCCTAAGTTTACATTCCTGATTTTCAAATAAAGATACCAAGAGAAGAGAGAAAAATTGATAGTAGGAATAAAATAGAAAGTTGACTAAAATTGCATGCTCTATCTGAATCATGAAAGAAACAATTTGGGTTTCATATCCAATCCCTTTAATATGTGCACTGTGTAAACAGTGTCGGATAAAGATGAAAATACCATGAAACATAACCAATATGTGAATTTCAAGGTTTAAAGACAGCTAGGAAAACACTAAAGGGTGGATTTATGAAATGACAGGTGGCATTTAACATTGTACAAGCATTTCTTGTGAAATGCTTGTGCAATGCTGCCCCCTTCACATTTGCGGCCAACCAGCCGCTAGCAGCGTGTGTCAATCATCCCGATCGTATTAGGGTGGCATAAAAGGTGGTGGACAAGATAGGGAGCAGCGGTCTTGCGATCGCTGCTTCTAACTTCAGTTTGTGGCTCGCCACAAACTTCAGGGGTAGATTGCAGCATCCGCTTCTTGTTAAATCTACCCCATATTGTTTAAGTGTTTGATCTCATTTTGAGCATAAAATAGAGTTCACTGTTAATAAAAGTTTTAGGGCTTAAAAAATATGAATATCATTATTCTCTTGGGACTTTCGCGGTGCAAAAGGAAACTTCCAGATCTTGAGGTCCTAGTAGTACTTGAAACCATAGCATTTTCATCTTTATCTTTATTGGTAGGTAGTTATGTGCAGTTGTATTTATTTTTACATTTTGTGAATTGTACATAAGATTTACATTTTATCTGTAGAACAAATGGAATACTAAAATGGACGTCAGTATTTTAACAGTAGAATAGAGTCTGTGGAAGAGAAGAAATGAAGCGGAGAGAAAAAGGAAGAAAATTAGACAATAAAACATTCCCAGGGGAGGCAGAGCTCCAGAATATTTATTTGCGTGTCATTATTACAATAGTTTAACATGTTACATTAATTATAAAACTGAGCAAATTAACACTGCTCTTATTGTAATAGTAAATTTCTTAGCTCATGCATGAGTCCAATTACTGCTGAAAAACACATTTGTTTATTTTTGCTATTATATTGACAATTTTAAATGTCAGACACTTTTGAGTTCTGTAAGAATAAAAATATACCATTATTCAAAAGTTACATAAGTGGAAACTAGAATGCTTAGTTCGTTTCCATAACTCTGCTACTCATTCTGTCTTTCAAACAAAGTGCCACAAATTAAAATAAATATTTGTGAAACATAATTTGCGGAGACATTTTTATTTAAGTGGTGCAATATGTGCCAGCTAGGAATCCCATAAGGGCAAAAGTATTTACACTTGCTTGGCATAAAGGTGGAATTCAACTTCAAGAAGTCAATATTAGGAGAGAAAGGTGAGTCTGTGTCACAGTAAAAAGAAAAAAAAAATGAGGTAAGTTATTGGCTGAAAGAGTGCATAAAACAAGTCTTAATGAGGCTTTTCAGCAAGCTTAATAGAAGTGTTAGGCTAAAGACATGTGACAGTGTGTTTTATGTATGAGTCAATCCAGAGACACCGTCACGTACTAAGCCGAACATATTTACTTTCCATTTTACATCAAGTGTGGTCTGAGAAAGATTCTCCCATGGACGTTTTCCAACCAAAAAACACTTTACAGTTGTCCAGGTTTACATTTCTCAGCATCATTTTAAGTGTATCCTACCTTTTTTTAAATGGTTGCAATTCATTCTTTAATTTTCAAATTGTTTTAATTACTTCCAAATGATTAAAATTTATATCATGTTTTTTGTTTATAGTTTGCTTATTTATTTTTAGTTTTGCTTCATTTCTTACAAAACTATTTTAACAATAAATAATAATAAATTAAGAAATTAAACATTAATAATAGAATACACATTGTAACACTTCCAATAATCCCTTTTTTAACATTTATTAAAAGGACAGTTAAGTCAAAATTAAACTTTTATGATTCAGATAGCGCACACAAGTTTAAACAACTTTCCAAATCACTTCCATTATCTAAATGTGTACAAACAATTTACATGGGCATTTTCTGAGGCACCAGGTCCTACTGAGCAATGCATGTGCATGAATTCACAGAATATACGTGACTGCATTCTGTGAATGACTGATGGCTGTCACATGATGCAGTGGGGGGGATAGAACTAACTAAAATATGTCAGAAAGAAAATCTACTACTCATTTGAAATTCAAACTAAGGGCATTTACATTATATTTTTATTATGAATTTACTGATTATACTATTCTACAGTGTTTAGTGGTGATTTAAGGGCTATGAGAGGCGCGCTAACTTTTAAGAGATATAGTTTTATTGGCTTTTTTGCGCACAATGGAAAAAGCGCATGTATTACAAGTTGAAAGTAAACACGTTTGCTCTAGCACAGTTAAGATTTGCGCTCGTCGGGTTAGCATCACTTCAAAGCTTGCGTAAAGGGTAAGGGCTAAACAAAAAGGTTGCATAAAACACAACATAAATACATTTAAAAGTGCAGTTACACTCATATAAACACTATATGATAAAGAAATATTTGAAAAAAATTATTTAAAAGTCATAAGGGCTCAAAGATATATGTTATAAGGTGTTTGACAAAAAAAAAGGGCTGCAAAGGGCTTTAACATATATATACATACATAGACATGTCTAAATATGTGTATGTATGTATATATATAATATATATATATATATATATATATATGCATAGATGTGTGTACATATGTATTTACTGTACATATTTAACATTCCAATGTTCTTCACTTACAGGATAATGTAATTTTTATTGTAAATACATATTTCTATATACAGTATATCTGTAAGTACCTATACCTGTATATCTATTCTTATAGATAAGTTCCTTAGAGAAGAAGATACACTCACAGGACTTAAATATTCAACAAATCTTCTGTTTATTATTCATAAGTGCCATTAAGTTTGGTCAACCTTTCAGTCTCACACAAAGACCTTTTTCAAGACAATTATTTCATTATCTATATACAAAATAGACATTTCAATCCATTAGTCTACTTATCACATACCACTCTCTACACAATATATATACAAACCTTAAAGCAAATCACCAAAGTAAAAAATCAAATGCCAAATCATATATTATATACAGTGCTCACTTATACATTGCAAAACAAGGTGAAATCACTTAAATCCTAACCTTATTGTATTTAACCCCTTAACGACTGAGGACGTGCAGGGTACGTCCTCAGAAAAAAGTCAGTTAATGCCTGAGAACGTACCCTGCACGTCCTCAGTGTGGAAAGCAGCTGGAAGCGATCCTGCTCGCTTCCAGCTGCTTTCCGGTTATTGCAGTGATGCCTCGATATGGAGGCATCCTGCAATAACCTTTTTAAGTAATCCGGTGCAGAGAGAGCCACTCTGTGGCCCTCTCTGCACCGGAGATCGGTTGCTCCCTTTGTTGGTGGGTGGGAGCCGGACCGGGAGGCGGGTGGCGGCCATCGATGGCCCTGTGGAAGTGAAGGGGGGCGGGATCGTGGGCGGGGGTGGCTGGGGGCGCGCACGGGCGCGCGCGCGTGCACGGGAGGGTGGGGGCGGGCGCGTGCACGGGGAGGGAGCGGGTGGGAACCGCTACACTGCAGAAAATGTGAAAATAAAAAGATAAAAAATATTGAAAATTAAAATAATCAGCAAGGTGGTGGGGGTTTGTCTGTGGGGGGTGGGGGGGGGGGGAAGCTACACTACAGAAAAAAAAAACCAAAGAAAAAAAAAGCACTTTTTATTGTAAACTGGGTACTGGCAGACAGCTGCCAGTACCCAAGATGGCCCCCAATAAGGCAGAGGGGAGGGTTAGAGAGCGGTTTTGGGGGGGATCAGGGAGGTTGGGGGCTAAGGGGGGGATCCTACACAGTAGCATATGTAAATATGCTAAAAAAAAATTCATTTTTTTTTTTAAACCCTTTTATTTTAGTACTGGCAGACTTTCTGCCAGTACTTAAGATGGCGGGGACAATTGTGGGGTGGGGGAGGGAAGGGAACTGTTTGGGAGGGATCAGGGGGTGGGATGTGTCAGATGGGAGGCTGATCTCTACACTAAAGCTAAAATTAACCCTGCAAGCTCACTACAAACTCCCTAATTAACCCTTTCACTGCTAGCCATAATACACGTGTGAGGCGCAACAGGATTTAGTGGCCTTCTAATTACCAGAAAGCAACGCCAAAGTCATATATGTCTGCTATTTCTGAACAAAGGGGATCCCAGACAAGCATTTACAACCATTTGTGCCATAATTGCACAAGCTGTTTGTAAATGATTTCAGTGAGAAACCTAAAATTGTGAAAAATTTTACGTTTTTTTTAATTTGATCGCATTTGGCGGTGAAATGGTGGCATGAAATATACCAAAATGTGCCTAGATCAATACTTGGGGTTGTCTACTACACTACACTAAAGCTAAAATTAACCCTACAAGCTCCCTAAAAGCTCCCTAATTAACCCCTTAACTGCTGGGCATGATACACTTGTGGTGCGCAGTGGCATTTAGCGGCCTTCTAATTACCAAAAAGCAACGCCAAAGCCATATATGTGTGCTATTTCTGAACAAAGGGGATCCCAGAGAAGAATTTACAACCATTTATGCCATAATTGCACAAGTTGTTTGTAAATAATTTCAGTGAGAAACCTAAAGTTTGTGAAAAAATTTGTGAAAAAGTGAACAATTTTTTGTATTTGATCGCATTTGGCGGTGAAATGGTGGTATGAAATATACCAAAATTGGCCTAGATCAATACTTTGGGATGTCTACTAAAAAAAAATATATAAATGTCAAGGGATATTCAGGTATTCCTGAAAGATATCAGTGTTCTAATGTAACTAGCGCTAATTTTGGAAAAAAATGGTTTGGAAATAGCAAAGTGCTACTTGTATTTATGGCCCTATAACTTGCAAAAAAAGCAAAGAACATGTAAACATTGGGTATTTCTAAACTCAGGACAAAATTTAGAAACTATTTAGCATGGGTGTTTTTTGGTGGTTTTAGATATGTAACAGATTTTGGGGGTCAAAGTTAGAAAAAGTGTGTTTTTTCCATTTTTCCTCATATTTTATCATTTTTTTTATAGTAAATTATAAGATATGATGAAAATAATGGTATCTTTAGAAAGTCCATTTAATGGCAAGAAAAACGGTATATAATATGTGTGGGTACAGTAAATGAGTAAGAAGAAAATTACAGCTAAACACAAACACCGCAAAAATGTAAAAATAGCCTTGGTCCCAAACGGACAGAAAATGGAAAAGTGCTCTGGTCACTAAGGGGTTAATATACAGTATAGTGCTCATTATGTATTGTATTAATACTCCTTACAGAATGCCCATAGTCAATTCCTAGTCCTAACTACAATACCTTATAAATGTTCTCTGCTGGTCCAGAATCGCTTAATTCTACTTCGTTTACAGGACTTATATATGCTGGTAATCTAATATCCATTGCATCACAGCCTAAACGCTGTACTATCCTGCGTCATCCATACCCATGATCTTACCCAGCGTGTCTATATCACTAAAATATCATTTTGCAATCTGTATCTCTTTAAAAACTTCTGTGTGATAACGTAACATTACTAATATCAAAAGAGAAGGACGCCATAAGTTACCAGAGTTGCTAAAGATCCTTATGGCTATATAGTCATCTGAGGGAGATTACTGAAGAGTTCTTACTAACCATCACACCACATAGGGCATTGCTTATGTTTGATTGCCTTAAACTCAGTTTGATGCCGCCATTTGTTCACTATACAAAAGTCTAAATGAGTGCTCATTGTGCTCTTAATGCCCAAGATTACAAGTTGTGCGCTAAACTCAGTGTGTAAATAACGCTAAAAATGTAGCAGTAACGCACTTTCCATAGCGCTGCTATTACATGTTACACAAAACCCTTCTTTTCTTGTACGGTATGGTGCATTACTTGACATGCTCGTGCATGTTTTCCCCCAGACACATCAATGGAGAGAAAGTGTTAGAAAATACTAACACCTGCAATCGCGGATGGCGATTGCTATAACGCAATCCCCGTTGATGTCTAGGGAGGAACATAAACCCCCATTTAAAATACCCCTAATCCGCCGCCCCCCAACATTGCCGACACTAAATAATGTTATTAACCTCTAAACTGCCACCCCCGCATTGCTAACACCTAAATAAACCTAGTAACCCTAAACCACCGGCCCCCCAAATCGCAACTACTATAATAAAGCTATTAACCCCTAAACTGCCAGCTCTCCATATTGCAACTACAAAACTAAACCTATTAACCCCTAAACCACCGGCCCCTTACGTCGGGACACACTAAATTAAACTATTAACCCCAAAACCTAACACCCCCTAACTTTAAATTAAAGTTACAATATAACTATCTTAAAATAAATAAAAACTTACCTGTACAATTTTGTTTTTATAGGGGTATTAGATTAGGTTTAATTGTTATTATTTTGGATAATTTTGTTTATTATTTTTTGTAATCTTAGATTTGTTTTATTTTTCATAATTTTAGTGTTTGCTTTTTTTTGTAATTTTAATTTTTTTATTTTTTGGTGGTGTTAGGATTTTTTATTTTTGTAACTTAATTTTTTATTTTTCGTTTATTTTTATTTTTTTTAAAAGTTATGTTAGGTTTATTTATACATTTTTATTGTTCTATTGTAATGTTAATTTAAAGTTAGGGTGGTGTTAGGTTTAGGGGTTAATAGTTTATTTTAGTGTGTCCTGATGAGGGGGCCGGTGTTTTAGGGGTTAATAGGTTTAGTTTAGTAGTTGCGATGTGGGGGGACGGCGGTTTAGGTGTTAATAACTTTATTAGTAGTTATAATGTGGGGGGTAGGTGGTTTAGGGGTTAATAGGTTTATTATAGTAGTTGCAATGTGGGGGGCCAGCGGTTTAGGGTTAATAGGTTTATTATAGTAGTTGCGATGTGGGGGGGTCAGCGGTTTAGGGGTTAAAAGGTTTATTTAGTGTTGGCGATGTGGAGGTCGGCGGTTTCAGGTTTAATACATTATTTTTGTGTTGGCTATGTGGGTGGTCGGCGGATTAGCCAATAGAATGCCAATAGAATGCGAGCTCAATCTGATTGGCTGATTGGATCAGCCAATCGGATTGAACTTGATTCTGATTGGCTGATTCCATCAGCCAATCAGAATATTCCTACCTTAATTCCGATTGGCTGATAGAATCCTATCAGCCAATCGGAATTCGAGGGACGCCATCTTGGATGACGTCATTTAAAGGAACCGTCATTCGTCGTTCAGTCGTCGGCCAGGATGGATGTTCCGCGTCGGAGGTCTTCAGGATGCTGCAGCTCCGCTCCGGATGGATGACGATAGAAGATGCCTCTTGGATGAAGACTTCAATCGGATGGAAGACCTCTTCTGCCCCGCTTGGATGAAGACTTCTACCGGATGGAGGACCTCTTCTTGCTCCGCTTGGATGAAGAATTTGGCTCGGCTGGGTGAAGACGGCTCAAGGTAGGGAGATCTTCAGGGGCTTAGTGTTAGCTTTATTTAAGGGGGGTTTGGGTTAGATTAGGGGTATGTGGGTGGTGGGTTGTAATGTTGGGGGGGGTTATGTATGTTTTTTTTTACAGGCAAAAGAGCTGAACTTCTTGGGGCATGCCCCGCAAAGTGCCCTGTTCAGGGCTGGTAAGGTAAAAGAGCTTTGAACTTTAGTAATTTAGAATAGGGTAGGGCATTTTTTTATTTTGGGGGGCTTTGTTATTTTATTAGGGGGCTTAGAGTAGGTGTAATTAGTTTAAAATTGTTGTAATATATTTCTAATGTTTGTAAATCTTTTTTTATTTTTTGTAACTTAGTTCTTTTTTATTTTTTGTACTTTAGTTAGTTTATTTCATTGTATTTATTTGTAGGAATTGTATTTAATTTATTTATTGACAGTGTAGTGTTAGGTTTAATTGTAGATAATTATAGGTATTTTATTTAATTAATTTATTGATAGTGTAGTGTTAGGTTTAATTGTAACTTAGGTTAGGATTTATTTTACAGGTAAATTTGTAATTATTTTAACTATTTTAGCTATTAAATAGTTCTTAACTATTTAATAGCTATTGTGCCTGGTTAAAATAAATACAAAGTTACCTGTAAAATAAATATAAATCCTAAAATAGCTATAATATAATTATTATTTATATTGTAGCTATATTAGGATTTATTTTACAATTAAGTATTTAGCTTTAAATAGGAATAATTTATTTAATAAGAGTTAATTAATTTCGTTAGATTAAAATTATATTTAATTTAGGGGGTTGTTAGTGTTAGGGTTAGACTTAGCTTTAGGGGTTAATACATTTATTAGAATAGCAGTGAGCTCCAGTCGGCAGATTAGGGGTTAATAATTGAAGTTAGGTGTCGGCGATGTTAGGGAGGGCAGATTAGGGGTTAATACTATTTATTATAGGGTTAGTGAGGCGGATTAGGGGTTAATAACTTTATTATAATAGCGGTGCGGTCCGGTCGGCAGATTAGGGGTTAATAAGTGTAGGCAGATTAGGGGTTAATAAATATAATATAGGGGTCGGCGGTGTTAGGGCAGCAGATTAGGGGTACATAGGGATAATGTAAGTAGCGGCGGTGTACGGAGCGGCAGATTAGGGGTTAATAATAAAATGCAGGGGTCAGCGATAGCGGGGGCGGCAGAATAGGGGTTAATAAGTATAAGGTTAGGGGTGTTTAGACTCGGGGTACATGTTAGAGTGTTAGGTGCAGACGTAGGAAATGTTTCCCCATAGGAAACAATGGGGCTGCGTTAGGAGCTGAACGCGGCTTTTTTGCAGGTGTTAGGTTTTTTTTCAGCTCAAACAGCCCCATTGTTTCCTATGGGGGAATCGTGCACGAGCACGTTTTTGAGGCTGGCCGCGTCCGTAAGCAACTCTGGTATCGAGAGTTGCAGTAGCGTTAAATATGCTGTACGCTCCTTTTTTGGAGCCTAACGCAGCCATTCTGTGGACTCTCAATACCAGAGTTATTTTAAAGGTGCGGCCAGAAAAAAGCCAGCGTTAGCTACGCGGGTCGTTACCGAGGATCGTTTATTTTTATTTTTTTAAATAGTTATGTTAGGTTTATTTATAAGTTTTTATTGTTCTATTGTAATGTTAATTTAAAGTTAGGGTGGTGTTAGGTTTAGGGGTTAATAGTTTATTTTAGTGTGTCCCGATGTGGGGGGGCCGGTGGTTTAGAGGTTAATAGGTTTAGATTAGTAGTTGCGATGTGGGGGCCGGTGGTTTAGGTGTTAATAGCTTTATTATAGTAGTTATAATGTGGGGGTTAGGTGGTTTAGGGGTTAATAGGTTTATTATAGTAGTTGCAATGTGGGGGGCCAGCAGTTTAGGGTTAATAGGTTTATTATAGTAGTTGTAATGTGGGGGGTCAGCGGTTTAGGGGTTAAAAGGTTTATTTAGTGTTGGAGATGTGGGGGTCGGCGGTTTCAGCTTTAATACTTTATTTTTGTGTTGGCTATGTGGGTGGTCGGCGGATTAGGGGTTAATATATTTATTTGTGATGCGGGGGATGGTGGTTTAGAGGTTAATAGGTTTATTATAGTATTTGCAATGTGGGGGGAGGGCGGTTTAGGGTTTAATAGGTTTATTATAGTAGTTGCGATTTGGGGGGGTCGGCGGTTTAGGTGTTAATAGGTTTATTTAGTGTTGGTAATGTAGGGGGGCGGCAGTTTAGGGGTTAATAGGTTTAGTTTAGTAGTTGCGTGGTGGGGGCGGGCGATTTAGGGGTTAATAGCTTTATTATAGTAGTTATGATGTGGGGGTAGGTGGTTTAGGGGTTAATAGGTTCATTATAGTTGTGATGTGGGGGGCCGTCGGTTTAGGGGTTAATAGCTTTATTATAGTAGTTATGATGTGGGGGGGGTAGGCGGTTTAGGGGTTAATAGCTTTATTATAGTAGTTATGATGTGGGGGCTAGGTGGTTTAGGGGTTAATAGGTTTATTTAGTGTTGGCGATGTGGGGGTCGGCAGTTTTCAGGGTTAATACTTTATTTTAGTGTTGGCTATATGGGTGGGTGGCGGATTAGGGGTTAATAGGTTTATTATAGTAGTTGTGATGTGGTGGGCCGGTGCTTTAGGGGTTAATAGGTTTAGTTTAGTAGTTGCAATGTGGGGGGCCGGCGGTTTAGGGGTTAATAGGTTTATTATAGTAGTTGCAATGTGGGGGGTTGGCGATTTAGGGGTTTAAAGGTTTATTTAGAGTTGGCGATGTAGGCAGTTGGGAGTTTAGGGGTTAATACTTTATTTTTGTGTTGGCTATGTGGGTGGTCAGCAGATTACGGGTTAATAGATTTATTTGCAATGCGGGGGATGGTGGTTTAGGGGTTAATAGGTTTATTATAGTATTTGCAATGTGGGGGGATGGCGGTTTAGGGCTTAATTGGTTTATTATAGTAGTTGCGATGTGGGGGGGTCAGTGGTTTAGCGGTTAATAGATTTATTAATGTTGGTAATGTAGGGGGTCGGCGGTTTAGGGGTTAATACTTTATTTTAGTGTTGACTATGTGGGTGGGTGGCAGATTAGGGGTTGATAGATTTATTATAGTAGTGTACTTTGTAACATTTTTGTTATGAGTTTTGTGAAACATTTTTGTTTTGCAAAATCCATAACTACTGGTCTCTGATCTCGGAATGGATCATAGATGTATAAGCTATAAC
This sequence comes from Bombina bombina, assembly GCF_027579735.1. Taxonomy (NCBI): domain Eukaryota; kingdom Metazoa; phylum Chordata; class Amphibia; order Anura; family Bombinatoridae; genus Bombina; species Bombina bombina. The sequence continues at coordinate 619,323,180 of NC_069502.1, read as the reverse complement.
GCTAGAGTAATAGCCTGACCAAAGAACTTGTAATACGGGATACCTGAAAATTCTTTTTTGTGTGGAATGGAGAGTTACAGTATAGGCTAAAACACTTGCGGTATAGCTGTACCGCCGTGACTTGTAATACAGTAGACCTGCCATTCCGTGCGCAAAGGCCAATTTTTCAGAGGTATAGCCGTACCGCACAACTTGTAATTTGTCCTAATGTACTTTATATTTGGTAAATGTTTAGCTAGAAATATTGAAATTAGTCTAGATATTTAAGTATACAGTAATGACAAAAACCCACTGATGTAGAAAATATTGTCAAGTAGATATTTTAACAAATTAAATCAGATCTGTCTGCTGCCTGGTATTTTTGCATTTTCTAAGGTATTGCACAATATGCAAATATGTAATTCCACTGATTAATCCACAAGCGTTATTGCACATTTCTTACCAGTGTTACTTGGAGATAATTATACAGTTATACATCAGTGCATCCAGAAAGTAATATTTGTCAGAAGATATGTAAAAACAGAGTAACAGGTGCAAAGCTCATATCTAAAATAACTTTGTATATTTGGTTCAAAATATAAAAATTAATGTATTGGTCATAAAATAAGCAAAACTATTTATATTTTCATCCAGAAAAAAGCAACAGTTGACTGCAGCATAATGGTTGTTGCTATTTGGCAAAGAATGCTATGGTGGCGTCCAGGGCCGCCATCAGGGGGTGACAGGGGTGACTCCTGTCAGGGGCCCAATGGGCCAGGGGGACCCCATGAGGCAAGAACTAAAAAAAGTATTATTTTTTTAATTTTGGCAGCCACCAGTGGGTACTACAGCAGAGTGCTAATTGAGCATGGGAAATGTTATTACAAGGAGTAAAGTATTAGCATTTGAGAGGATTTCTGAGTGTGCACCACTATGCACAGTGTGAGACAGACTTGGCACTTTGTTTGTACAATGTGTGCCTGAGTCAGACGGCAGATTACTTTCATTTGCAGAGGAGGTAGGACTTATTCAGCAAATGTTTTTTATTTCTTTGTGCAATTTCGGATTGTAACTTCAGTGTAGTAGTAGTTGTATGGTAGGGCCAGGGGTCTATAAAAACACATTTTTTTATCAGCAGTGTATTTATGATTATTTGACAATGCTGTAGAAATTCTATATTTAAAACCATGCAGAAATGTCTCCTTCTCAATACACAAATGATAGGTGCCCTTTTGGCAGATATGCATTTATATATATATATATATATATATATATATATATATATCATTCCAGTTTACTGCCCCTTTACGCAAGGACTTTCCAGATGCAAGGAGGCATTTTATCTAAGATTTTTACATCTGCATAAAATGTTATACTCTCAGACTAAGATTGCTCGGTGTTTGAAATGAGACAGGTTAACTTAAAACTGTTCAGTTTACACTACAGCTGACTTAATTTTGAAATACATACCAACAAGCCTAAATCCTGCATTTAACCAGATGTAATGGTATGAGTACCACAGCTTATGGTTCCACCAAGATCATATAGAGTACAGCATTTTCAAAATCCATAAGTACAGCTGACAGATGGGAACATTTGTACACTATATTTGAGGTGGTGCTCTTGGTTGGGGAAAAAACAAACAAACATATGTCAACCTTCTAAAAGTACTTTTCTTCATCTAGCCATCTACCCAGATCATTAAAGGGACAGTTTACTCTGTTAGAAATGGAAGTGCAGAACACAGTTATATTCCACACAGCCATTGGCTGCACACTCTAGTGACCTATTTATAGCTGTCTCTAATTGGCCACAGCAGAGAAGGTAACCTAAGTTTTAACATGGCAGCTCCCATTGTTTTGTAGAAACTAAGAGGGATATTTATCAAGCCGTCAACTATATTGCATTCAACGGCACCAATATACTCACCTAACATCGCCTAACATTGCGGCCCATGGACCTGAATACGCTCTCCATATTTATAAAAAAAGCTGTCAAAAAGCCACGCACCAAGTACGGGGCGATTAGCAGTGGACTGTTGTTAACTAACAGTCATCGATCTCGCTGCTATTCAGCATTTTTCCAACTTTATTTATACCCTGTCAATAAACACCGCCACTATACTAAAATGTTTAACCCGTATCTAGCCGCTCCCGGACCCCGCCACAACTTTAATTAATGTATTAACCCCTATCCCGCCACTCCCGGACCCCGCCGCAACTAAATAAAGTTATTACCCCCATCCCGCAGCTCCCAGGGCCCACCACAACTCTAAAAAAGTTATTAACCCCTATCCCGCCGCTCCCAGAGCCCACCGCAACTCTAATAAAGTTATTAACCCCTATCCCTCCGCTTCCGGAGCCCACCGCAACTAACTAACTAAATGTATTAACCCCTATCCCTCCACTCCCGAAGCCCACCGCAACTAAATAAATGTATTAACCCCTAAACCCCTGGCCTCCCACATCACTACCACTTACTAAACCTCGGCGCTCCACACCGGATGGATGAAGATAGAAGATGCCGTCTGGATGAAGACTTCTGCCTGGTTGGATGAAGACTTCGGCCTGCTTGGATGAAGACTTCTGCCGGCTTCGCTGAGGACTTCTACTGCTTGGATGAGGATGGATGTCGGGTCTTCGGAAGCTGTAAGTGGATCTTTGGGGGTTAGTGTTAGGTTTTTTAAGGGTTTATTGGGTGGGTTTTAATTTTAGCTTAGGGACTTTGGGTGGAAAAAGAGATAAATGATGTTTTAAGGGCAATGCCCTTTTCAGGGCAATGGGGAGCTTAGGTTTTTTAGATAGGTTTTTATTTGGGGGTTTGGTTGTGTGGGTGGTGGGTTTTACTGTTGGGGGGTGTTTGTATTTTATTTTACAGGTAAAAGAGCTGATTTCTTTGGAGCAATGCTCCGCAAAAGGTAGTTTATTGTAGGCTATGGTTTTTTTTATTTTCGGGGGGCTTTTTATTAGACATGTGCGGTTCGTTTCGGATTTATTTGGAAATTCGGAAAATTCTGTAAATTCGGAGATTCGGATCGATTCGAATTTCCGAATTAAAATACTTCCGAATCTACCAAATGAATCCGAAATAGCTCGGTAAAATTCGGCATTTCCCCATAGGAAACAATGGGGAGTTTCGGCTGAAAAAAAAAACCTAACACCGCAGCCCGATTGTTTCCTATGGGGAAACACTAAGTCTGCACCTAACACCCTAACATGTACCCCGAGTCTCTAAACACCCCTAATCTAACACTTATTAACCCCTAATCTGCTGCCCCCGCTATCGCTGACACCTGCATTATCTTATTAACCCCTAATCTGCCGATCGGATATCGCCGCCACTATAATAAATGTATTAACCCCTAAACCGCCGCACTCCCGCCTCGCAAACACTATAATAAATTTCATTAACCCCTAATCTGCCCCCCCCCAACGTCGCCGCAATCTAACTACAAGTATTAACCCCTAATCTGCCGACCGGATATCGCCGCCACCTACATTATAGCTATTAACCCCTAATCTGCTGTCCCTAACATCGCCGACCCCTACATTATAGTTATTAACCCCTAATCTGCCCCCCAACGTCGCCGCAATCCTAACTACAAGTATTAACCCCTAATCTGCCGAACCGGATATAGCCGCCACCTACATTATAGCTATTAACCCCTATTCTGCTGTCCCTAACATCGCCGACCCCTACATTATAGTTATTAACCCCTAATCTGTCCCCCCCAATGTCGCCGCAATCTAACTACAAGTATTAACCCCTAATCTGCCGACCGGACATCGCCGCCACTATAATAAATGTATTAACCCCTAAACCGCCGCACTGCCGCCTCGCAAACACTATAATAAACTTTATTAACCCCTAATCTGCCCTCCCTAACATCGCCGCCACCTACCTACAATTATTAACCCCTAATTTCCCGCCCCCAACGTCGCCGCTACTATAATAAGGTTATTAACCCCTAAACCTAAGTCTAACCCTAACACCCCCTAACTTATATATAATTTAAATAAAATGAAATAAATTTACTATAATTAAATAAATGAATCCTATTTAAAACTAAATACTTACCTGTAAAATAAACCCTAAGCTAGCTACAATATAACTAATAGTTAAATTGTAGCTATCTTAGGGTTTATTTTTATTTTACAGGCAACTTTGTATTTATTTTAACTAGGTACAATAGTTATTAAATAGTTAATAACTATTTAATAACTACCTAGCTAAAATAAATACAAATTTACCTGTAAAATAAATCCTAACCTAAGTTACAAATAAACCTAACACTACACTATCATTAAATGAATTCAATAAATGAATCCTATTTAAAACTAAATACTTACCTGTAAAAAAAAAACCTAATATAGCTGCAATATAACTAATAGTTACATTGTAGCTATTTTAGGATTTATATTTATTTTACAGGCAAGTTTGTATTTATTTTAACTAGGTACAATAGCTATTAAATAGTTATTGACTATTTATTAGCTACCTAGTTAAAATAATTACAAAATTACATGTAAAATAAATCCTAACCTAAGTTACAATTAAACCTAACACTACACTATCATTAAATAAATTAACTACAAGTACCTACAATTATCTACAATTAAATAAACTAAACTAAACTACAAAAAAAACACTAAATTACAAAAACAAACACTAAATTTCAAAAAAAAAAAAATATTAAAAGAATTTTAAACTAATTACACCTAATCTAAGCCCCCTAATAAAATAACAAAGCCCCCCAAAATAAAAAATTCCCTACCCTATACTAAATTACAAAAGTTAACAGCTCTATTACCTTACCAGCCCTTAAAAGGGCCTTTTGCGGGGCATGCCCCAAAGAAAACAGCTCTTTTGCCTGTAAAAAAAAAAACACAATACCACCCCCCAACATTACAACCCACCACCCACATACCCCTACTCTAACCCAAACCCCCCTTAAATAAACCTAACACTACCCCCTGAAGATCTCCCTACCTTGAGTCGTGTTCACCCAGCCGGGCCGAAGTCTTCATCCGATGGGACAGAAGAGGACATCCAGACCGGCAATTTTAAACTAATTACAGCTAATCTAAGCCCCCTAATAAAATAACAAAGCCCCCCAAAATAAAAAAATGCCCTACCCTATACTAAATTACAAAAGTTAACAGCTCTATTACCTTACCAGCCCTTAAAAGGGCCTTTTTGCGGGGCATGCCCCAAAGAAAACAGCTCTTTTGCCTGTAAAAAAAAAACACCACCCCCAACATTACAACCCACCACCCACATACCCCTACTCTAACCCAAACCCCCCTTAAATAAACCTAACACTACCCCCTGAAGATCTCCCTACCTTGAGTCGTGTTCACCCAGCTGGGCCGAAGTCTTCATCCAATGGGGCAGAAGAGGACATCCAGACCGGCAGAAGTCTTCATCCAAGCGGGGCAAGAAGAGGTCTTCCATCCATTAGAAAAGTACCAAAAAACAAACAAACACTAAATTACCAAAAATAATAAAATATTACAATAATTTTAAACTAATTACACCTAATCTAAGCCCCCTACTAGCTATTAATATAGCTACAATATAACTACATTGTAGCTATTTTAGGATTTATATTTATTTTACAGGCAACTTTGTATTTATTTTAACTAGGTACAATAGCTATTAAATAGTTATTGACTATTTAATAGCTACCTAGTTAAAATAATTACAAAATTACCTGTAAAATAAATCCTAACCTAAGTTACAATTAAACCTAACACTACACTATCATTAAATACATTAACTACAAGTACCTACAATTAAATACAATTAAATAAACTAAACTAAAGTACAACCCCCCCCCCCGTAAATTACAAAAAATAAAAAAAATTACAAGAATTTTAAACTAATTACACCTAATCTAAGCCCCCTAATAAAATAACAAAGCCCCCCAAAATAAAAAAATGCCCTACCCTATACTAAATTACAAAAGTTAACAGCTCTATTACCTTACCAGCCCTTAAAAGGGCCTTTTGCGGGGCATGCCCCAAAGAAAACAGCTCTTTTGCCTGTAAAAAAAACACAATACCCCCCCCACATTACAACCGACCACCCACATACCCCTACACTAACCCAAACCCCCCTTAAATAAACCTAACACTACCCCCCTGAAGATCTCCCTACCTTGAGTCGTGTTCACCCAGCTGGGCCGAAGTCTTCATCCAATGGGGCAGAAGAGGACATCCAGACCGGCAGAAGTCTTCATCCAAGCGGGGCAAGAAGAGGTCTTCCATCCATCAGAAAAGTACCAAAAAACAAACAAACAAACAAACACTAAATTACCAAAAATAATAAAATATTACAATAATTTTAAACTAATTACACCTAATCTAAGCCCCCTACTAGCTATTAAAATAGCTACAATATAACTAATAGTTACATTGTAGCTATTTTAGGATTTATATTTATTTTACAGGCAACTTTGTATTTATTTTAACTAGGTACAATAGTTATTAAATAGTTAATAACTATTTAATAACTACCTAGCTAAAATAAATACAAATTTACCTGTAAAATAAATCCTAACTTAAGTTACAATTACACTTAACACTACACTATCATTAAATTAATTAAATAAATGAATCCTATTTAAAACTAAATACTTACCTGTAAAATAAAGCCTAATATAGCTACAATATAACTAATAGTTACATTGTAGCTATTTTAGGATTTATATTTATTTTACAGGCAACTTTGTATTTATTTTAACTAGGTAAAATAGCTATTAAATAGATATTTACTGTTTAATAGCTACCTAGTTAAAATAATTACAAAATTACCTGTAAAATAAATCCTAACCTAAGTTACAATTAAACCTAACACTACACTATCATTAAATAAATTAAATAAATTAACTACAAGTACCTACAATTAAATACAATGAAATAAACTAAACTAAAGTATAAAAAAACACTAAATTACAAAAAATAAAAAAATATTACAAGAATTTTAAACTAAGTACACCTAATCTAAGCCCCCTAATAAGATAACAAAGCCCCCCAAAATAAAAAAATGCCCTACCCTATACTAAATTACAAAAGTTAACAGCTCTATTACCTTACCAGCCCTTAAAAGGGCTTTTTGCGGGGCATGCCCCAAAGAAAACAGCTCTTTTGCCTGTAAAAAAAAACACAATACCCCCCCACATTACAACCCACCACCCACATACCCCTACTCTAACCCAAACCCCCCTTAAATAAATCTAACACTACCCCCCTGAAGATCTCCCTACCTTGAGTCGTGTTCACCCAGCCGGGCCGAAGTCTTCATCCGATGGGGCAGAAGAGGACATCCAGACCGGCAGAAGTCTTCATCCAAGCGGGGCAAGAAGAGGTCTTCCATCCATCAGAAGTCTTGATCCAGGCGGCATCTTCTATGTTCATCAATCCGGAGCGGAGCGGCAGCATCCTGAATACATCCGACGCGGAGCATCCTCTTCTTTCTTGATCCGACGACTAAATGACTGTACCTTTATGTGACGTCATCCAAGATGGCGTCCCTTGAATTCCGATTGGTTGATAGGATTCTATCAGCCAATCAGAATTAAGGTAGGAAAAATCTGATTGGCTGATGGAATCAGCCAATCAGATTCAAGTTCAATCCGATTGGCTGATCCAATCAGCCAATCAGATTGACCTCGCATTCTATTGGCTGATCGGAACATCTGATGGATGGAAGACCTCTTCTTGCCCCACTTGGATGAAGACTTCTGCCGGTCTGGATGTCCTCTTCTGCCCCATCGGATGAAGACTTTGGCCCGGCTGGGTGAACACGACTCAAGGTAGTGAGATCTTCAGGGGGGTAGTGTTAGCTTTATTTAAGGGGGGTTTGGGTTAGAGTAGGGGTATGTGGGTGGTGGGTTGTAATGTGGGGGGGGTATTGTTTTTTTTTTTACAGGCAAAAGAGCTGTTTTTTTGGGGGCATGCCCCGCAAAAAGCCCTTTTAAGGGCTGGTAAGGTAATAGAGCTGTTAACTTTTGTAATTTAGTATAGGGAAGGGCATTTTTTTATTTTGGGGGGCTTTGTTATTTTATTAGGGGGCTTAGATTAGGTGTAATTAGTTTAAAATTCTTTTAATATATTTGTAATTTAGTGTTTGTTTTTGTAATTTAGTGTTTTTTTTGTAGTTTAGTTTAGTTTATTTAATTGTAGATAATTGTAGGTACTTGTAGTTAATTTATTTAATGATAGTGTAGTGTTAGGTTTAATTGTAACTTAGGTTAGGATTTATTTTACAGGTTATTTTGTAATTATTTTAACTAGGTAGTTATTAAACAGTAAATATCTATTTAATAGCTATTTTACCTAGTTAAAATAAATACAAAGTTGCCTGTAAAATAAATATAAATCCTAAAATAGCTACAATGTAACTATTAGTTATATTGTAGCTATATTAGGGTTTATTTTACAGGTAAGTATTTAGTTTTAAATAGGATTCATTTATTTAATTAATTTAATGATAGTGTAGTATTAGGTGTAATTGTAACTTAGGTTAGGATTTATTTTACAGGTAAATTTGTATTTATTTTAGCTAGGTAGTTATTAAATAGTTATTAACTATTTAATAACTATTGTACCTAGTTAAAATAAATACAAAGTTGACTGTAAAATAAATATAAATCCTAAAATAGCTACAATGTAACTATTAGTTATATTGTAGCTATATTAATAGCTAGTAGGGGGCTTAGATTAGGTGTAATTAGTTTAAAATTATTGTAATATTTTATTATTTTTGGTAATTTAGTGTTTGTTTGTTTTTTGGTAGTTTTCTGATGGATGGAAGACCTCTTCTTGCCCTGCTTGGATGAAGACTTCTGCCAGTCTGGATGTCCTCTTCTGCCCCATTGGATGAAGACTTCGGCCCAGCTGGGTGAACACGACTCAAGGTAGGGAGATCTTCAGGGGGGTAGTGTTAGGTTTATTTAAGGGGGGGTTTGGGTTAGAGTAGGGGTATGTGGGTGGTGGGTTGTAATGTGGGGGGGTATTGTGTTTTTTTTTACAGGCAAAAGAGCTGTTTTCTTTGGGGCATGCCCCGCAAAAGGCCCTTTTAAGGGCTGGTAAGGTAATAGAGCTGTTAACTTTTGTAATTTAGTATAGGGTAGGGCATTTTTTTTATTTTGGGTGGCTTTGTTATTTTATTAGGGGGCTTAGATTAGGTGTAATTAGTTTAAAATTCTTTTAATATTTTTTTGTAATTTAGTGTTTGTTTTTTTTGTACTTTAGTTTAGTTTATTTCATTGTATTTAATTGTAGATACTTGTAGTTAATTTATTTAATTTATTTAATGATAGTGTAGTGTTAGGTTTAATTGTAACTTAGGTTAGGATTTATTTTACAGGTAATTTTGTAATTATTTTAACTAGGTAGCTATTAAACAGTAAATATCTATTTAATAGCTATTTTACCTAGTTAAAATAAATACAAAGTTGCCTGTAAAATAAATATAAATCCTAAAATAGCTACAATGTAACTATTAGTTATATTGTAGCTATATTAGGGTTTATTTTACAGGTAAGTATTTAGTTTTAAATAGGATTCATTTATTTAATTAATTTAATGATAGTGTAGTATTAGGTGTAATTGTAACTTAGGTTAGGATTTATTTTACAGGTAAATTTGTATTTATTTTAGCTAGGTAGTTATTAAATAGTTATTAACTATTTAATAACTATTGTACCTAGTTAAAATAAATACAAAGTTGCCTGTAAAATAAATATAAATCCTAAAATAGCTACAATGTAACTATTAGTTATATTGTAGCTATATTAATAGCTAGTAGGGGGCTTAGATTAGGTGAAATTAGTTTAAAATTATTGTAATATTTTATTATTTTTGGTAATTTAGTGTTTGTTTGTTTTTTGGTAGTTTTCTGATGGATGGAAGACCTCTTCTTGCCCTGCTTGGATGAAGACTTCTGCCAGTCTGGATGTCCTCTTCTGCCCCATTAGATGAAGACTTCGGCCCAGCTGGGTGAACACGACTCAAGGTAGGGAGATCTTCAGGGGGTAGTGTTAGGTTTATTTAAGGTGGGGTTTGGGTTAGAGTAGGGGTATGTGGGTGGTGGGTTGTAATGTGGGGGGGGTATTGTGTTTTTTTTTACAGGCAAAAGAGCTGTTTTCTTTGGGGCATGCCCCGCAAAAGGCCCTTTTAAGGGCTGGTAAGGTAATAGAGCTGTTAACTTTTGTAATTTAGTATAGGGTAGGGCATTTTTTTTATTTTGGGTGGCTTTGTTATTTTATTAGGGGCTTAGATTAGGTGTAATTAGTTTAAAATTCTTTTAATATTTTTTTATTTTTTGTAATTTAGTGTTTGTTTTTTTGTACTTTAGTTTAGTTTATTTCATTGTATTTAATTGTAGATACTTGTAGTTAATTTATTTAATTTATTTAATGATAGTGTAGTGTTAGGTTTAATTGTAACTTAGGTTAGGATTTATTTTACAGGTAATTTTGTAATTATTTTAACTAGGTAACTATTAAATAGTCAATAACTATTTAATAGCTATTGTACCTAGTTAAAATAAATACAAAGTTTCCTGTAAAATAAATATAAATCCTAAAATAGCTACAATGTAACTATTAGTTATATTGTAGCTATATTAGGCTTTATTTTACTGGTAAGTATTTAGTTTTAAATAGGATTAATTTATTTAATTAATTTAATGATAGTGTAGTATTAGGTGTAATTGTAACTTAGGTTAGGATTTATTTTACAGGTAAATTTGTATTTATTTTAGCTAGGTAGTTATTAAATAGTTATTAACTATTTAATAACTATTGTACCTAGTTAAAATAAATACAAAGTTGCCTGTAAAATAAATATAAATCCTAAAATAGCTACAATGTAACTATTAGTTATATTGTAGCTATATTAATAGCTAGTAGGGGGCTTAGATTAGGTGTAATTAGTTTAAAATTATTGTAATATTTTATTATTTTTGGTAATTTAGTGTTTGTTTGTTTGTTTTTTGGTAGTTTTCTGATGGATGGATGGAAGACCTCTTCTTGCCCTGCTTGGATGAAGACTTCTGCCAGTCTGGATGTCCTCTTCTGCCCCATTGGATGAAGACTTCGGCCCAGCTGGGTGAACACGACTCAAGGTAGGGAGATCTTCAGGGGGGTAGTGTTAGCTTTATTTAAGGGGGGTTTGGGTTAGAGTAGGGGTATGTGGGTGGTGGGTTGTAATGTGGGGGGAGTATTGTGTTTTTTTTTTACAGGCAAAAGAGCTGTTTTCTTTGGGGCATGCCCCGCAAAAGGCCCTTTTAAGGGCTGGTAAGGTAATAGAGCTGTTAACTTTTGTAATTTAGTATAGGGTAGGGCATTTTTTTATTTTGGGGGGCTTTGTTATTTTATTAGGGGGCTTAGATTAGCTGTAATTAGTTTAAAATTTCCGGTCTGGATGTCCTCTTCTGCCCCATCGAATGAAGACTTCGGCCCGGCTGGGTGAACACGATTCAAGGTAGAGAGATCTTCAGGGGGTAGTGTTAGGTTTATTTAAGGGGGGTTTGGGTTAGAGTAGGGGTATGTGGGTGGTGGGTTGTAATGTTGGGGGGTGGTATTGTGGGGTTTTTTTACAGGCAAAAGAGCTGTTTTCTTTGGGGCATGCCCCGCAAAAGGCCCTTTTAAGGGCTGGTAAGGTAATAGAGCTGTTAACTTTTGTAATTTAGTATAGGGTAGGGAATTTTTTATTTTGGGGGGCTTTGTTATTTTATTAGGGGGCTTCAATTAGGTGTAATTAGTTTAAAATTCTTTTAATATTTTTTATTTTTTGTAATTTAGTGGGTTTTTTTTTTGTAATTTAGTGTTTTATTTTTTTGTACTTTAGTTTAGTTTATTTAATTGTAAATGATTGTAGGTACTTGTAGTTAATTTATTTAATGATAGTGTAGTGTTAGGTTTAATTGTAACTTAGGTTAGGATTTATTTTACAGGTAATTTTGTAATTATTTTAACTAGGTAGCTATTAAATAGTCAATAACTATTTAATAGCTATTGTACCTAGTTAAAATAAATACAAAGTTTCCTGTAAAATAAATATAAATCCTAAAATAGCTACAATGTAACTATTAGTTATATTGCAGCTATATTAGGGTTTATTTTACAGGTAAGTATTTAGTTTTAAATAGGATTCATTTATTTAATTAATTTAATGATAGTGTAGTGTTAGGTGTATTTGTAACTTAGGTTAGGATTTATTTTACAGGTAAATTTGTATTTATTTTAGCTAGGTAGTTATTAAATAGTTATTAACTATTTAATAACTATTGTACCTAGTTAAAATAAATACAAAGTTGCCTGTAAAATAAAAATAAACCTTAAGATAGCTGCAATTTAACTATTAGTTATATTGTAGCTAGCTTAGGGTTTATTTTACAGGTAAGTATTTAGTTTTAATTAGGATTCATTTATTTAATTATAGTAAATTTATTTCGTTTTATTTAAATTATATATAAGTTAGGGGTTGTTAGGGTTAGGGTTAGACTTAGGTTTAGGGGTTAATAACCTTATTATAGTAGCGGCGATGTTGGGGGCGGGAGATTAGGGGTTAATAATTGTAGGTAGGTGGCGGCGATGTTAGGGAGGGCAGATTAGGGGTTAATAAAAGTTTATTATAGTGTTTGCGAGGCGAGAGTGCGGCGGTTTAGGGGTTAATACATTTATTATAGTGGCGGCGATGTCCGGTCGGCAGATTAGGGGTTAATACTTGTAGTTATATTGCGGCGACGTTGGGGGGGCAGATTAGGGGTTAATAATTATAATGTACGGGTCGGCGATGTTAGGGACAGCAGATTAGGGGTTAATAGCTATAATGTTGGTGGCGGCGATATCCGGTTGGCAGATTAGGGGTTAATACTTGTAGTTAGGATTGCGGCGACGTTGGGGGGGCAGATTAGGGGTTAATAACTATAATGTAGGGGTCGGCGATGTTAGGGACAGCAGATTAGGGGTTAATAGCTATAATGTAGGTGGCAGCGATATCCGGTTGGCAGATTAGGGGTTAATACTTGTAGTTAGATTGCGGCTACGTTGGGGGGGGCAGATTAGGGGTTAATGAAATTTATTATAGTGTTTGCGAGGCGGGAGTGCGGCGGTTTAGGGGTTAATACATTTATTATAGTGGCGGCGATATCCGGTAGGCAGATTAGGGGTTAATAAGATAATGCCGGAGTCAGCGATAGCGGGGGCGGCAGATTAGGGGTTAAATAATTTTATTATAGGGTTTGCGATGTGGGGGGGGCTCGGTTTAGTGGTTCATAGGTAGTTTATGGGTGTTAGTGTACTAAATGGGTGTTAGTGTAGTAAAACATACTGAATTTCGGAACCGAATCGAACCGAATAGAACCGAATTCAGCCGAATTTATTCGAATCAGAATAAATCCGAAACAAATTCA